>NC_081414.1:542435064-542780064 GCF_030272615.1 Cryptomeria japonica | reverse complement strand
TTGTGATAATGAGCACCAGTGTGACGAGCCTAATCGTATAAGTGCTAGTTTATTTTAAATGTCTTAAAAAACTATTTGAATAACAAGAAAATCACCTTGTTTTTCGATTCCAGCATCTTGTTTTTTCAGCATTTGGTTATTATATGCTCTGTTGAGGGTTTCGACTTGAACAACCATTACATTATGGGGGAAATCTTAATTACAATTAGCCTTCTAGCTGTGATAACTGAAAAAGTGAGGAAAATATGGTGAAGGTTTCATAGATATGGATTCACCAATTACATGGAGAAACTACACGGGAGTAAGAAGTGTGTGTTAGATGGTTTTGCCAAGGGCTGGAGCAATAATAAAGTTACCCTGTTTGGCCAAACATGGAAGATGGATGAAGATTTGGTGGCAGAGGTTACAGGATTGCATAAGGAAGGCATCAAATTTTATAGAGACTGCAAGTTCTCGGTGGAAGCTACCAAGAATTTCCCTAAAACTGAAGATGAAAGGGCGTGACTTGCTAAGAAGGACAATGTGTCCTACTACCTTCCTCACCAGGTAAAATCTTTCTGGCAGAAAATGCTGAAAGTTTTAATGGAATACCTTATGGTTGATGGAAGGTTTTCAAAGATTTACAATTATGATTTTGTCATCCTTAACCATTTTCGCCATGGGTCAAAGATTTTGTTCCCTTCTATTTAGCTTCTTCCCTTAACGATAGCCTGGCTGACCATGCCAAGAAACCTAAATTGTACCCCATTTCTTAGCAAGGCCTTATTTTGTTAATTTATGAGCATTTGAAAGGTAAACCTAGGGCTATTAGGGAAGACCCTTTTGTGGAGAATGCCCACATTTTTGAGGGTCATGATGGCTCTGATTCTAATGAAGATTCTTCTAATCTTCCTCTACATAAGAAATTAAGGGTTGGTGATGAAGCTAAAGAAGACACAGAAGAGAATGCTGGTTCTGAGGAGGTACAGGGGAAGGAGGTTGATGAAGAGGTAGAGAAAGAGCAAGAGAAGGAGGATGAGGGCAAGGAAGGGGATGAGAAGAGAAAAGAGGATGTTGAAGAGCCATAAGTGAATGTCTTGGATAGCAGGAATGATGATCAACACAACATGGAAGAAGGAAACCCTAGGTCTGTGGGCTCTGTTCTAGTTATGGAAAACGCAGACTCCATTCTGAATGCTGCCAAGAATAGTACCCTGGAAATGTTCAATTTTCAGAAATGGGTGATTGATAACATCTCCAGTATTTAGAATAAATAGAGAGACCTGTATTATAAAATTGAGAATTTGATTAAGGATACCAATACTAATGGTAAAGAGGATGTTGCAAAGGATACTAGTGAGGCAGAGGATGAAGAAGAAATTCTGGACTGGCCGAAAAAAGGTATGATTAAGGGAGATTTGAAGCATCTTGAAGATGTGGTGATAATTATCAAAGAAAAGGGAGAGGTTGATACTGATCTTATAAACAACCAGATTACAAAAACTGAGAAGGCCTTGAAGAAATTCATGGAGCATAGTCTGGTGGTTTTGAAGGTGTCTTCTTAAAATATGAACACTTGGGTTGTTTGTCTGAAGAAGAACAAGTAGAGTAAAGATACAGTGATCATTGATGACGAGCCGACCCCTAGCTCTGTTCTACACTCCTTCAGAAGCAGAACCAGGCAAACTACCAGTGAGCTAGAGTTGAAAACCAAAGACACCCATCAGATGTAGGAAAACAAAGATCTGAAAGAGGCAGCTAATGCAACGATGATGTTGGTTAAGGATGTGGAAGAGTATAAATATTTTCTTCTGATACGTAATCTGGTTTTAGTTTTCCACTTTCTCACTGGCCTTATGCTGTTCTTTTCCTTGGCTGCTATTTTTTTTGCTGTTTTGTTGCAACCTTTCTATCTTTCTTATGTTCTTTCTAGTTCCTCTTATGCCTATTTCCTCGTTATGTAAGCGGGTTTTAGGTCCCTTAAAACCTAATTTTCCTTAATCAAAAACATTATTAAAAGATAGCAATATTATATTATTGACATTCAATAATTAATTATACATGTCAATTAACTCATTGCATTGTAATAATCACACTATAATAAAATAATTGAATTGATGGTCCAACTTGGCAAAAAGAAATAGTTTACACCAAAATACCATGGACAAAAAACATATAATCACAAGCTATCAAAACAAAAAATGTTACATCCTTTCCCTCTAAAATAAATGTTGGTCTGAACATTATTTACACTTGCAAATACAATCACTCACTTCTAAGATGGTTTCCAAAGTAAATTCTAAACTAGTCAAATGGATACATCATCATGTGTTCAAATCAAACAAGACAATTTATCAAATTCACATCCCCAAGAACTCATAATTCTTAAACCTCCAAGAAACACTTCCATGCAAGAAACTACAAACATAACAAATAAAAAATCATTACTAAAAGATCTTCTAACTTAAATATTTTCTCAAGCATATCATAGGAAGCACACAACTTGAGCAATAAATAAATGACCATATAATCCTAAGGTAGAAATTCACAATTTATAGTCATCAAGTCAAAATAGAAGAGATCTCAATCACTTAACTTTTAGTCATTCCAAGATATGTTGAAAAAATTCAAAACATAACAATGATGTTCAAATTTCAAATCTATAAGTCATTCACTTGGGGTATCATTTAAAAAGTTCAATAGATTTGGCAAAATAATACTCAAAATATTGACAAGTTCCTTTCCTCAAAACAAATAAGAAATTTCCTCTTTTTAGGTGGTGGAAGATCACCTTTCACTTCATTGTTCTATTGCTCCCTCTTCATTTGTTGATTGGCTCTTTGTGTGGGATTATCCTCTTACTTCCTTGGTTCTAGGATTTTGGAAGACAATGTCTCTTGAATAGTTGTAAGAAGAAAGAAGAAAAAATAAATGTATTTCTAATTATTTTCCCAAACTCAAGCTCAAGTGTTAGGTTAAAGGGAAACTTGTTCTAGTCTTGGGATTGTATAAGTGGGACCTCATAGGTCCCAATGTTCTCTTTTGTTTGTAGTCATCCTTTGGTAGCTTGGATGCTACTATTTCTCTTTCACTTAGTTGCATGTTGTTTCTCTACTGTGTCTAGATTGTTAGGGTCGAGACCCTTCTTTCCTCCTTAATTTAATAAATAAATAAATAAGAGATATAATTTTCCATAGAAAAAGTAATGATGATTCATTGGTCACTTAATATTAGTTACATGAACCATTAATTTAGTTTTTTGAAACAAAAGCCAATAGTGAGTGAACTTGAATGGTAAGAACAATCTAATCACTGAAGGTACTTTAGTATTTTTTCAAAGTCCAATCACTAATATTAAACCATGGCTCAATAAGTAATTTTAAAAGTTTTTTGAACCACTATTTTCACAATAATAAATACAACTTCAGAAAGGAATTACACCCCCTATTATCCAAGGTATTCAAGACACACTACATGTTGATCAAGAATATAATATTCAACTAAGAAAACCAACACACAAGGATTATAAATCCTTTAAAAACTAATCAATAGAATATATTACTTAAAACAATAAATCTTACTCACATTGAAACTTTCAATTAAACAAAACACAATCATACTAAGATTCCCCATGTAGACATCTCAATTAATTATCAAACTAATCATAAAAAATGAAAGGAAGCTGGTTGAAGTTGCCTACAAACATTTATTGTAGACTCATTTTTGTGTACATGTGATGAATAATGCACTCAAGGACAATAATGAAATTGACTAGATCAAATATGTTGTAGCTGATGCAAAAGATTTGTGGATGTTTTTTAACAATCACACATTGCATACACTATTTTTTTTCTCCAAAAAGGAATTTGTTAAACCTGATGAAGTGAAATATACATCCTAGAACTCATTCTCTTAGAAAGGATGAATGAGTTGCAAGAACCCTTGTGACTAGTAGTCATGATACATTAGTGGAATTCATTGCCAAAGTCCACCAAAAATTAATAGGGTGAAGGTGAGGGAAGTGGTGAAGAGTGACACTTTAGACTTTAGCATATGGAAAAATAGTAGTATGGTAGAAATTGTATGATATTCTATCACTAATACATACACTAGACATTTACCTCTTATCACAAGTTTGCAATTCCTCTGATTGCTAAGAAGAATTGGTCTACATATAGTTTCATCCACTTTGTGAAAAGAAACAATCTTGCCTCTAAGAAAGTAAATAAATTGTAACTATACATAATACCTTGTCTCATAGGTCACAAGATGGTTGAGTTTTAGTAGAGTCCAATCACACAATTGGATGTATACCTAAGTAACAAGTGCAAATTGATGAGGATCAAACTACACATAGGGATTTGCTTGGTGTCTAATTGCAAGAACTAGATGATTCTAGCAATTTTAGCAATAAGGAGTATGTCATGACACTTGCATTGAAAAATTGTTGAAACCATGAGATTGAATATTATAATATATTATCAGAATTATAGGCCATTTTATGTTTCAATTAGAGTAAAACAAATATTTTGAAAGGACCTAGTTCATAGAAAGTATAAATGATCTTCTATGATGTTAGGATGAGTTATATTAAGATGTTACAATAAAAAAGAAGAAAATGAGATCTAAATATTTGTTGAAGTGGCGAATATGATAAATAGTCATTAGAACTATGAAAATAATGAATGATAATTTAGGCTTCATTTATGTCCACTCTAGCAGTATGCAAGAATATAGAGTAAACATAATATTTTCCTGTGTACAAAATATATTTTTTAGTTTTATATCTATTGCAAGATTGTTAACTCCGGACTGAAGGAAATCAACACACTTGAAAAAAAAATTAATGATAAAACACAGTTGAATCTAGATATACCACTAAAAAATTTGACATGTAAAACTCTCACAACTTTTAGTTCAAATAGTTTAAAATAAATTAAAAAAATAGATAATTTTTTTCATTTAGTTTGACAAACATATTGGTTTAATTTAACTATAATTTAAATTTCCAGTAAAATGATAAAACCATAATGCAAAAAGAAAATGTGGAAAGCATGCATCTTGTAATGCCCGCTAAAAGACCCTAGAGAAAATAACTAATGTAACTAACAAATAGAGATAAATTTTTTTAAAACATCAATTAGCTTCACATAAATGCACAGAACATCAGGAACATAACCATACCATAACAATATATAACACAAGCGGAATTGACATCATAACCATTATCATCTCAAGACATATGTATATATCTATTCACTCTTCCCCTAGGGTAGTTTAAGGTCATTACTTACTAACATAAGATCTATTCGATTACTTTCTTCCTATCGTGAGAATTATGAGCTATTAAATACATATCTTCATAACCCCATAAATTTTCTAAGATCATTTTAAAATACCAAATCAAATGTTCCTATTTTCCTTTTTGCAAACCATCTATTATAACAATATCACCTTTTTCCAATTAAACATTAGCTAATGCAATCTAGTTCATTTCCTTTAGGAGTAACCACAAAACCTACAAGATACTCATTCATAATCATATTCCTAAGATAACCAACATTGAGGAATAACATCTTTTCAATTAGAAATTTCACTTATATACATACATGAATCATTTAGCTTTTCCCCTTCTATTCATAAGCACATACAAGATAATCCAATCACATTACTAAATCATTCAATTCTTTTCCAATCTAGAGTTACATGCATAATGAATATCCATTTGCATCAATCATAAACTATTATAACTCATCATGATCTCAACCTTCCACAAGTCCTATTACGTACAATCATGAAATACTAATTACATAATCTCTAACCATGAATTATCCATACTTATCCAATATTCAATTCTAAAGTATAAACTTTTCTCTTTTACAATGGAAGATTCCACACAAGTCTAAAACATAATTTTCATTTCAATCTCATAAGACACACATATTTCCAATGTAATAGCTTCATTACACATCCATGAACCTTAATACCTAAAAGAATAGATATTGATAAACCAAGATACAATATAGGGCCAACAAGGATTACTACACTATATTTATTATAAGAGTGATGGTCACAACCTACCACATCCTACACCATTAATCACATTAGACATACATGCAACACTAAATGCACATCAATAGATCCATTCACATTATTCCATCAATGAATCAATAACCAAGATACAACAAATACATACATGTGTTCCCTTACAAAAGTCATAACCATGTCCCATACATTAGTTATCATTATATATATGTCATAGGGGAATAGCTCTCATCTGCACATATAATTAACTTATGAAATCCACAACATATGAATCATGTGCATCTATTTTATACAATATCCATCGATAAGACAAAGAGATAAGAATCCACATCCACACACAAGAGTATCCAACAAGAACATCCCAATGGAAGAAGGCATCAAACCACCCAACCATGTGGAACCAAATAGGAACCACCCCCCATGCTAGGAGATGAAATGGGGTTCCAATTCACACTCAATACCTAGGATGATACTTATTGACCAAGCATATAGAGAAGAAAATAGAGGTGGAGAAAAGAGATAAGAGATTAGAGAGTGTAGAGTCAAGGAAAATAACATGAAAGGTTATCCACATAGAGCGGGGTAGATAAAGAAGACTGTACAGAGAGAAAAAATTAGAAAGTTGGGTGTAGAGATAAGAGAAGAAGTCAGAGAGAAAGGATTTATAACTAAGACCAAAGAGAAGATGACAAAGCCTATGAGTGGGAAAGAGAATAATCATTCTTAGGTGTATAAAACTCGGTGTGTTGTAGAACATCATCTCTAACAAGGTACTTAACTTGTAGCTGTAACTTTTCTCTATTGTAATCATCTAAGTTGGTGCTCATATTGGGGGTTGGTGCTCCTTTGGGTTGGTGCCCATAAAGATTAGGGGTTGGCTGTCCTTTGGGTTTGTGCTGATAAACCTTGTAATCAAACTCTTTCCATTGTGAGGCTAGATTAGAGCAATAGACTCTAGCAACATTTCTCAACAAGGTTTTTTCCCATCATGGGTTTTCCTCATATATTTTGTGTTATGTGGTTTCCTTGTGTGAATGTGTTTAATATCTCTTCATATAGTTTCTTGACTTTTTTTTATTAAAGCTTAGATCATTTAGAAAGTTCAAGTTTTTGATTACCATTGATTCACCCCCTATCAGTGGTCCATTTGTGTTCCTTCAATTGGTATCAGATCCCTAGGTTCCCTATTGGAAAAGCTTTCTCTAGCTTAGGTAGCTTCTAGCTTATGAGCACAATGACTAGAAATGAATCCTCCTCTGCTAAAGTGCCAATGTTTCATGGCACCAACTATGTTTTCTGGAGTAGAGGAATGGAAACATATTTGTCATCCATAGGCTATGATTTCTGGATGTTAGTTAAAAATGGTTATACTATTCCTGCCACTCCTCCTACCTATCCTGATGCTAAAAAGGAATATGAAAATAATGCTAAAGATAAGAATGATATATTTAGTAGATAATTAGACATAGAGTTTGTTAAATTCATGCCCTATACATCTGTAAAAGAAACATGGGACAAGCTATAGAGAATTTATGAAGGATATGTGAAAGTGAAGGAGGCTAAATTGTAGCATCTCCATGCTCAATTTGAAGGTCTAAAGATGAAAGAGAAAGAAATGATTTCTAATTATCTACAAAGGGTGGATGAAACAGTAAATGCAGTAAGAGGCCTTGGAGAAGAGATTGAAGATGAAGTTATAGTGAAGAAGTTGCTGAGGTCTCTAACAACAAAGTATGATACTAAGGCCTTTTCCATTGAGGAAGCTAAATATTTGACAAACTTCTCTATGGATGAACTATTTGGTTCATTGTCAGCTTATGAGATGATAACTGTAAGTGTTGAACCTTCCAATAAATAATTTGCCTTCACCTCTGAGAAAAAAGGAAAAGAGACTACAAGTAGTGTAGATGATGAAGAATCAGATGCTATAGAAGACAACTTTTTCAATAAATTAAGGATTGGGTAAGTATAGAGGAAAGATTCCCTTCAAATGTTTTGACTGTGGAAAAATAGGAAACTTTGTTGCTAAGTGTCCATATAAGAAGAATGAAGATAAGAATGAGGGTAATGGCAAGGATACAGGTAAAAAGTTTTATAAATCTAGGATAAGAAATTTTCAAAAGAAGAAAGTTATTTACACTATTGATAGTGATGTCTCTAATGATGAAAGTGAGTCAGCTGAGGATTGTAGTGAAGATGAAAAACAAACTCTTCTCTTCATGTCTCTAGAGGTCCTTAATGAGGAGCAGAGTGGTGTTCAATCTAAAAATTTAAATTACTGTGAGGAAGATGATGTAGATACTTTGGTTGACCTTGAAGGAGAATTAGTTTGTGCTCTTGAAGAAATAGACAAGGTAAGGAAATAATATAAAAAATACAAGAAGTCAACAATAAAGGAACAAGATTTGCTAAGAAAAAGCCTTGAAGAATCAAATCTGAATATTGCTTCTTTAACTACATAACTAGATGAAACCAAGAGGATGAGTGAAGTGATAAAGTCATAATTGGATGCTAAAGAAAATGAGTATTAGAAGCTAGAACAAGAGGTGGCAAATCTTAGAAAATAACTTGAGAGTTGTAGAGAAGATCTCAAGATAAAACTAAAATGTGATAGCAACACACATGCATTGGATGATATATTAAAAAGGAAAAAAAATTCAAAAGATTGTACTGGGTTAGGATATGAGGTTGGTCAATGTTCTTCCAGTATGGATCCATCCAAAAGGGACATACACTTTGTATCATCAAGTGAGAATGGTAATGAGAAAACCTTCACTATTGCTGCCCCAATGAAGGGGAATGTTTCTGCTACTACAAGAAACCATCATGTTGATTCTAAAGGAAAGGTGAAACTGGATGATGATGGCTTCACCAAAGTCAAGGAAATGAGAAAGGAGATTAGAGGACCGAGATATGTTGCTCCAAGGAGGCAAATGTGGAATACTTTCAACAATAACAACTGGCATGCTTCTCAATTTCATGACTATTGTTATAAATGTAATACATATGGACACACAATTTCAGATTATAGACTTACACATAGACCTCCTCCTAGTTATGAAAACATGGAGGGATATTAATGTTATGTGCTATCACTGCAATGAGTTTGGCCATAAAAGCTATAAGTGTAGAAGAAAAAAAATTCAGTCATGTGGCAAACCCTCAGTTTCATCATTTAATAAAAATGTAAAATGCTACTATTGTCAAAACTATGGTTATATTGCAAAACACTACAATTCAAGATCTTCTAAACATAAAAAAACATCAGCTATGGAACCAAAAACCACATCAGATCATAATGCTACATTAGAGAAGAGAAAAGAAACAAGGCGTGGGTCGAAAAGGAAAATGACAAAAATGAATCAAGTCTAATAGTGTAAATAGCATTGCGTGAAGAAAGGAAAAACCTATGGGTTGTTGAGAGTGGATGCTCCAATCACATGACTGGAGGCAAGAAAAAGTTCATCGATTTTGAATATTATAATGGAGGCTCAGTGAGATTTGGTGACAACTCTTCCATCAAAATAAAAGGCAAAGGAACATTTAATATTTATGGTAAGTTAAAAGAACATGATGTATACTATGTTGAAGGGTTAAAACACAACCCAATAAGTGTTATTCAGATGTGTGACAAAGGCTACAAGTTTACATTTGACTCCAAGGGATGTGAAATAAGGAAAGAAAGCAATCGGAAATTAATTGCAGATGGTAAGAGGATTGATGGCAATGTGTATAACTTGAAGGAATGCTATGAGTCACAATCCATGATGGGACAGGTGGATGAGATTTGGTTATGGAAAAGGATATTAACCATATAAATTTTGATAATGTTGTCAAAGTGAGCTCAAAAGGATATGTGAGACATATACCTAAGATTACTAAACTGACAAACACTTTATGTGATGAATGTCAAAAAGGCAAGAAAACCAAGGCGAGCTTCAAGACAAAGGAATACTCCACCACAAGGCTATTAGAACTAGTGCATATAGATTTATGTGGTCCTACAAGAACAAGAGCTCTAAATGGTGAAAAATACTTCATGCTGCTCATAGATGACTTTTCAAGGATGACATGGGTAACTATTGGTGTAAATAATTATTCATCATGGATATTATTACACTTTACTTAAGTTTACTTAGGTACATACATTTCATAGTATTTTGGGTATGAGACACTTGGGTGTTTGTGCCACATTGGGATAGCATGTTCGGAGAATTTCCACTTTTTATGGTGTTGATCTTATCTTGTTGTTACATTCCACCTCATGTGGAATATTATATTGTTTCTCCTACCTATCCACACCTATTTCCTACCTACCTTTGTTTCTTATTGAGCCACATGTCATGTTTGTGTGCTCACATATCCATATGGCCTTGCCTATATAAGTAGGCTCATCTACATTATTTGTACGGGCAATCAATCTATATCTTGTAATGATCCAGTTGATCATATTTTGCATCTTGATAGAATACAATTTATTCCTATCATATATTTTGTCTCTCTTATTTGTGTTTTCCATTGCCTCTTGATATTGGAAAAATCACACATGGTATTAGAGCTAGCCCATGTCTAACATGGTATCAGAGCCATTAGAGTGTCATTGGTTGGTCAATTGAGAGAAATTTGATGCTATTTGGGTTTGCATTTTGGGGCTTTCTATTGTAGGTTAATATTGAAGCTTTTTGGGTCAAATTTGAGGTCACCATTGGATTGAGGAGGTCAAAGAAAGCTAGTTTTGCCTTTTGTTTCATCCAAATCGAACTTTGGAGGCCAAATCTAGAGGCATTTGAAGTTTGAAGCCACGACGGAAATTTTTTCAGAAATTATAATTTTGCAGGCAATTTTCAAATAGTGATGTCTCACTCATTCGAACTCCTTTTTTCGAGCAATTTTTTTTTGTTTTGGGGTAGAATTTCATGATCTGTACAATGGTGCAGGAGTTTTTTGATTTTCGGATATAGGTTTTTTCAAAAATCATGAAATCCTGATTTTTACAACTTTGGAGGTTTCATTTGGGCTCATATGGACTCCTTTTCAGGTGCCGTTTTTTTTGAAAGTGCATAATTTTTTTATCTACTTTCATAATCTGCTATCATTTTTCAGAAATTTCGAGTAGAAATTTCACTTTCAATATTTGGCCATTCTTGACATATTTGGTACTTGTATTTTGCTTGGATCTCAGTTTAGATCACTAGCAGTATTTGTTGAAGTCTCTTATATCTCATTTTGAGAAGTTGTAAAGTTGAAATCAGAAGTCCACTTTGCCATTATTTTAAAGTGCCAACATGATCTTTTTATGGGGGGTCAGTTGTTCATTTGTATCTCTTGGTGAAATTCCATTCGGAGGCATCTTCATCTGCAGTATTCTACATGGCTTCTTTGTTGGTGGCATCATTTTCATGTTTCCACATTTTGAATATTTTATCATGATGTATGCTCTTGCTTGAGAAATGTTGTACTCACACTATCATAAAGTGCCACACCACTTTGTATCTTGTTATTATTGACTATTTGATATAATCCTCTTGTACACATAGATTAGGAATATCTTGTGAGACTTGGTGCATGTCTCCAGTTGAGACTTAGATTGTACACATTTGTGCATGGCTCCCGTGAGACTTGGATTATATTAGTATTTCTGCTATTTCTGAGTATCTAGATGATGCTCACAATAGGTTGTCTCCATACCTGATCTTCATTTTGTGCAGTGAGTGATTCATCGTCATTGACTTGGTACCTAGTTTTGTCATACTTTGACATTATTGGTGCAGTATTGGCTCTCTTTCTTCCTTATGGGGAGGTATTTTGATCATCATCATTGGACCATCTTTGCAGGAGATTCAACATTGAGGGGGGGCTTCATGGTCTCTTCTTCTCTCTTATGGGGGGGACATAGTTTTCTTCTTCTCATTCATCATTAAGAGCATTGTGTGCTTTCATCATCTCTCTTTTGGGGGAGGGTTTTTTCCCATTGGGTTTTTCTCTCTTTCTCCATTTATGGGAGATTGCATTTGCATATTGTACATGGGTACCTATCATGGCCTCGTAGCTAGGACCCATCTTGCATTGCTTAGTTGCATTATAGACTTAAGTGCATTCCCCTAAGTTGCACTTAAGGGGGGGTGTTGGTGTAAATAATTATTCATCATGGATATTATTACACTTTACTTAAGTTTACTTAGGTACATACATTTCATAGTAGTTTGGGTATGAGACACTTGGGTGTTTGTGCCACATTGGGATAGCGTGTGTAGGAGAATTTCCACCTTTTATGGTGTTGATCTTATCTCATTGTTACATTCCACCTCATGTGTAATATTATATTGTTTCTCCTACCTACCCTTGTTTCTTATTGAGCCACGTGTCATGTTTGTGTGCTCACATATCTATATGGCCTTGCCTATATAAGTAGGCTCATCTACATTATTTGTATGGGCAATCAATCTATATCTTGTAATGATCCAGTTGATCATATTTTGCATCTTGATAGAATACAGTTTATTCCTATCATATATTTTATCTCTCTTATTTGTGCTTTCCATTGCCTCTTGATCTTGGCAAAATCTCACAGTAACCTTCTTGTAGGATAAGTCATAGGCATTTGAAAGGCTCAAAATTTTCTGAAAAATGGTTGAAAAAGAGAGTGGTTACAAGCTGAAATGTTTGAGATCAAACTGAGGAGGTGAGTTCACATCAAATGAGTTTGAAGTTTACTATGAGCTATATGGAATTTAAAGACAATGCTCTACTGCTAGAACACCATAGCAAAATGGTGTTGTGGAAAGAAAGAAAAGGACAAACAAAGAAATCGCAAGAACAATGTTGAATAAGTCAAATCTATTTGATGTTTATTGGAAGGAGGCTATTCATACAATAATATACACCATAAACAAGGAATAGTTGAGAGTGAACAAAAAAATGACACCTTATGAGATATGGTATGACAAGAAACCCTCTATCAGATAGCTTAAAGTTTTTGGAAGCAATTTTTTTATCAGAAGAGATGAGGATGGGATGGGAATTTTTTATGCAAGGTGTGATGAAGGAATATTTTAGGCTACTCAACTCATAGCAAGTCATACAAATGATTTAACAAATGCCTCAGAAAAAGTTGTTAAAAGTGTGCATTTAAAAAATGATGAGGACCTACAAAAAAGGAAGCAAAGTGTTGTGAATTATATTGAGGAATCATGCTATGAGGATGAAGAAGAAAAATATGAAAGAGAAGAGAAATCTATAAAGAGACCACCCAAAAAGTATGTGCAGAGGTATCATCTTGAGAATCAGATTATAGGCAACAAAGATGGAGGTGTACAAACAAGGAGGAAGCATGCTAAAAATAATGAATAAGTCAATTTTTATCTATTGGATGAAATGGAACCAAAGAACTACAATGAAGCCAGCAAGAGTGAGAAATGGATGAAGACAATGAAGGAAGAGCTCCAACAAATTGAAAATAACAAAACTTGGGAATTGGTACCAAGGATTACTGATAATAATGTCATAGGCACAAAGTGGGTCTATAGAAACAAGGTGAATGAGGATGAAAAAATGGTAAAAAATAAAGCAAGATTGGTTTGTAAGGAATATGCACAAGTTGAGGGCATAGATTTTGAAGAAACATTTTCCCTTGTTTCTAGACTTGACCATTAGAATGTTTTTGGCATTCTCAACATACAAAGGTTATAAAGTATATCAAATGGATGCAAAATCTGCATTTTTAAATGGCAACCTTGAAGAAGAAGTTTACATTCAACAACCTGAATGATTTTAGTTGCATGAGAATGAAGAATTTGTGTGCAAACTAAGGAAATAATTGTATGGTCTAAAGAAAGAACCTAGAGCATGGTACTCAAGACTAGACATATATCTACATCAGTAAGAGTTCAAGAAAGGATGTGCTAACAACTTATACATTAAAACTGAAGTTAATTTCATGATTATAGTTGTTGTTTATGTAGATGACATTATCTTTAATGGGAATAAAGATAGTTTATGAAAAGAATGATCAAATGGAATCAAAATTTGAGATGTCAATACTAGGAGAGTTGTCCTACTTTCTAGGGATGCAAATATCACAGCTAAATAAAGGTATATTCATCTCCCAAACTAAGTATGCAGAAGATATGTTGAAAAAGTTTCAAATGGAGGATTGCAAGCATGTTAGTACCCCTATGGTGACTAGATGAAAGCTAATTGAAAATGATGAGTCACCTGATGTTGATCAGATCATGTATAGGTCAATGATTGAAAGTTTACTATATCTAACTACCTCTAGACCTTGCATTGTACAAGCAATGTGCATGGTTGCTAGATTTCAAGCTACCCCAAAGAAAATATATGTAAATTTTGTAAGAAGGATATTTAGGTATCTACAAAGTACCCTTGGTTATGGTTTGTGGTATCCAAAGAACAATTAATTTACTTTACAAGCCTACACAAATGCATATTGGGAAAGTTGTGTGGATGACAAGAAGAGCACTAGTGGTAGTGCCTTGTTCTTAGGTGATAGATTAGTTTCTTGGTGCAACAAGAAACAAGAATCCATCTCTCTATCCATTGCTAAGGCCGAGTACATAGATGCTTCTACATGTTGTTCACAAGTTCTCTGGATGAAGAAAACACTCAAGGACATCCAAGTAGAGTATCTCAATCAAATATGACAATTCAAGTGCAATTAACATCTCTAAGAACCCTATCATACACTCAAGAACAAAAAACATATAGATTAAGTATCATTTCTTAAGGGAGAAGGTAGTTGAAAAAGAAGTCAAAGTTGAATATGTTAGTAATAGTGGGCAAGTGGCTGATATTTTTACAAAACCTCTTCCCAAGGACACTTTTGAATATTTGAGATTGAGGTTGGGTGTTGTTCCCCCCTCCTTCAACACTTAAAGGCTCATAGAGGTTTGTGGTTTAGGGGGAGCTCATACCTTAAAATTATATTTCCTTGAACTCATGTGCGCTCCAAGGGAGATGGATCATAGAGGTCGTGGTTCTCAAGGGGAGAGTATTGTTGAAAAGTGTCAACAAATTGATTGGAAGTGTTGTTGTTGCATTAGGGGGAGAAGATGAGGAGTGGTGAACATCACCTCATGTTATCAACCAAGAGTTTAGTGTTGTTGTCACAAGGAGAGTGTTTCTAGCCGAGTGAAAAAGGTCAAAGGGGGAGACGATGAATGAGGTTGGCTACCCTACCCTTTGCCATTATTGTCAAAGGGGGAGAGGTAAGGTGAGGTTGACATCAATGCCAAAGGGGGAGATTGTTGGCATTATATTACCATTGATATAAACAATTGAAGTAATTCAGTGGACAAAGATGTAGAGATGATAAATTCCACAGAGAACAAGTGTGGTTTGACTCAAAAAAGTGTTGTTGCAGCATAACATAACACACCGTGTTAGTCACACAAGAAGATATACAAGGCAAGAATAGAGTTAGATATTGGATTGGCTAATTGGACAAAGAAAACATAGGACATTGAGTTGGTAAGGCATTGAGCAAATTGGTTTGACTCAAGAAAAAGTGTAGTTATAGTTATACTAACTGTGTGCAGGAAAAGTGGGCCTATGAAACTCAAAATGTGAAAATACGGTCTCAAAGAGCTTGTTCACACACCCATGAGACTTCTTGGTGCAAGTTATGGAGTCATGAGGAATGAATAAAATTCCCAAGGTAGGTTCCATGGTTCTCTATCTCACAAGGTCCCTCAAGCCAATGCCTTTTCTCTCAGATCACTGAGCAAAGTGACTTAGGGATGACGAATGCAAGAATGAGGGATTCTTTAGATTGATTTTAACATCAAATGCATCCTATCTATGCATGATTCTACAAATGAAGTAAACTAGATTATAAGATGACAAGGTTAGTAGCAATACTATCCTAACATGATATACTAGTTGAATGATTTAAGCTTATGATAAAGGAAGTACTCTAAAATGCTTATTAGATTAATTCCTATTACAAAGAGAAGCTAGATGTATTGATAAATTTGAGCATAAATGAGATACTAAAAGCTTTCATGGATCCTTAAAATGGAGGAATGAGAGCTCTATTTATAGTGAAAATAGGGCAATGGATGGTCAAGATTGGAGGAGTTAATCAAGGGTCAGGATTGAAAGTTATCAATCCATGTTTACAATTTTCACCAATGAAATGGTGACAATTGTCAACATAAGACTGCTTGAGAGGAGATTTAAGAAGCATTAAATGCTTGAGAAGACATGAAGGTTACCTTAGGGGGTAAGGGTTAAGGTGAGGTTAGGGTTATCCATTGGATAAAGCTTTTACCCAAAGGATAAACTCTTGTGAAAATGTTAAAGGGATAACCATGGTCAAAGCAATAAATGCTTGATGAGACCCCTAGGTTAGATGAGGGTTAAGTAAGTCAAAAATTCTCTAACCATGCCACTAAGGGTTAGTTAACCATTAATGGTTTGAAGACTTTGGGGACAAATTTGTAAGAGTCCTTCCAAATTTGGGGGTATTCAACAAGTTAGCTTGTTGAAGGCATAAAGGCTTTAATGCCTTTTGAAGACTTTACTCCAAATTTGAGAAGTGACCTCCTCAAATTTAGGGAAAGGGGATAATGAATGGGTTTGGGTTTATTGATTAGGATTAGATGGATTATAGAAGAAATTAGGAAGAGGGTTAGGATGCAAGTGGGAGATGTAGGAAAATGCAAGTGGATGAGGAATAATAGGATTAATTAAAATAAATTGCTTTTTTTCAATTTGGTTGCAAGTTGGGAAATTAAATAAATTAGGTTTATTTAATTGGGGTAAATTATTAATTAAATGTAAATTTAATTAAAAAGTAGGGAGAAGGGATTTAATTAAATAAAATGATTTATTCAATTAAATGACATAAAGGGCTTAAGTGAATTTAACTAAATAAATTGAATAATTTATTTTAATTAAATAGAAGAATGTGGGTGATTTAGATTGAACTAAATAGAGGAATGAGAATAAAATGAACATTGAATATTCATTTAGGAATATGGTAATTTTTATACGTCTACATTTTGCCCCTTTTTGAAGTGATTTGTGTGCACATGTTGATTCAAAGAAAATGATGTGTCATCATGATTTGGTTATGATCAGTGTGATGTCGTGTCGAGATGTTCATGTCGTGCCCCAGATTTGATAAACGATGCCCTAGTTTTGATAAATGATGTTGATAATGCCCCCTCGGGAGATGAATCAAAAATTTGAAAATTTGATTTATTTTGATAAATTTGATTGTATTTTAAATTTTTGTCTATGTTGAATGTGGTAAATTGATTCATCTCTTGATAATGATGTTTGTGAGGGTTAGAAATGAGCCCATGAGAAATTTATGTGCTCGCCCATGCAATCCTAATTTTCATTTACCCTATAAAAAGGTAAAAAGTGATTATTTTGTCTCATTTGTGCTTGTTGACTTTGGAGAAAGTGACACTTGGAGAGAAAGTCAAGATGTTGGTTCCCTTTGCTTCTCATTGATTCAAGCGCATTTGGAGGTATCAGAGGCCTGCCACGTATGGACCACCAATAAGTCATCCTATTTGACCTCTTTTGGATTTTTGTTTTGTCATTTTTGAATTTTGTCACGGGAATTTAATGGTTTAGCGCATTGAGGTCAAACCGTAGCACATACGATAGGTTTCATAGTGTGTAGGGTTTAATAAAATAGGGTAGCATCTGAGTAGATTAGGATAGCACAGCGGTAGGTTAGGGTAGTGCTTAGGGTTAGGTTAGTGCACCGGGAGCACAGGGTAACGCATAGGGGGAAACAGGTAGCGTGTAGGAGAGACCTAGCACATAGGGTTAGCCGAGGTTCGCAGGGGTAGTATAGGATAGCATGTAGGTATACCCTAGCGCATAGGGTTAGGTTTGCAACACAGGGCTAGGATAAGATAACCCATAGGGTTTTTTAGCGCTTAGGGTAGTTTAAGTGATGCATAAATAGGATAGGGTAGCGCATAGATGCTGGTTAGCACATAGGGTGAATGGTGTAGCACATTGAGAGGATAGGGTAGCGCATAACCAACAATTTAGCGCATAGACAAGATTGTTTAGAGCATGAGGGAAAAATTTGGGTAAAGTAGGATTTTGGATGAAGAAAGATAGGTAGGTTTTTGCCAGTTTTGCCAGAATGGGTGCGAAGTGTCATTCTGTGTGCCTGTTGTCATTGTTTTGATAAGTTGTCCAATATGAGTTCCAATATAACTTGGTTTGATTTGCAATGTTTCAAGTTGATATTGATTTGATGTTGATTTGATATGATGTAGTTTTTGATAGGGATGTTTTGATATGAACTTGATTTGATTTGCATTGTTTCAAGTTGATATATATGTGGAGTTTGAGTTGTTTTACAAGTTGATATGGTTGTGGAACTTGAGTTGTGTTACAAGCTGATATGAATGTGAAACTTGAGTTGTTTTACAAGTTAATATGATTGTGGAACTTGAGTTGTTTTTAAAGTTAATTTGATTGTGGAACTTGAGTTGTGTTACAAGCTAATATGATTTGATATGAAAATGGATTGATATGATGTGGAACTTGATTAGATTTGCATAGTTTCAAGTTTTGATATGAATTTGATTTTGATATGAATGAATTTGATGAGGAAACTAATATTGGACTTTTTTTTCTTTTTGACAGGAGCGCATTGGAGTGGTTCAGTCATGAGAGCGATTTCTGAGACTGTGGTCATTGATACCATGGTTGACACAGGCTGACATGGATATTATTGAGAGGTGTGGCCTATCCTCTTTGTTAGAGATGCCCCAATTTATCATTAACCGGGGTTTGTTAATAGCGTTGGCTGAGTGGTGGCATAGCGACACCAACACCTTCCATTTGGCGACAGGGGAGATCATAGTGACACCAGAGGATTGTTACTAGATTCTATGAATTCCTGTGGTAGGTACATTGTTACCATATGAGTAGACAAAGGAGGGTGGGATAGAGGCACTTCATTGGATTCTTCAAGATGATATAGTTTGTGGATATGAGATCCCATGGTAGGAGTTCATAGATTTGGATTACGCTCATCTACTATCAGTGCTAGTAGGGTTCATAGGTGGTTTCTTATGTCTCGACTATAGGTCGAAGGGCCTAGCAGTAGGATGGGGGTTGGTCCTAGAGGACACAGTGACACAGGGTTGCCGCTTTGCATGGGGGTCAGCTATGCTGGCCCACTTATACAGAGATTTGCATCAGGTGGTGTACTTGGGTTATAGTAGTTTATCATATGGAGTTACACTACTATAGGTATGGGCATGGGAGAATATTCCCATAGCCAGGCCACTAGCAAATAGAGATAGGCTTGCTGGGTGTACGTATGCATATGGATATCGAGGGATAGTTGTCTAGTGTAAGTTGGGCAAACTAGAGCACTAGAGGAGAGTGCTAGATGATATTGATATGGTCATCTGGAGACTATATATGGAGTGTGAGGTATGGGCAGAGGATGGGATGGAGATGTCATATGTCTATATGACCTGATTTTTCATTGGGCGGACACCCTTTGTTATTGAGAGATTTTTGCATAGCCGGGTATTATGGCAGTATGGTCATCAACAGGGAGTTCCACAGGGAGCATTCTTATATGCTCAATGGAGACAGGATATACCAGAGTGGGGACCCACTATTGATAGTGTGGTGGCGGTTGAGGAGTTCTTTCACTTAGCTGGAAAGATATGGGACTATGTCTATGGGGTAGTGGATGCGAGGATGACAAAGGAGTTCGCCACACTATTTGCGGAAGATGCAGTTGCCAGGATATCAGATTCAATAGAGATGATTCCCACTTTTGATGATGATGAGGATGATGAGCATCCCAAGAGGCTAGGGAGATGGAGAGAGGATGGAGAGGAGCTGGATGCAGGAGGTGGGGATGGCAGAGGGGATGATGGTGGTGATGGTAGAGGAGGTGGCCGAGAGCGGTGAGGGGATAGAGGGAGGAGAGGAGATAGGGGTGGAGATGGTGGGAGGAGAGGAGATAGAGGTGGAGATGGTGGTGCCAAAGGGATTTGGGTAGAGAGAGTTGTGTGGTGAGTGGTGGTGGATAGAGGGAGAGGAGGTTTGGCTATCGGAGTTGGGGGAGAGGTGATAGTAGTGGTGGGAGGGACTGACGAGTTTAGATGGCCAACTCAGAGGAGGAGATTTGATGTATTACCCCCACCAGCACCGAGGACAGGGAGAGGGATAGGGGGTACCACTTCACAGGTACCCATCTAGATGTGACATCGAGAGGATGCACAGATTAGGTCTCTACAGTTATCAGTGCAACACCTACAGACACAACTATTGGCACATCAGCGGCATATTACATAGCTGACCACTCAGCGAGATACAGCTCTAGAGCGGTTGGGTCGATCCGTAGCTTTGGAGAGAGTGGCGATAGGTGGCTCGATGAGAGATACCCTGAGAGAGGTGGCTTTCAAAGTCAAGGAGGTGGAGTAATTAGGAGGCATTATGAGGATACGATGCCCAGGGAGCGATGAGTGCCAAGTTTTATAGCTTCGAGATCCAGTCGATCTTGAAAGACTAGGTCGAAGATAGAGAGCAGAGGCATGACAGAGCCTCCTAGATAGGATCCACCTAGAGATCTAGGTGCTGGGACATCAGCAGTGAGACCATCCCCTTCAGGAGATAGTCATACCTGAGAGACATTGTCTCCATTGTATTTTGATCATTTTGTTGCATTGGCACAAACATGACATATTTTGTACATTGAGCATTTTTGAGATATATATATATATATATATATATATATATATATATATATATATATATATGACACCATTTTCCTTGATCCTCATGGGATGTGTTATGGATGATGCTTTCTATATGATTTTGATGTTTCCATGATGATGATGCAATGCTTAGATGCATGTGATTTGATATGTGATGAATATGATGTGTTAATGCATGATGTTTATGAAATGTATGATATGATATGCTGTGAGATGTATGATATGAAATGTTGTGAGATGTATCTTGAAAATGAGATGTATGATATGAAATGTTGTGAGATGTATCTTAAAAATGAGATGTATGATATGATATGGAAAATGAAATGATATTGATGCAAGATTTAATGTGATATGCAACTAATTGTAAAATGATATGCAACTAGTTGTAAAATGATATGCAACTAATTGCAAAATGATATGCAACTAATTTGAGCATCCTCATTCTGTGTTTGTCATCCCTATATAGTCACATGTTTTTGCTTTCTTTGTAGGTATCATCATTGAGCATTGATTTGTTTGGGATATGTTGAAAATTTATACAAGCATAATGGTATAATTGAACCATAATGACCCAAGAAAAATTTACATGATTTTTGATTTTGCAATATAGCACAAGCATCAAGGTATAATTGAACCAGGACAACTTGAGTCTAGATTGCGTATAAACAGACAAGATTAAACCAGTTGTATGCACAAAGTGGAATCATGTCTTCAGTGATATGTTGTGAATCACATCTCAAGACAAGTATTTTCACAGTACAATTGATCGCCTCATAGAAAACTAAAAAATATTGGAGTCTCCATGACTTTCTCTAGCTTGATGTATTGTTGAGAAAATGTAGAGGATCCAATAGTTCAAAAAGTTTAAGTGCAAAATAGTCAAAACTTCATGCAAGATGAAAACATTTGATACTTTAGAAAATCATCCATCATATTTTGTGAATCCCGTTAAGTGATCAATGTGTGGTTTTGTGATTGTTGAATTGTTTGCTGGATATGATGTTCTGAGTTTGCTACAAGTTTTGATGTCTTGAATTTGCTGCAAGTTTTGATCAATGTTGCCCCTAGCTAAGTTTTCCTCTAGATTTGCATAGTGATTACCAAGCCATGGTGGGATATGATGAAATGATATTTGGATAAACCAGGATAGTGACTACACTAAGTATGTCCTGGATAATGCGATAAAAATGTCGGGTGATGGCCGATAGTGCTTGACTGTGGATATACCAGTTTGGTAGTAAAGAAAAATGGAGGAGCTATCCTCTCACAATAGTGCTTGTTGCCAGGTTTTCACCAGTTGCTTTTATTGTACCTTTTTATTTGCTTTTTCTTGATTTTTGATATTTTTTGACTTTTTTGACTTTTCCATGCATTAGACTGCTCAAGTGTAGTATTTCTTCAAATGAATGTTGTTAGTTGGTTCGTCGAGCACATCCCCTTCTGAAGTTGTTAGCTGATAAGTGCCTGATCCATAGGCTGATATGATGACATAGGGACCTAACCAATTAGGTTCAAATTCCCCTTTCTTTTCTCGATCTTGTTGATTTCTAGGATTTTCCTTGAGTACTAAATCAGCAATTTAAAAATTTTGGGAATGACCTTGTGGTTGTAGCTTCTACACATGCATTACGGATATGCTTTGAGATGAGTGTAGGCACATTGGTGTCTTTCATCTACAAGTTCTAGCTCTTGTAGTCAGTTGACTCGATGCTCTTCATCTGGAATTAGGCCTTTCAAAGAGACTCTGAGAGATGGAATTTCTACCTCCAAGGGTAAAATGGCTTCTGATCCATATACCAATGAATATGGTGTATCTCCCGTAGGTGTGCAAATGCTAGTTTTGTATGCCCAAAGTGCTAGATTGAGTTGTACATGCCAATCTTTGCTTGCATCATTCACTATTTTCTTTAGGATTTTCAATATTGTCTTGTTGGATGCTTATGCATGACCATTCTCCAGTGGGAAGGTGTAGAGAAATGATGTTGGATTTTGAATTTTTCACATAGTTCTCGTACATCTTAGTTTTTGAAAGGTCATCCATTATCTGTGATGATGGAACTTGGAATGCCATATCTGCAGATTAGATAATTGAGGATAAAAGAGGCGATTTGTTTCCCAGTCATTGTGGTCATGGGGACCGCTTCAATCCATTTGGTAAAGTATTTTGTTGTAGTGATAATGAACTTGTGTCCATTGAAGATGAAGGATGAATTTTCCCGAGTAAGTCCATTCCCCATTGGCAAAAGGGCCTGGATGTTGTGAATGGCTATAGTTCCTATGTTGGTGCATGTATAAGATTTCCATGAATTTGGTATTTAGGACACTTCTTTGCAAAATGAAAAGAGTCTTTTTCCATTGTCGGCTAGTAATATCCCATTCTTAGAAGTTTTTTAGCCAGAGTAGGACCACTTGAATGTGTGCCACAAATACCTTCGTGAAGCTCTTGTAAAGCAGAGTCAGATTCATTATGATCAAGGCAATGAAGAAGAGTACCATCTAGACCTCGACGGTACAAAGTATCAGCAGTGAGAGTATAACGGGCGGCTTGCCAGATAAAGCTGCATTTTTGGTTTTGGGATAGGTCAATGGGTAGGATATTGCTCTTAAGATAGTCATATATTGGTCCATATAATGGAGAGTCAGAACCAGTCAAGGCATATATAACATGGGAAACAAAATGGTCATAGGCTGGGGAGAACAGTTGCTCTACCAGAAACTCATAATGATTCTGTTGCTCTGGAATTTGTAGTAGTGAAGCAATAGTAGCCATTGCATCGGCTTCTCTGTTGTCCAACCTTGGTATTTGCTCGAAGGTGATGTGTACAAAATATTGTTTGAAATCATCCACCATTCACTTGTATGATAGCAACTTGTCGTCCTTCATCTGGTAGTCATTGTTGATTTGATTGATGACTAGTTGTGAATCTCCATAGACTTTTAATAATGTGATTCTCCATTCCATGGCCATTTTGATGCCTATAATCAGTGCCTCATATTCAGCAACATTATTTGTGCATGGAAACACGAGCCAATATGATCTTGGTATGGTGTTCCCTTCAGGAGTGATGAACATAATGCCAGAACCTGAGCCATGTTGAGTATAGGATCCATCAAAGTATAGGGTCCATTGTTTGGTGGAAATAGCAAGAACATCCCTATCCAGAAAATTGATCTCCATAGGTTGTTTTCTAGGTAGTGGTGCTTTAGCCAGTTGATCTGCAATTGCTTGTCCTTTGATAGCTCGTCACTCTATGTAGTGGATATCAAATTCACTGAAAATCATGACCCATTTAGCCAATCTACCTGTAAGAGCTGCTTTGTTGAGTAAATATTTGAGAGGGTCAATTTTTGCAACTAGCTTAATTGTGTGAGCGAGCATGTAGTGTCAGAACTTTTGAGAGGCAAATACCACTGTTAGACAAGCCTTCTCAATGAATGTATAGTTGAGTTCATATCCATTCAATGTCCTGTTGATGTAATATATAGCTCATTCCTTGCCTTGTTGATCTTCTTGTGCTAATAATGCCCCTAGTGATATATCTATTGTTGAAATGTAGAGAATGAGTGGCTTCCCCGCTATTGGTGGTACTAGAACTGGTGGGTTCATTAGATATTGCTTGATTTAATAGAATGATTCTCCACATTTGGCTTCCCATCTGAATGGTATATTTTTATGTAGCAAATGATTGAACGGTAGACTTTTATCTGCTAGTTGAGTGATGAATTGCCTGATTGACTGGAGTTGTCCTTGTAGAGATCCGAGCTGGCTGATGTTGTTTAGTGGTGGAATTTCCATTATGACTTTTACTTTTGTTGGATCCACTTCAATACCCTTAGCTAAAACTATGTAGCCAAGTAACTTGCCTGATGTAACCCCGAAGACACACTTCTTAGGGTTGAGCCTTACTTGGAACTTTTCCAATCTATCAAAAATATTTTCTAAGATGCTTAAATGTTCTACCTTGGTGATTGATTTAGCTAGTAAATCATCCACATAGTCCTCCATGAAGGTATGCATCATTTCATGAAAGTTTGTTTTCATTGCTTGTTGATAAGTTGCTCCTGCATTATTTAAGCCAAATGGCATGACATTCCAATAGTACATTCCCCAAGGATAGGTAAACAATGTTCTATCTTGATCATCCAGGGCTATCTTGATTTGATTATATCTGAAAAACCATCCATTAGTGATAGCATTGCATGGCCTATTGTGAGGTCTACAATTATGTCGATATTGGGAAAAGGAAAGTCATCCTTTGGATAGGTTTTGTTGACATCTCTAAAATCAGTGCATATTCTGGTACTGCCATCTATTTTTGATACTGGTATGATATTGGAAATCCATTCAACATAGTTGATAGGTCGAATAAATCCGACATCTAATAGTTTCTTCAACTCAGCTTTAATCATGAGTGCTACATGTGGATTCATCTTTCACAATTTTTGCTTATCTGGCTTAGCTCCTGGACCAATGGACAAATGATACAAAATGATACATGATTAATTGTGGATCAATCTCGGGCATATCTGCATATGACCAAGCAAAATTGTTTTGCTTTTCTTTAAAAATTTTGATAAACTCTGATCTTTCTTCCTCTATCAAAGATTCTGCAAGGTGTATATTTTTGGCTACTTCTGTAGTACCAATGTTGATTGATTGAGTGGGATCAATCAATATGGGTGATCACTTATGATAATGCTCTGGAAGAGTGTCAATTCTCCCATCTTTTGGTGCCTTAAAAAGGTTTTCACCTTCAGATGCATCCTTTGTTTCTACTTTTTTGTGATCTATTGCTGCCATTGGCTGGTTTTCAGTAGTACATCTTTTATGTTGTTCATTTTTGCGACTGAGAGAATTGGAACTCCCCTGATTGTAGATGTCATTACTTTGTTCATTGGTAGAGTCTATTTCCAGGTTAACAGTACACAAGTAATCGATAATGGATTCATCATTTGGGAAAATTGGTATATCATGAGTTTCAGGTTCATCTCAGTCTATGAGATCAGGAAAGACAAGTGGTAAGGAGTCATTAGGTGGATCAAGTTCAGCTACTGTAAGTGTTAGGATGGAGGTATCATCATGGTTGATCGGGGTGTTAAAGAAGTTAAGGATTTCATCGAGGTCTTCGATGGTGTCATCTTCTATGTAGACTTGCTCGTAATGTTGCTGCTCATTTTCCTTGGCATCATAGATATTTTGTGGACCAAATTCAAGTGGTCTAGATTTTGTGTCATGTTCTTCTTGAGAGATGGGTGTATGACTATGATTTGCACCAATATCTTTAGTAACATTAGAACAGCTGCCCCATTCATATTCATTGGAATCAATCTTAGAGGTATTATCCCAGATTCTTGTAGTGTTGTGGACTGGTATGTTGTAGGGTGAGAACATGTCTTTGATGATTGATACAAGTTTGATAGTTTTCTCTGATTTAGTGTTAGATCCTACTTCCACTCTTTGCATTTGTTCATATACTGTCTCTCCTCTGGGAGGAATGATTTTACTAGGAGGCGATTCCTCTTTGTTGGATATTGGTTCTTGAATATGATGTTCTTCTGCAGTAGATGCTTCCTTCTTTTGATTGATGGGCTTCCTTTGATATTGCTTTCATTCTTGATTTTCATGTTCTTGGTGTATTGTCTCAGCTAACTCAAATAGTGCCTCCTACCAAGAGTCCTCCTTGTATTTCTTCTTTGCTTTCCACTGAGGTTTTTGGTATTTGCTTGGTGTCTTCCTTGGTGGTAAAATGTATTCATAGCCCAATCCTTTTTTGTCTTTACTGAATTGTGAAGGAGGATCTAATGGTTTTATGATGCCTTCCTGACGTTTACCAATAGGTCCTTTTCCATTGTATCCCATCTATTGCATGATCAAGTAGCCTTTTCTATATAAGTGTGTTGGTATAGCTACTTCCACAGTAGATGCTTTGTCTTCTTCCTCATCCTTGTACAACCAACTAAGGATGTCTTTTTCCTCTGATTCATGTGCTAGAGTGCCGAGTTGGATAAATTTGTCATCAAACTTGGTGATGGGCTGGGTTTCTTGATGTGTTGATGTTGTAGGTAATCCATGAGATTTAGGCGATGCTGGTAAGTTGGCCAAACACAAGGGTTCCAAAGAGTATTCTCCCATGCCTTTCTCTTTAATTTTTATTTTCTTCTTGAAGTCCATAGATAGTGATTTAGACTTTTCTTGCTGAATAGTCGGTGCTAAGGAACTTTGTTTTTCTCTATTATGTTGAACCAGGCTATCTTGGGTTGCCCCCATGGCATTACAATGTTGAAAAGGGTTATGATCTATTGATATAGAAATCTCTTGTCCATTGTAAGGGAACTTAACACATTGGTGATAAGTAGAAGGTACTACTTGCATTTCATGTATCCAAGGTCGACCCAATAAGATATTGTATGTGAGGTCTATGTCTAAGACTTGGCACATAGTGTCCTTTTGTATTTGTCCTACTTGAATTGGCAACATTACTATTCCTTTAGATGATCTTTCTTCATCATCATATGCTTTGATAGTGATCTTTATGTGTGGATCAATAGATTGCTTAGAGAAGCCTACTGCACGAATAAGTTTCAAGGTACAGATATTGAGTCCATCTCCTCCATCTATTAATACTCTTTTGACTCAATGTTTGTAGACCAAGACTTCAATGCGGAGTGGAGTATTGTTGTGTGGATGGCTCAATGAGATATTATCATGCTCAGAAAAGGTAAGATTATGAGGCACTGTCATATGAGCCACCATGGCTTAGAATTTGTCAGCATCCAAATCTTGAGGTACATTTGTTTCCAATAGTGCTTGTTCCAAGATGTCTTTGTGTTTTGGTGAAAGTTTCACCAACTCTAGTATAGATATTTGAGCAGGAGTTTTGCGCAGTTAACTGACTAGATCATATTGAATTTTGGGTATGGTATTTGTTGTTGACGTATGCCCCTTCAAGACATATTTTTGAGCTCTAGTTGTTACATTTACGGATTCATGTTCACGCTTGTCTTTGATTGTGATGACATTTACTTGATTGTCCTGAGCTGATATATGATTGATGGTGTTATTGTATACATGATTGATATGAGCTCCACATGTATCATTTGAGTTTGAAGCTCCATCCTTGTTGTAGTTGGGAATAGGATTCTTAAAGGCTCCATGGTCACCATTTGTCTTGAGACCATCGACTCTTAAATCGCCTCTATCAATCATGTCTTGAACAATGTTTTTCAGTCTTGTAATCATTTGTTTGATGACCTTTGTTGCGATGAAAATCACAAAAGTGTGAGTCATTCCACCAGGTTGGTTTGATTTGTGGTTCAAATTTATTGATTAGGGGAAGGAGATAATTTTGTTTGCCAGGAGTTCTCTAAATGCTGATTCCAAGGATTGCCCTAGTGGTGTGTAAATGCGTTTTTGAAAGTTGTTTGTGTTACCTCATGAGTTTGTATTAGGTCCTCGATTGGTGTTATTGTTTTGGGTATTGTTGGCATTGTTCGTGTTGAGTTGATCTTGATTAGTATTTAGTGAATAAGTGGTAGTGCCTTGATTAGGACCTTTGGGGTTCTTTGTAGCTTGAGGATTACCTAATAATGCTAACACTGGTTGCTTGGATTTTGCATCATTTGATTCATTTCCTCCTTCATTTCCATTGTTTTTGTTTTAGGTCTAGAACCTTGATTTGTCTAAGTTGTTGTTGTTTTGGTTGTTGTAGTTGGATGAATTTGTTCCTTCTTTGAAGAATTTCAATGTTCCTTTCTTAACACATGCCTCCTCTACTTGGATGCCATTTTCAATAATTTGGCGAAAGATGGTATGCATTGAAGTTTGAGTATGTAACTCATCTCACTATTCAAGTTGTCGATAAAAATTTCCATCTTTTCCTTTTCGGGCACATCTCGAGGATATCTTGAAACAATACGTCACTAACGTTGAAGGAATACAATGAATGTTTCATTGTTTTTTTGCTTGGTATCATAGACATCTAGCATAGTGATAGCATGTTGAATATTATAGGAATATTGAGTTATGAATTTGTTGACTAGTTCATCAAATGATCTAACAAGAGGTGTGATTTTGGATAACCATTCCATTGTTTGTCCTCCCAAGATTCTTGGGAATAACCTCATCAAATAGGTGTCATCATGGGTGAATTCAAGACTCATGGTACAAAATTCCCGAACATGATCACGGGGATTGCTTTTCCCATCATATTTGTCAAATTTGGGAATGTTTGAGTTTGGGGGAAAAGGCACCATGTTCAACCGTCAGTCAAAAGGATAAGGACTTAAGGAGTACCATACTATTGTCCCTTGTTGCATGTCTTGCATTTGTCTTTGTAACATTTACATTTGTTTAGTGAGAGCAATCAAAGGTGCAATTTTTTGTTGAGGGAAGAGTTCTTCCCTTACATTAGTTTTGGGCTGAAATGGTGTGTGGAATGGTATGTTTTGCTCTAGGATGTTTTTCTCAGGGATATTTTGCTCGGGTAAGTTTTGTTCTGGTAAATTTTGTTTGGGTATGTTTTGTTCAAGGTCATGTGCATCCTCCTCTCTTTGTCATTCTTGATAGTCATAATGTCGAGATCTTGTCCTAAATATATCAGTGTCAAAGTCTTCAGGGAGTGTAAGTCCTTTGCTTGTGAGCATGAGTAGATATTTTCTTTGTCGTTTTCCATGAGTCTTTCCACAAGTTTTTGAAATGAAGCGCTTTCTTGACACTCTTGGAGGAGTTCCTCAGAAATTTCAGTGTCCTTTAGATTTGGACACTCAAAAGGATTTGATAATCTTTGATTCATGCTGGACTCTGGTTTCATTTTGCTTTGTTTGTTTCGTTGAGAGCGAGTAACAACAGACATCTAATAAAAGCTTTCTGTGACAAAAGGAATGAACTCTTCTTCGATGTTTTGTTTAGGGTTTGGTGGTTCAAATCGAGGCATGTTGTAAGTGATGCACTCTTCGGGAAAGAAGGGCGGATTGATCTTTCCTCCTTGATTTGGGCATTGACTGAATGCTGATTTTTGACAAAATGCTCTACTCCTCAATGGTTCCTTGTCAAATTTGTTTGCTTTGTCTTGAAGATACAAGTGCATATGATGAAGTAATGTTCGATGAGATTTGAAGAGTTGGAAATTGATGTATAAAGATTTATTCCATTTGGCAAGTTTCAGAGAACTGGTTTGTTGTTTCCTCAACTTAGTGTTATGATAAATACTCTTTCTTCTTAGAATATGAGGATTAGTCATACACAAGCGATCAATGGTTTCCTTTGATTTGTTTTGGATTTAGTTTAGCTTGTTTTGGAAACTCAAGTTTTACTTTATCAAATGAAGGTTTAGATGCCCCCACATGACAAAGCGTGTCAAATGATATGGAATACGAGCTTTCCTGATATGGAAACTCGATTTGACAACTTGGAGTTTTAAAACAAGTGTGTTTTTGGATAGAAATCCATTTGATTGAAGGACCTGTTTGATACTTGTGATGAGGTTTCTTGATTTTGATAGGAGAGATGTGTTATCTTGTGACTAGTTTTTAGATTTTGACAACTTTATTTTATTGAGAACTCACTTTGGGAATAGGATTTGATACCCGGTTTTGATTTTTGGTTTGATGAAGTTCAGGCTGAGAAAGGAAAGCTTCCTAAATTGTTTTCAAAATTTTCAAAAATGTCCTCTATTTTTCCCCTTGTTTTCTTGGTTTTTGCCACGCGCTAAGACAGAGACACAATGCACTACAAAAATTCCTCAATGAGCTAGAGAAAAGACCCCGTGCAATACACTACCCCCTGTGATTGCCTAACTGGTTTGTTTTGATTTTGTCTTGGTTCAAAAAGGTTATGCGCTAATATGGGCCGCCAATGTGCTAATTGTTGATCTCTATGCGCTAAAGTTTGGTCTCCACATGCTAAGCTGATGTTTCAACGCACCAAACTATTTTCAAAAGGCGCTACTTTAAAATGCTAGTTTTGGATTTCTATGAAGCGCTAACGTTAAGACTTAATGTGCTAAGGTGAAGGTCAAATGCGCTAAAAGATGGTTTCCATGCGCTAAGAAGTTTCTCTTATGCACTAAACTACCCTGATAGTTTGACTTGGTCATTTTTCTGCAATTTTTAGAATTTTGTTTTTAGTTTTCAGGGATGATGGATGATTTTTTGAAGTAACAGATGAAAATATAGCACAAAAGAGATAACCATTTTGCTTAATCTAAACAATGAGTGTATGTTTTGTGAGGATGTGTTCAAATCCTCAATGTTTTAACAGGTTCAGATACAACATGCAATTTAGTCAGACTCTATTCAAAGGTCATAAGTAATATCATAGCCCACTAGTCTCGATACTCCATCATCTCAAACAGCCATGTCACCCCTAGGGGGCACCCATTTTTTTACCTTTTGCCAAAAATTAACCCAAAGTGAATTGTTTCACAATTGAGTAGTTATCTTAGGAGATATATGGTGAGCAATTTTGGGGGTAGACTCTTCCCCACCCTTGCACTATGATATTACAAATGTCTAGATACTGACTCGACTCAAATTTTCTATGCTACAGTTTGTAACTAGGCTTCTTGTTCATTCGTCAGTGATAAACTCCCTCAGGAGGCTTCCCAACCTTTAGAACAAAGGCTTTACATATCACAAGGATACTAAGGGAAGGCTAATCGTTGCGCGCAACTATTGGAAAGAACTTTCGCCACTATCCACTTTTGATTATAGTGGATTAGAACACTTGGCTTCAAAGTCATTCCCCACTTAGTTCGTTCCCTTCACACTGGCCAAAGAATGGCTTTAAGAGTTTTTCAACCCCTTAGGAAGGCAGGCCTGCTAAAGGATTTAATGCAATATCACTCAAAGTGTAAGAGTGGTCTAGTTTTTTGATCACCTAGTTAAGGGGAGAGTATATGCCTTCCACTTTAGAGACAAGGCAAACAAGGTTCTTTTTTTAACTTTTCACTTCAATTATTTGCTAAAATATATATGGAGATGTTGCTCCACGAAAACATGGTGTTTATTTTATCCTTTTAAGGCAATGATTTTCTGATCTAAGAAAAGAACATGGTCAACAAAGAAAATTTGATGTTTGGTCAACAAAAGAAATCGATCAAAAGGGGAAGATCTTCCCTCTTTAGTTGCAAATGACTTTGGACATGTGTGATTCTTTTACTTTGCAAAAACTTGAAGTGGATCCTTTTATGCACCAAAGGATGGTGAAGTTCTTTTTAAATACCTTTGTTTGCAAAAATGAAAAAAATTGCTTTGTTCTTTTTAGAACCCAAATTGAAAATTTCTCTTCTAGAAAAGCAAAAAAAAGATTGTTTTTGTGGTTCTTTTTATAGGCCAAATAAGGTGAGTTCAATTTTATCTAACAAGAATTAAAATGACTCTAAATTTTAACTAACTTAAATAAGTTAGAAAAAAATTTAAACTATTTATAATCCTGAAAATAACACTAAGCTCCTCCCTGCCAGAAAATGTCAAAAATCCTGCAAAATACCGATTTAAAATAGTTAGAAAGATTTTTGCTCTTGTGGACTTCTACAAGTCTAAGTTTTATCTTGATTACAATTTGATTCTTGTTTTTTGTCTGTGATGTGCTATAGAAAGGACTGTATGCGCTACAAGATGATTGGGATGCACTATCGGACAAACCCGATGCGCTAAATTGTTTTCTGAATGCGTTGCTTTGTTATTTTCCCGTGCCGAGACCTACAGGAAAATGTTAGTAAATTTAATGCACTATGTAATAGTCTGCACTTGCTAGGGAATGAGTCCCACGTGTTGAACAGTGAGCTGAATGTGCTATACTTTTAACCAAATTCGCTAAGGGATGTTCCCTACGCGTCGATTCCTATTTCCCGCGTACCTACAAAAGTGATTAGTTTTAAAAACTGATTTGATTAATGGGGCTGAGCCCCACGGTGGGCGCCAGAAATGTGTGCAGGAAAAGTGGGCCTATGAAACTCAAAATGTGAAAATGCGGTCTCAAAGAGCTTGTTCACACACCCATGGGTCTTCTTGGTGCAAGTTATGGAGTCATGAGGAATGACTGAACTTCCCAAGGTAGGTTCCATGGTTCTCTATCTCACAAAGTCCCTCAAGCCAATGCCTTTTCTCTTAGATCACTGAGCAAAGTGACTTAGGGATGACGAATACAAGAACGAGGGATGCTTTAGATTGATTTTAACATGAAATGCATCCTATCTATGCATGATTCTACAAATGAAGTAAACTAGATTATAAGATGACAAGGTTAGTAGCAATACTATCCTAACATGATATACTAGTTGAATGATTTAAGCTTATGATAAAGGAAGTACTCTAAAATGCTTATTAGATTAATTCCTATTACAAAGAGAAGCTAGATGTATTGATAAATTTGAAAATAAATGAGATACTAAAAGCTTTCATGGATCCTTAAAATGGAGGAATGAGAGCTCTATTTATAGTGAAAATAGGGCAATGGATGGTCAAGATTGGAGGAGTTAATCAAGGGTCAGGATTGAAAGTTATCAATCCATGTTTACAATTTTCACCAATGAAATGGTGACAATTGTCAACATAAGACTACTTGAGGGGAGATGTAAGAAGCATTAAATGCTTGAGAAGACATGAAGGTTACCTTAGGGGGTAAGGGTTAAGGTGAGGTTAGAGTTATCCATTGGATAAATATTTTACCCAAAGGATAAACTCTTGTGCAAAGGTTAAAGGGATAACCATGGTCAAAGCAATAAATGCTTGATGAGACCCTTGGGTTAGATGAGGGTTAAGTTAGTTAAAAAGTCTTTAACCATGCCACTAAGGGTTAGTTAACCATTAATGGTTTGAAGACTTTGGGGACAAATTTGTAAGAGTCCTTCCAAATTTGGGGGTATTCAACAAGTTAGCTTGTTGAAGGCATAAAGGCTTTAATGCCTTTTGAAGACTTTACTCCAAATTTGAGAAGTGACATCCTCAAATTTAGGGAAAGGGGATAATGAATGGGTTTGGGTTAATTGATTAGGATTAGATGGATTCTAGAAGAAATTAGGAAGAGGGTTAGGATGCAAGTGGGAGATGTAGGAAAATGCAAGTGGATGAGGGATAATAGGATTAATTAAAATAAATGGCTTTTTTTCAATTTGGTTGCAAGTTGGGAAATTAAATAGATTAGATTTATTTAATTGGGGTAAATTATTAACTAAATGTAAATTTAATTAAAAATTAGGGAGAAGGGATTTAATTAAATAAAATGATTTATTGAATTAAATGACATAAAGGGCTTAAGTGAATTTAACTAAATAAATTGAATAATTTATTTAATTAAATAGAAGAATGTGGGTGATTTAGATTTAACTAAATAGAGGAATGAGAATAAAGTGAACATTGAATATTCATTAAGGAATATGGTCATTTTTATACGTCTACACTAACACGTCGTGTTAGTCACATTTAGTTACAAGGAGTGTCAATTGCAAACTGTTACTGGGATAACATAACACATAGTGTTATCGGTATTGCTATTTCATGGTCAACTCTCTGCATTTACTGAAGGCAGCTACAAAATTGTGATGGAGGATGTTAAAAACACGATGGGTGTGTTGTCCCACCATCCTGTGGCAAGTTGGACGGTAATAAAAAGACATCATGTGGTAACTTAGATATGAAGGAAGATGCATCCCCCACTATACCGTGCTGAGGAAGACCAAAGATAAATGACCTTGTGGGGTAACAAAATGAAGGAGATAAAGCCTCCCCACCATCCCGCATGAAGGAAAACAAAAGATGGAAGACCCCACGAGGAAGTGGGGTAGTTAACCAAGACAATGCAACAGTTAACCTCACCATCTTGTAGCGAGGAAGACCAAGGTAAAATGGTCCCGTTAGGTAATAAAGTGAAGAGGAGGATGAAGCATCCCACCATCCCACAACCCAGAAAATAGATGAAAAATGATCTTGCAAGGTAATTAAGAGGATGAAGGTGCACAGTCCTGCCATCCTACAGGTGTTGATTGAGCAATTGACAATATGATGAGTATTCTACCAAGTGCCAACAAGGAAGTATTCCATGTGGACGTCTGATCAAGTTTGACCTAACCATGGCAATGATGTGGAGAAACGTGGCATGTACAGGACAAATTAGATATTGTTTTCAAGATTTGGATGTCGTTTATTCAAATAAGATCACCTAAGGATGAAAGAATTAAATAAGGTGGTCGCATTTAATGAAGAACTAGAAAAAGATTGCATGTGAGGCTCGATAATATCAGATGATCTTCAGTTGACATGACATCAAAGTTGTGGGTAGGTGAAGATTACTAAGTATAGTAATCTAAACACAAAGAGAAAACTTGAAGACAAAGTAAGTGCAATTAATGTTCGCGGCCAATTAGTTTGAAGGGTAGATGTAGTATATCAAATCTGCCTGACGCGGGGAGTTTTTTGGGAGCTTGAGAATATTTCTTTTCCTTTTAGATTTGGAGGGAAAACCCTAGATGTAGATTGATGATCATGAAGTGTAGTCTTTTGTAGATTCAAGTATGTAGTGAAGTGTGAAAAGTGTGTAGTGAAGAAAAGAGAAGAGTTGGAGCAGAGTGAGAAAAAGAGAAAATGTAGAAGATAGCAAAAAGGGTGGTGGAAAACACAGAGAGTAATCTAATATGAGAAAATTCAAGAGAGAGGACAAAGGTGAAGAGAAGAAGACTATGTTGTATATCATTGGCATATGATGAACCGACATGTTGATATTATGATAATGTATGTTGTCATTGATGTCAATAAGTGTAAGTGAACCAGTATGAAGATTGAAAGAAGTTGGTGAACTGGTATGAAGAGGCATGAAGAGATGTAGTGAACCGGTGTCAGGGTTTCACTAAGTGTGACAACCGATTGGTAGTCTTAGCTCTATGGTTATTGGTTTGGCAATCCAACTTGTCCAATGCAATGGATGATACTTTGTGATGAGTTAGCTAAGAGATGTAAATGAGATCGGGGTGCCACGTCATCCTTGTGCACGTGAAGGATTGAGGTATGAGAAGATCAACTGTGTTTGTAGTCTACCTCAAGAATGATCATTCTTCTTAGTGGTATGAGAAGAAAGCGTGATGGGTTGTTGATTCCCATGTGCGGTGAAGAATGAATGATGCAGATTGTCTTATGATCTGTTTGAAATTGTAATGCTCTATGCAATGTGTCTGGATGGTCAGGATTGGACCGCCTGTGTTGTAAACCTAAGATGCTTAGGGTTTAGGGTTTATGCTACCAACCTATCTGTTTTCTATAAGGTTGATGATGTTTGTTATTGTAAAGTTGTTGGAAAATGTTGTGTGTATCCGAGTGATGAGATACTTGCTAGACTAGTAAGAGGAAAATTGCAGAGTGTGATTGCAGAGTAGAGGAAATGAAAAGGATCTGCCTTGGCATGTAGTGCTATTATCAGATCTGAAGTTTTACCTATTGTCTTCTAACCATTTCAACAGTTGGAAAATCCCTTTACCGGGTAGCTTTAACAGGATTATTGTAAAACCTGTAACCAGGTGACTCAAGATCATTGAGTTCTTCAAATCCTCTAGCGAGGTAACCTTTAACAGGGTTTCAACCTTTAACATGGTATATAGCCATCCCTTAACTGGGTGATCTCTAACAGGATCGGTTCCTAGAAGAACCTTATTGTAAAGTCTTTAACCGGACTAGGTTCTTAACAGGGTGAGCTTCATAAGAGTTCAAAACAAGCTTGTGGGTATTCATCCCCACTATGGTTTTTCCCATTTGGGTTTCCACGTGAAAAATATATGTGTTACATGTTATGCATTTTTTATGTGATGTTTATGAAGTATTTGGTTGAAAGATTATGCATGCAGGGTTAATAGGTTATGGTATTACTAGCATACCACATGCATATGTTTTTAGGTAAAGTTGATATCAAGTATTGATCGTATTCAAAGTGATCAGACTTATCAATTTATGGTATCTGATGTCTTACTATGTTCAACCGGTGTTGCCATGGTTAAGTTCAGTAATGGTGACAACCAGTTGGTATTGCGTTAACTAGATAAGTTGTTAAGAAAGTTTTTGCCTGTACTGATTCACCTCCCCCTCTCAGTACTGGTTGGGGTATCTGTTGTTCATCATTATTCATCAATTGGTATCAGAGCACCTCTAGGTCCTCAGTAATATAAACTTAACTGCTTGAGGTAAAAGATCCTACTATAATGATGAAGAGGGAAGGTCCTAAGTTCAATAGAAATAACTTTAGGATATGGAAGGACAAAATGAAGATTTACATTTAGAGTATGGGTGCTCAACACTGGAGCTATGTTGATAATGCCTATGTGACTCCCACTGGCACTCTGACTGATGATTAGAAGAGAGAGATCCAACAAAATGGGCAAGTCATGGAAGCCCTTATCAGCAGCCTGCCAGATATTTAGTTTATTGAAGTACAAGACAAGGACACACCTAAGGATGTATGGGATGCATTGGAAAACATCTATGGTGGTGATGAGCATGTAAAGCAAGCTAAGGAAGAAAGCCTTAGAGGCAAATTTGAGGATATGAGGATGGTTGAAGGTGAGACCATTCAGCAGTATGGCATTAGGATTAAGACTGTGGTTGGTGATATCAAGAGCACTGGTGGAACTATTGATGATACCACTGTTGTTAGTAAAGTCCTTAGATCATTGTTAGCAATCTATGCAATCAGAGTTGCTGCTATCCAGGAACTAAGGTCTATTGATAAAACCAAGGTATCTTTAGATTCTATCATTGTAAAGTTAACTGCATATGAGTTGAATAGCTATGATGGTAGTGTTCAGAAGACTTAGTCATCCTTTAAAGCATCTACTGTACCATCCAGAAAAGGAAAAGAAACTAGTATACCAGTTATGAATCCAAACAATGCAGAGATATGGATGATGAAGAGATTCTAATGGAGTTTGAAGATCTTCTTGCTAAAAGACTTCCGAAGGGAACTGGAAAATATAGAGGTAAACTTCCTTTGAAATGTTTTTTCTACAACAAGATAGGACATATAGTTGTTAATTGTCCTAATAATGACAATAAGGATAAAGTGGAGAGGTTTAGAAAATATAAAGGAGGAAACAAAAGAAATTGTCTGGTTGTTGTGGATGAAGGTGTCACTAATGAAGAATCAGAAGATGAAGAAAATGAAGACATAGTGTTTGTAGCAGTAAAGGAAGAAGTGTCTGACAAGAAAGCTCTTGTCTCTCGCATTGACAACTCTAATGAGTGGATAATTGATAGTGGTTGTTCTCATCACATTACTGGTGACCAGAGAAATTTTCTATCTCTGGAGGAATATGATGGAGGTGTTGTCAAATTTGGCAACGATGCACCATGCTTGGTGAAAGGTAAAGGATCAATCTCACTGAATGGAAAGAGTAGTGCACATGATGTCTACTGGGTAGAAGGTCTTAAGCATAACCTATTGAGTGTTGCTCAGCTGAATGACAAAAAATTAGTTCTGGAATTTAAATGTAGAATTTGCAGTATATTTGGGAAGAGTGGTGAACTTATTGCAACTGGTAAGAAGACCAAAGATAACCTATTTCAGTTGAATGCCAAGATAAGTCGGTGTCTAATGGCTAAGTTTGATGATAGTTGGATATGGCATAGGAGACTCTGTCATATGAACTTTGACAATATTGTTAAAGGAGGTAAGATCAAGGTGGTAAGAGGATTACCTTTGCTAAACAAACTTAAGAATTCTTTGTGTAGAGAATGTCAACTTGGGAAGATGTCATCCTCAACTTTTAAAGGTAAGTCTTTCTCAGCAAAAAAATTACTTGATCTTGTGCATATTGATTTGTGTGGTCCTATGAAAACTAGAAGTATTCAGGGAGATAGGTATTTTATGATTCTTACTAATGACTGCTCAAGAATGATGTGGGTCACATTCTTGAAAGACAAGTCTGAAGCATTTGAAATGTTCAAAGCTTTCAAAAGATTAGTAGAGAAAGAAAGTGGTAAAAAGATAAAATGCTTGAGAACTGATCAAGGAGGAGAATTCACTTCTGATGAATTCAATAAGTATCATGAAGTTAACGATATCAAGAGGCAGTTGTCTACCCCAAGGACACCACAATAGAATGGCATAACAAAAAGAAATGACAAGACTATAGTTGAAGTGGCCAGAACAATGCTGATCCAAGGAAAGGTTGCTCACACTTTTTGGAGAGAAGCGGTGAGCATTGCAGTCTATACTATGAACCGGGTACTCATCAAGAAAGGCAAAGATAAAACCCCTTATGAGTATTGGACCCAGAAAACTCCCTCTGTGAGTTACTTTAAAGTGTTTGGTAGTAAGTGCTATATCAAGAGAGGTGAGCATTTGAGAAAATTTGATGCAAAATGTGATGAAGGAATATTTTTGGGATATTCTACTAAGAGAAAAGTTCTCAAGTGCTACAACAATAGAACTTAGAAAATTGTTGAAAGTATCAATGTTAGGGTTGATGAATCCCTTGAGGAACTTGAGGAAACATGCAATGAAGAAGTGGAAGATGAACTAGGTATAACCTTCTGGGAACCGGTTAAGAAAGAAACTTGTAAAGATCTTAGTGTTCCTGTACCGGTAGAAGCTGTAGTTAGTGAAGAAGAAGAAGAAAAGCTAGCAGATCAGGCTAGAATCATTCCTAGATATGTGAAGCTGCATCATGATCCCAAGCAAATCATAGGAGATAAAGATGCAGGGATACTCACAAGAAGAAAAGTGAAGGAGAACTCTTGCATGATTTCTAAATTTGAACCCAAGACTTCCATAGAAGCTCTTATAGATGAAGATTGGATTAAAGCAATGGAAGAGGAGCTAGACTAGATAGAAAAGAATGCAACATGGTCTTTGGTTCCCAAACCAGAACATAAAAATTTCATAGGTACCAAATGGGTCTTCAGGAATAAGCTGAATGAAGAAGGCATAGTTGTAAGGAACAAGGCTAGGCTTATATGCAAGGGATATGCTCAGGAGGAGGGAGAAGACTGTGGAGAAACCTTTGCTCCTGTGGCCAAATTAGAAGGTGTTAGAATGCTACTTACATTTGCATCATTTAAGGGATTTAATGTTTATTAAATAGACGTGAAGTCTGCTTTTCTGAATGGAATCCTAGAAGAGGAAGTGTATATAGAGAAACCAGAAGAGTTTTCCTTATCAAAAGATAGTGACATGGTGTGTAGATTACACAAAGCAATGTATGGACTGAAATAGGCACCTAGGGAATGGTATGAAAGACTACACTCTCATCTTGTGAAGATTGGATTTCAGAGAACAAGTGAAAATAGCAACATCTTCTTGAAATCAGAAGGTGATGAGATTCTGATCTATGAAGTGTTTGTGGATGACATAATCTTTGGAGGAGATGATAAAATGAGTCATGCATTTGCAGATGAAATGAAGAAAGAGTTTGAGATGTCTTTGATAGGAGAAATAAAGTTCTTCATTAGTTTACAAATTCAACAAATGAAAGAGGGTATCTTTATTACCTAGCCCAAGTATGTCAAAGAGGTATTGAAGACTTTTGGCATGGAGGAAAGCAAACCAGTTGGTACACTGATGGTGATTGGCTGTAAACTGACCAAGGAAGATGATTCAGCACTAGTGAATGAAAAAGAGTACCGGTCAATAATCGGTAAGCTGCACTATGTAGTGCATAGAAGACCAGATATTGCTCATACAGTGGGCATAGTAGCTCATTTTTAGAAATATCCAAGAAAATCCCACTTGGTAGCTATCAAAAGGATTCTTAGATATCTGAAAGGAACAGTTGATTATGGATTGTGGTATCCATATAATGGTGACTATAATCTCAAGGTATTTACTGATGCTGATTGGGGAGGTAATGTGGATGATTGGAAGAGCACAATTGGTGGAGTGTTATTTCTCAGTGGAAGATTAGTATCATGGAAAAGTAAGAAGTAGAGTTGTATTTCCCAATCTATAGCTGAAGCAAAATATGTGGCAACATTTATGAACTACACTCAAGCAATAGTATGTATAGGAAGGTTTCAAAGTACCTGTATCTGAACTGGTGAATATATTTTGTGATAATACAAGTGCAATAAATATTTCCAAGAATTCGGTATTACATGCTAGAACTAAGCACATTGAACTTAAATATCACTTCTTGAGAGAGAAAGTTCAGAATAAGGAGGTTGTACTACAACATGTTTCTAGTAAGGAGAAGCTAGCAGATATATTCACTAAGCCCTTACCAAAGACTACATTTACCTATTTAAGAGGTGAATTAGGGGTTATGCCCCCTTCATGAAATCAATTAAAGTTGTGTGCTCCACATCAGTCAAGTACTACAGTGACAAATCTTTCAGGATTGATGTGTTGAAGGATTCTACTCCTTAGGGGGAGCAACATAGTAGATTTTGGAAGCTTGTGCCTCCACTTTGGCATTTTTGTCAAAGGGGGAGAAGATCTCTGATGTATGGGGGAGAAGATATCTGATAATGCAGATACACTAATCTATGAGGTTTTCAGTTGAAATGCTACACTGAGTATTACCATCAATGCCAAAGGGGAAGATTGTTGGATATCATTGGCATATGATGAACCGACATGTTTATATGATGATAATGTATGTTGTCATTGATCTCAATAAGTGTAAGTGAACTGGTATGCAGATTGAAAGAAGTTGGTGAATCAATATGAAGAGGCATGAAGAGATGTAGTGAACCGGTGTCAAGGTTTCACTAAGTGTGACTACTACTTGGTAGTCTCAGCTCTATAGTTATCAGTTTGGCGATCTAGCTTGTGTGATGCAATTGATGATACTTTGTGATGAGTTAGCTAAGAGATGTGAATGAGATCAAGGTGCCACGTCAGCCTTGTGCACGTGAAGGATTGAGGTATGAGAAGATCGACTACATTTGGAGTCTACCTTGGGAATGATCATTCTTCTTAGTGGTATGAGAAGAAAGCATGATGGGTTAATGATTCCCATGTGCAGTGAAGAATGAACGATGCAGATTGTCTTGTGATCTATTTGAAATTGTAATACTCTATGCAATGTGTTTGGATGGTCAGGATTGGACCGCCTATGTTGTAAACCTAAGATGCCTAGGGTTTAGGGTTTATGCTACTGACCTATATGTTGTCTATAAGGTCGATCATGTTTGTTATTGTAAAGTTGTTGGAAAATGTTGTGTGTATCTGAGTGATGAGATACTTGCCAGACTAGTAAGAGGAAAACTGCAAAGTGTGATTACAGAGTAGAGGAAATGAAAAGGATCTGCCTTGGCATGTATTGTCATTATCAGATCAGAAGTTTTACCTATTGTCTTCTAACCATTTCAACAGTTGGAAAATCCCTTTACTGGGTAGCTTTAATAGGCTTATTGTAAAACCTATAGCTAGGTTACTGAAGATCATTGAGTTCTTCAAATCCTCTAGCGAGGTAACCTTTAATAGGGTTTCAACCTTTAACAAGGTATATAGCCATCCCTTAACTAGGTGATCTCTAATAGGATTGGTTCCTAGCAGAACCTTATTGTAAAGTCTTTAACCAGACTAGGCTCCTAACAGAGTGAGCTTCAGAAGAGTTCAAAACAAGATTGTGGGTATTCATCCCCACCGTGGTTTTTCCCATTTGGGTTTCCATGTGAAAAATCTGTGTGTTATATGTTATGCATTTTTCATGTGATGTTTATGAAGTATTTGGTTGAAAGATTATGCATGCAGGGTTAATAGGTTAATGTATTACTAGTATACTGCATGCATATGTTTTTGGGTAAAGTTGATATCAAGTATTGATCATATTCAAAGTGATTAGACTTATCAGTTTATGGTATCTGATGTCTTATTATGTTTAACCGGTATTTCCATAGTTAAGTTCAGTAATGGTGACAACCAGTTGGTATTGCTTTAACTAGATAAGTTTTTACGAAAGCTCGGTTGGGGTATCCTTTGTTCATCATTATTCATCAGACTAGAGTGCAAAGAACCTAGAAGGTAATCCACACCAAGTGAAGTAGAGACAAAGGATAGAAGATAAAGACTTCAGAGAAGTGATCCGAGAGTAGAGAGAAGACATAGAAGAGCATAGAGGTGGAGAACATAGATAAGAGATCAGAGAGTGCAGAGTTGAGGAAGATAATATTAAAGCTTATAGACACAAAGCGGGGCAGAGAAAGACGACTAAACAAAGAGTAGAGATTAAAAAGTTGGGTGTAGAGATAAGAGTGTTGAACACAGAGTACCACTAAGAGGGGGGTGATTTAGTGGTTCCTAACCTTTGTGACTTTCAAAATAAACTTTAGAATGTCAGTTACTCTTTTAACCACTAAACAATCATATGGTAGAACAAGATAGAAAGCCAAAGAGATCATTCACACAAATAAAACTCACAACACTAGATTTATGAGGAAAACCCAATGTGGGAAAAAACCTCGGTGAGAAAAGATGCTAGAGACTACTGCTCCAATCTAGCCTCACAGGTAAAATACTGACTTACAAGGATTTAGAGCACCAACCCAAGGAGCACCAACCCCTGCACCAAGCTTCAAATTGGTGATGTATATTGAAATACTGTTTGAATATGATTAAGGCTTCTTGATGCAAATGAATTCTGCAACTCTTTGATCAAATAACTCACTACTGGTTGACAGTCTTTTCTCCTCCACTGAATCTCAGTCTTTGTTATCTTTCTCTTCCTCTCTCACACAGTCTATCAACACAATGTGTAACTCTTGGATGTTTCCTTCTCTTGCCACACCCTACCGGTTAGGCTCAATTGCAAGACTATAGTTATGCCGGTAGAATCCTCTAACCGATATGCCTGCTCACATACACTGCAACTTTCTTAGAATGATTTATAAGGCAAGTAAGTCTTCTCTTTACTAACTCTCTTTTTCTCTTCTTCTTGTCTACAACATCAACAACTACTTTGATTCGAGCTCTACTCTCTTTATCCATGATTTCCCACTAGAAAGAAATTCAAAATTTGGAGCGGTTAGGGTTTCCTCTTCCTGAAACAATCTTCATGAGATCCAATCCAGCCTATCTTGGATCGATCACTTGTCCTTCAAAGATACATTTGTATGCGGTTTCCATTCTCCAATCCATATTTGATAAAAATAGAAATCTCAAAATAAGATCTTCTGCCTTGAAATCCATTGATATGCAAAACGCTTTAGTTGTTTCCTTTTCAAGGTCTTCCTGGATTGGATTTTCTTTGCATTGATCCAGGCACCAACTACTCCATGATCTTCCTCTATCATTGTTTCTTCCTTGAGCCACAATGGTCAGATACAATCTCGTGATTTGTGGTTGTTTCATTAATGGCGATTATCTATTTCAATGACCTTGTCGATGAGGCTTCACCGACCACAACATGTTTACCACCTTTTCTCCACTTGGCACCACAATGATCAAGATGTGGCCCACAAACACATAGTCATTCCAAAAAAATCATACCGGTACATTCCTTTGTCGGTAGAACTTTCTTCTTTTGCTAACCCATAGAGAACACTATACTGGTAACACATCTTCACCTCCAGTGGTTTGTGACCACTTTCACATTCTGCCTCTTCATCATAAACAAGAAGCCAACCTTCAGACTAGTTTGTACCTTACTGGTAGGCCTTCATTCTTTCTACTCACACTCATGTGAATATCCATCATGTCAGTTGACATCAATGACAACTTAATGCCAAAATGCTAACAATCTCTCCCTTTGGCATTGATGTCAACTTCTCACAAGACACTCCATACTGGTACATTTCTCCCCCTTTGGCACATTAACAAAGGGTATTGTGCACTCCCTCTTTGATCCATGCCAAGCTCCCCCTAAACCATATAAAGCCTTCCTAGATAGATGACACAACTCCCATCTTGTGTTGGAGGTACTTGAAAGTGATTACCAGTAATGGTTTGGTGAAAATGTCTCCTACTTGTTCGCCAATAGGAACATAATCCATCCTTACTTCATGTCCTTCAACCTTTTCTTTGAGAAAGTGGTACTTGATAACAATGTGCTTTGTTCTAGAATGCATGACTGGATTCTTTTCTATGTTGATTGCACTTGAATTGTCACACCGGATGAGAATAGGATTAATGATGTCTACTTGTATGTCTTTGAGGGTCTGCTTCATCCAAAGCACTTGAGAGTAGCATGTAGTAGCAATAATGTATTCAGCTTCAGCAATAGATAGAGAGACTGATTCCTACTTCTTGCTATGCCATGAGACCAACTAGTCACCTAAAAAGAATGCTCCACCACTTGTGCTCTTTTGATCATCAATGCAACCTACCCAATCAAGATTAGTGTATGCTTCCAAGATAAAATCCCCTTATTTAGGATACCACAAACCATAGCTGAACATCCCTTGTAGGCACCTTAAAATTCTGCTAACATCATTCATATGTGACTGCTTTGGTGGAGCTTGGAATCTGGCCACCATGCATACTACCTGAACTATATCTGGTCTTGAAGCAGTTAGATACAGTAGACTACCTGTCATGGGTTTGTACAAAGTCTGATCTACCACTGGTGATTTATCATTCTTGCTCAATTTGTTGCCTATTAACATAGGGGTACTTACCGGTTTACAGTCTTCCAGTTGAAATTTCTTCAATATCTCCTTTGCATACTTGATTTGTGAGATGAAGATTCCTTTATCTTGTTGTAATATCTGCAACCCAAGGAAGTATGTCAATTCACTAAGCATTGACATCTCAAATTTTGACTACATCTGATCAGCGAATTCTTTGCAAAGGATGTCCTTGTTTCCTCCAGAGATAATGTCATCTACATATACAACCATAATGATCATGTGATTCCCATCTTTCTTTATGTACAAATTTCTATCTGCACTTTCCTTTCTGAATCCTTTCTCTTTCAGGTACTGATCTAATCTTGAATACCATGCTCTAGGAGCTTGCTTTAGACCATACAAGACCTTCTTCAACCTAGACACAAATGTCTCATCATCATGTAGCAGAAACCCTTCCGGTTGCTCCATGTACACTTCTTCTTCCAAATTTCCATTTAGAAAGACATATTATACATCCATTTATTATACTTTATAGCTCTTGTAGGCAGAGTAGGCTAGAAACCTTTTAATTGCTTCTAATCTAGCTACTGGTGCAAATGTTTCTTCAAAGTCAGTCCCCTCTAATTGAAAGTATCCTTTGCATACTAGTCTGGCTTTGTGCCTAACAATCTTACCTTCTCCATTCATCTTGTTCCAGTAGACCCATTTAGTGCCAATGATGTTCTTATCTTCCGATCTAGGGACTAATTCCCAAGTCTTGTTCTTCTCAATCTGATGCAGTTCTTCCTCCATGGCATCCATCCATTATTGTCTTTTGCTAGCCTCATTGAATGTTTTAGGTTCCACTTCAGTCATGAGGCATAGGTTGACTTGTTCATCATTTCGGGCAAGTCTTCTTCTAGTCTGCACACCATCACTCTTATTTCCTAGAATTTGCTCTTATGGGTGATTCAACTATACATACCAGTTGGGGGCCTTCTTGGATGCTAACTCTGGTTCAGTATCTGACTGAAATTCATCATCTTCATCACTAGAGTTATCATACCAGTTGATCTGTGGTTGACTTCCTTTGTGCATATCTTCATCAACTTTTACATGCACACTCTCAACGACTCTTCTTAGTCTTTTATTGTAGCATTTGTAGGCCTTGTTGTTAGATGAGTAACCAAGGAATATTCCTTCATCACTTTTGGAGTCAAACCTTCCTAGACTATCCATATCTTTCTTGATAAAGCACTTACTTCCAAATACTTTAAAGTATTTGATTGATGGCTTCCGGTCATAACACAACTCGTAAGGTGTCATTTTGATGTTCATTCTCAATTGAACATGATTTAAGCTATATGTAGTTGTATGAACAACTTCTTTCCAATATGTGTCTGATAGACTAGCCTCATTTAACATGGTTATAGCCATCTCCTTGAATGTCTTGTTCTTCCTTTCAACCACACCATTTTGTTGTGGTGTCCTAGGAGAAGAGTATTGCCTTCTAATTCCATGTTTTTCACAATAATTTTTAAAATCATTTGATGTAAACTCTCCACCCCTGTCCGATCTTAGGCACTTTAACCTATACCCACTTTCTTTTTCAACCATCTTTTGAAAGATCTTGAATCTTTTAAATGCTTGTGATTTATCTTACAGAAAGGTGACCCATGTCATCCTTGAGTAGTCATCAATGAAGAGCATAAAATATCTTTCACCTGCAAGTGCTCTTGTCCTAGTTGGACCACACAGATCTGCATGCACAATTTTAAGTGGTCTTGAGGTGTTGTGCTCTTTTGTCCTGAAGCTCACTTTAGTGTGCTTACCTTTTACACATTCATCACAAAACATGTTTACTGACTTGATGATAGGTGGAATATTCCTCGCACACCCCTTTTTTCTTACTGCAACTAGGTTATCAAAATTTATGTGTCCTAATCTTCGGTGTCATAGCCAACTTTCATCTACTTGTCCTAACATACATTGGGACTCATATCATTCCTTCAGATTATAAACATTTCCATCTGTTCTCTTTCCTTATGCTACAACTTTACTAGTACTGTCTTTCTTTATCTGGCAACCGGTTGAGTCAAAGGTGAATTTGTAACCTTTGTCACACATCTGACTCACACTCAGCAGGTTGTGCTTTAGGCCTTCCACATAATATACATCATGTTCCTTCAGTTTTCCATCAATGCTTAGAGTTCCTTTTCCCTTTATTTTAATGGAAAAATTGTCTCCAACCCTTACTGATCAACCATTCCAGTCTTCAAGTTTAATGAATTTCTTTTTGTCAACAGTCATGTGGTTTGAACAACCACTATCTACCACCCATAGATTTTTACTTTCAACATGTAAGGCAATCTGTACTATGAGACTTGATTTTGTCTTTTCTTTTTCTTTCTCAACCCAAACTGGTTTGGTCTCCTTCTTCTCATCGACTGCTATATTGAGCTCGGGTTCAATTATCGGCTCTTGAGCTGGATTTGTCTTCTTCTAATTGATCTTGCAGTTTTTACAAAACTTTGCTATGTGTCCAAACCCTTGACAATTATAGCATTTTATATTTTCATTTAAGGGAACATCCTTAAAATTATTGAAGGGTACTAGTTTATTCTTTCTACAATCAAAACTCTTATGACCATATTCATTGCACTGATAACATATAACATTCATATTCCATAGTGCATTAAATGGAATTCTACTTTCATAACTCTTGGAGGGATGATTGATCAGTCGACAATTAGCTATTATATGCCCAGATTTGTTACACCAGTAACAGTAACCATGAAATTTTGGAACATACCGGTTAGGTTGTCTTGGTCTTGAATGGAGTTTCCTCATTGGGGGTCTTCCCTTCATGTTGTTGAGTTTGGTGAATCCTTCATGATCAATTCTTGCATTTCTCCTTGGATCTGCATGTTGGTACAAGGAGTGTGACCTCTGGTTCATTATTGTATATTGATTTGAGTGGCGGTTTCCAACAGCATCCACATATGTCTTTTTCCCAATATCCTTGCCCACAGTAAATGTCTTCTTTTATTCACCTTTAATTGAAGAGGTGAACATTATTTCTTTGTCAGATTTATCTTTGTGGGTTGAAATTTGACCTTCTTCAAAGCCTAAGCCACCGGTGTCTTTGGATTGCTTATGTTTGCTCAACATCTTGTCTAAGGCCTTGGTGTTGCCTTCATACTTGCTCCTTATTTTTTTTGCTTCCTTAATTTCTTCAAGCTCCTTTCTGAGCTTTACTATTTTCTCTTCTAACTCTTGATGCTCCTTTTCCTTCTTTGTCAGATTAGAGGTTGTGGCTTCACATATCCTTTTAGTTTCTTCCAGCTACAATTTCAAGTCAGATATAACTTGACTGGACTCATCCAGGGATTGCTTCAAGAGATCTTGTTTATCTACTACAACAAGCTTGACCCTCTTGGGTTCTCTTCTTGTTTTACTCAATTATTCAAGAGCACTAATAAGCTCACCCTCCAAGTCCACTTTAGCTTCAATATCCTCCTCTTCCTAATTTTCATCAACTGGTTCTCCAAGTGCCATGAAGAGATTTATTTTTTTGTTATTCTCATGGTAATTATCTTCAGATGCATTTTATTCATTTGTTGTGCCATCCCCAATAGTACATAGGTTGTTTTGATTATGGTAGCCTCTCCTTCCTTTCCAATAGGTTTTTCTTTCTCTATCTTTGCCAGCAGATTTGTTGAACTCTCTTGACTCATCTCCACTGGTTTCTTTGTGGGGGTATTTTGCAGAAAAGTGTCTGACCTTACCACAGTTGAAACATTTAAGTGATAGCTTTACTTTATACCAGTTGGATCCTCTCTTGAGCTTCCTAACAAATTTTGCTTCTTCAGCATCAGAGTCTTCACTAGATTCTTTGTGAGAAGCTTCTTCTTTGCCCTTTTTGATGATGTTGAATGCTGCTTCTTTTCTTAAAGAGGTATCATCGGTTGTTCTCATCTCATAGGCTGTCAATGAGCCAAATAACTCATCCATTGTAAAAGTCTTCAAATCCTTGGCTTCTTCTATGGCAGACACCTTATTATCATACTTGGGTGTGAGAGATCTAAGTACCTTCTTGACAAGAATCTCATCTGCAATCTCTTCTCCAAGTCCTCTAATAGTATTTACAATTTCATCAAATCTATGAAGATAGTCTACAATTTTTTCATCATCTTTCATTTTGATTCTTTCGAGTTGGCCCCTTAGTGTTTGTAGCTTGGCTTCTTTGACTTTTGCATCTCCTTCAAACAACCTCTACAATTTGTCCCAAGTCTCTTTTGCTGAAACACAGTGCATGACTTTGACAAATTCATTATCAGATAGTCCACTCAAGATAGCATGTTTACCCTTTGCATTATTCTCATACTCCTTTTTGGCATCCGGATCAGAGGGAGGAGCATTAGGAACAACATATTGTTACAAGCTAGGGTTGTCGTTGCACCAAAAGATCGACCTGTCAATGCTTGATACAACCACTAGACTTATAGAATCCATAGGAGGCTGTTAAACCATGTCATGAATACCTGTGAGGGACGCTGGCCCACTACCAACAATCCCCCTCCCAGCATCACTTGTCGTGACCTGTGTGATTCGAACCTATGACCAAGCTTTGATACCACTTGTTACAAGCTAGGGTTGCCGTTGCACCAAAAGATTGACCTGTCAATGCCCGATACAACCACTAGACTTATAGAATCCATAGGAGGCTATTAAACCATGTCGTGAATCCCCGTGAGGGACACTAGCCCACTACCAACACATACCCATTCTTGACAGACATCCATACATCAAAACATAGGGAGGAAATATAGGTCTCCATTATTTTTCTCTAGAAGGCATAGTTGGATCCATCAAACATGGGGGCTTTTGAGGAAGCAAACTCATTTCTTACCATTGTGTTCAAAGTCTAGAATCTACCCAAGGTTTAAAGATAATTGGGAACCTATGCTTTGATACCAATTGTTGAACACAAAGTACCACTAAGAGGGGGGTGAATCAATGGTTCCTAACCTTTGTGACTTTCAAAATAAAATTCAGAATGTTATTTATTCTTTTAACCATTAAACAATCACACCGGTAGAACAAGATAGAAATCCAAAGAGATCATTCACACAAATAAAACTCACAACTCCAGATTTACAAGGAAAACCCAATGTGGGAAAAAACCTCGGTGAGAAAAGTTATTGGAGACTACTGCTCCAATCTAGCCTCATAGGTAAAATACAGACTTATAAGGATTTAGGGCACCAACCCAAGGAGCACCAAGCTTCAACTTGGCAATGTATATTGAAATACTATTTGAATACAATTAAGGCTTCTTGTTGCAAATGAATTCTACAACTCTTTGATCAAATAACTCACTACCGGTTGACAGTCTTTTCTCCTCCACTGAATCTCATTCTTTGTTATCTTTTTCTTCCTCTCTCACATAGTCTATCAACACACTATGTTACTCTTGGATGCTGCCTACTCTTACCACATCTTACCGGTTAGGCTCAACTACAAGACTATAGTTATGCTAGTAGAATCCTCTCACCGGTATGTCTGATCACATACACTGCAACTTTCTTAGAATGATTTCTAAGGCAAGTAATTCTTCTCTTTACTAACTCTCTTTTTATCTTCTTTGCAGCATCAACAACTACTCTGATTCGAGCTCTACTCTCTTTATCCATGATTTTCTGCCAGAAAGAAATTCAAACTTTGGAGTGGTCAGGGTTTCCTCTTCCCCACACAATATTCATGAGATCCAATCTAGCCTATCTTGGATTGATCACTTGTCCTTCAAATATGCATTTGTACGCGATTTCCATTCTCCAATCCATATTTTCTAAAAATAGCAATCTCAAAATAAGATCTTTTGCCTTGAAATCCGTCGATATGTACAACACTTCAACTATTTCCTTTTCGAGGTCTTCCTATATCAGATTTTCTTTGCATTGATCCAGGCGCCAACTACTCCCTGATCTTCCTCTGTCATTGTTTCTTCCTCGAGCTATAATGGTCAGATATAATCCCATGATTTGTGGTTGTTTCATTAATGGCTATTATCCATTTTAATGACCCTGTTGATGAGGCTTCACCGACCACAACATGTTTGCCACCTCTGCTCCACTTGGCACCACAATGATCAATATGTGGCCCACCAACACACATTCGGTCCAACAAACTCATACTGGTACATCCCTTTGCTGGTAGAACTTTCTTCTTTTGCTAACTCGTAGATCACACTATACTGGTAACACATATTCACCTCCAGTGGTTTGTGATCACTTTCACATTCTGCCTCTTCATCATAAACAAGCAGCCAACCTTCAGACCAGTTTGTACCTTACTGGTAGGCCTTCATTCTTTCTACTCACACTCATGTGAATATCCATCATGCCAGTTGACATCAATGACAACTTAATGCCAAAATGCCAACAAAGAGTAGAAGGCAGAGAGAAAGGATTGATAACTGAGACCAAAGAGAAGATGATGAAGTCTGTGAGTGGGAAAGAGAAGAATCATTCTCAAGTGTAGAAAATAGGGTGTATTGCAAAACATCATATGTAATAAGGTACTCAACTTGTAGCTGTAACTTTTTTCTATTGTAATCTTCTGAGTTGGTGCTTAGATCAGGGATTGGTGCTCCTTTGGGTTAGTGCTGATAAACCTTATAATCAAACTCTTTCTATTGTTAGGCTGGATTAGAGCAGTAGACTCTAGCAACATTTATCATTGAGGTTTTCCCCATTGTGGGTTTTCCTTGTATATTTTGTGTTGTGTGACTGCCTTGTGTGAATGTTTTTAACATATTTTCTTATAGTTTCTTGATTTAGATTTTTTAGAAAGTTCAAGTTTTTTATTAACATTGATTCACACACCCCCTCTCAGTGGTCCATTTGTGTTCCTTCAAACCGAACCCATAGATACTGACCCATAAACACAAACAAGCACAACAAATCCAAACTCCAAATATGAATTCCATGCGTACCATAGATATCAAACCATAAGAAATAGAATATACAATTGAAATAACTAAAATAGATGATACTAGGACCACAGTATGCATAACTCAAGATTTTAGAGATGAGGATCTTTAGGAAATGACTCTAGTATATAATCTGCATCGTATCCCAGTAATACCAAAACTACATACATCATCTACACACACACACACACACATATATATCATCCATAAATACCATCTGGACCAAACTGGATGACTGGTTTGACATGAATGACAATACTGACAATATTCACACAAGTCTAACAAATACACCCATGTTTTCCTGGTTGCATCATCTATAAAAATAACATAATAACAAGAGCCATCGAGAGATGATACCTGAGTCAGTCCCATACATCTAAATGCACAAGATCTAACTTCTCACTCTTCTTCTCTTTTCCAACCTTGAGAAATATGACTCTTTTTTGTTTCCCATAAACATAGTTTTTATAGAACTCTAAATCAATCTACTTCAATCCTAGCAACAAATTTTTAGAGTGAAGGATTTTCATCCCTTTCTCACTTATGTGCCCAAGTATATGGTGTCACTGTTTTGAATCTATTCTTGCAACATTTATTGTAGTTGTCCTTGCAACAAATTTTTTTGTAGTATCTAAGGTAGAATAAGTATTACTAGTACACAAATACAATGTGCCTACCTTTTCACCTTTACCTACTGTAGACACCCAAAAATGGTCAACGCTTGCGAGGTCATACTTTAATATTTGCGCATTGCCTCATTTTAGGTTTTTGCGTCGCATTAACATTTCTCCTATGTCACGCACTTGATTTTTATCATTTGCGAGCATCGAGTCATTCTTCTACATTCTTTAATCATCTCGTCTTCGAATTTGGTCTTGTCGACAACATTATCCAGACATGATTTTGATTGATCTTATCTTGTTGCATCAATGTGCGTATTCATTTGTCATCATTTTGGACATCGTCAATCCTAATTAGGGTTTTGTCCTTTTATCAATCCTGTCAATTTTGCGACCGATTTGTCATCGATCGTTGTCCTCTTATCAATCTTGTCGATTTATCATCAATCCTTCAATCTTGTCATTTTACGATCGATTTGTCATCGATCGTTGTCATGTTCGATCTTGTCATTTTGCGATCGATTTGTCATTGATCATGGTCATTTCCAATCTTGTCATCTTGCAACCGATTTGTCATCAATCGTGGTCATTATCTTGTCATCTTGCAATCCATTTTGTTGTCGATCCTTGTCCTCTTGTCGATTTTGTCATTTTGCGATTATTTCGCTATCGATCATTCTTTGTCTCAATTATGTCAATTTGGATCAATTTGTCATTGTTCCTCGTCAATTGGCGCATTTTTCAATCAAATCATTTATCGCATTGATCATTCATCAATTCAAAATCATGACATTAATTATCTTTAATCAAGACCTAATTGCCATTTTTCGCATTTCTAATTCGTCTTCTAGGGTTTTATGATTTATTCATTTAACCTAATTTGCCATTTCTTCCTCTAGGATTAAATAATTTACTTATTTATCCTAAGTCTTCTCATTACAATTAAATCTTTATTTAATTGGCTAATTATTCTTCTTTGTGAATTGATTAATAAATGAAAAATTATTAATTAATTCACTAATTCTTAAATCCTATTTTTCATCAATTTCTAATTCCAATTTCCTAATTTGTCATCAATTTCAATTTCCTATTTTTCAAATTTCTAATTCCTTTTCCCTCCTAATTCATCTCCTAATTCTATGGGAGTGGCATTTCAATTTGTCATGAAATTGTCATAATTGATTAATCAATCAATTTTGACATGAAATGTGTCATAATCAATCAATCAAATTGTGCATGGAAATGCATAATTTGTCATAATTTGTCATATTGATTTGCAATTTCTATTTGAATTGCATCATGCCAATCTTGTCACTTATCCAATTCTTCTATAAATTGGATGATTTTCCTGAATCAAAGCTAATAACCCTTCGAAATCCTTACCCTTGAATCTTCATGAACCCCGAATTGCTATCAAACTACCGAACTTTCGTTTCTAGTACTCTTGAGCCTTTTGCTTTCAATTGTGAGAGCACTTGTAGGTGAGATCCATAAACCCATTGAAGAGGAAAGAACAACAATGGAGCCACATGGAAGAAGCATATGGTTTGCATGACATTTTCTTTTAAATGCTTTGTTTTTGTGCCTCTATTGAATGTGCTTTAGAATTAGGTTCATTTCAATGAGTGTTCTCATGATATTGCTTTGATTGCTTAGTGTTTTGATTGATCTACTTATGTTTTAATGATTCCTAATTTCTTACACAACACCTACTACTAATGCACCTTTAGTGACCTTTTAGATATTGTTTGTAAAGGTAACTATACAACCTTCACTGCCCAGTTGTCCTAGAGAAATTAAATTTATTCTTAAATTAGGGACATGCCTTACCTCCTTCAAAAAACAATCATTTCCATTCTGCAACTTTATTTTTATCTTGTCTTTTCCCACAATCTGACAAGGCTCATCATCACCTAAGTATACCTGTCCCAAATAACCTTGAACATAATCAATAAAATATTTTCTATGGGGTGTGGCATGAAATGAAGCCCCTAAATATATTACCTAAGAATCATTAACATTATCTAAACACAAAATTAAGGCATCTTGTAAAGTATTACTTGCAACATTGTCTTCCTTAATGTCATCTTCATTTCCATCTCCTTGTTTGTTTTTTTGAAATGAAAAATCTTTCTTTAAATGTCCTGGCTTTCCTTAGTACCAACAATCCTTTCTTCCTCTAGATTGAGAGAATCCTTTCTTCAACTTCCCTCATGACCTCTCACATTTTCCTGAGTTTTTCCCTCTTTCCTTTGATCTTCCCCTGTTCTCTACATTCAAAACAGTACCCGGTGATGTTGAAGTCTCTCCTATGATTTTCCACTGCATTTCCTTGCTTAGGATAACACCAACAACATCATCAAATTTGAAAATGTTTGTACCAAAGACAGAGTTACTTACAACCATATCCAAGCTATTCCACCTTTTTGGCAAAGAACATAAAATTAAGAGAGCCCTAACCTCTTCATCAAAGTTAACTTTTATAGAAGTCAATTGGATGGTAACTGTATTCAATTTATTTAAATGATTTGTAATAGATCCTCCACTCATTATCATATTAAATTAAACACTTCATAAGAATTACATTATTTGAAGCTGAGGGTACCTCATACAATTTAGCTAGTGCTTGCATCAGAGCTTCAATCATTTTTTCTTTTTATATATTAAATGCTACAGACGGTGCAAGGCACAATCAAATAGTCCTTGATGCCTTTCTATCCATTATATCCCAATCTTCATCTGACATCATGGTTGGTTTCTTTGTCTTTCCTTCCAATGGCCACCAGAGATCCTTTTGATATAGGTAATCCTCCATCTACATTTTCCATAACTGATAATTTTGGTCATTGAACTTCTCGACCTTGAATTTGGTTGAACTTCCATTGCTCCCACTCAAATCTGAAAGTCCCTGCCAATTTATAGAAATACATAGCTCTAATACCAATTGTTATTGTTGAGGTAGATCCAGAAAAAATACAAATTAACAATTATATGCAGATTTGAATACACAAATATGAAGAAAAACACAACACAAATAACACAGAGATTTAACATGGTTCACCCAAGATGGGCTACATCCACATAACAAAACCATCCAATCTTTTCTTATTATCCAGTAAAGCAATACAATGCCATTACAGTGCCTTTTTTATTCTAACCACTTATAACATGCAATTTTTTAGGGAAACCTACAATGTCATTTAACAAAACTAACTCTAACCCTAAAAGAATATTATCATTATCTTTTCCTTGTACTCTTATTCTCACATTCTCACAGACATACAAGAAAATTTTTGGGGGGGAGCTATGCTCCCCATTATAGCGGCCCTTCGAGTTGACTCGTCTGCCTAAAAAATGTCATGTACTTGCATGATTAGTTTCCAAATACCAACAGATGATCAGGATGGGAGGCCTAGGCAGAGGAGATGGAGGAGAGGAGGGGCCAAAAGGATTGTGAAGGGGAGAGGGGAAAGTGGAGGATATGGAGGTAGATAGGGAGGGGATGGATATCGGGGTGGTAGGCCATCAAGATCACTATGAGGTAGGGGAGGACAACCGACACAACCACAGATAGAGGGACAATCATGTGTACAAGTACAGGATCAGGGACAGGATGCCCCATAGGAGGGTGATAGAGGAGAGGAGAGAGAAGAGGCTATAAGGGGAGAGGAGGATAGGGATGAGCTAGCCAGGTTCTAAGAGTTGTCCCAAGAATAGGAAGGAAAAATTGATGGGTTAGAGGGAGAGGTGTCCAAACTAAGATGAGAGCTACAAGAGGATAGGGATGAGTGAGACAGGGTGATTAAGTGATACATTTCATAGAGGAGGCCATTCAGATACTAAGGACCACATAGCAAGGAGACAGTGGGTCAAGATACACATACTATCTTAGGCTCAAGGGTCAGATCAATTACCAGAGGAACCTCTATGAGGAAACAGTTCCTCCTCACCTTAGAGCAGGGAGTTATAGGAAGGCATTATAGACAAATTCTAGGAGGGATAGATAGAGAAAATCTAGTGTTGGAGTTATGGGACCACCACCACCAATAGGATCAATAAGAGGAGGGAAATGGGAGGATCTATGGGCTAGACCTTTGAGAGTTCAAATTCTATCAAGGCCTACCGGCTTTGAGGGAAGTAATTCATCATAGCCCTCTTGAGTCCATTTTTGTATCAGTTATTTTTGTACGATGATGTAGACACCTTTGGGTGATTTTGTAGTCATACGAATTTTTGACATCATTGTATCATGACATTATTTTTTTGATATAATGTGAGAGATGATCTATTTTGGTGGTGACTATATGCATGTGAGTTATGTGATGCATTTTAAGATATGTGATTCTATATGTTTATGATGTCATGTCTATGAGATGCATTTTATTTTCTATATGCTTATTCTATGTATGGTGATGTGATGTATGCATGTATTCCACATGATGTCTTTACATGATCTTATGATGCAATATGATGTACTTAAATATATTTATGATTCTATATGCTTATATCATGCATGATGATGTAATGTCCCTATTCATGATGGTACATTTATTCTATGCTATATTGATATACCATGGATGCATATATGAAAATTAATCTTATATGATGTTCTAACAAGTGGTGTGTGTAGGATGTGATCTTATGTGCATGTCTATGATATGATTATGTGCAAACTAATGGTTTGATATACAAGATGGATGTAGTATAATTTCTATCTATAATATGTATGGTGTATAATAACATATGATGATGCAAGTGATTGCTAAATGAAATGTAGATGTTTTTGGCATGTCATTATACTAATTCATGTGATTTTGAACTACACGGGAAAGGGAAAGGATGATAAAAGACACACAGGCAAGGGGAATGGAATATAGAAGATATGTTGGTGAATGAGATTCTTTTTCTATTATCATCATTGATCTTATTATGGCAAATGCATTTTGACCATCTAGATATAGGTTTGACCTAGTAGTCATTGTATCATTTGCATGGAGACTAGATAGTCGCAAACAAGGAATGCCCCAATTCATACTAGACTCACAATGTCCTCATATCCTTGGACGAGCCATAGTATTACTAAAAGACAATCCACAAATAGAAAATAGGTGAACATACCCCATCCTCACCTTTCTAGTCAAAGATATCCAGGAGATAAAATCTCTATTCAGAGACATCCAGGAAAAGCTAAAAGACATGTCACCACAAAAGATCACATCAAAAGAAAATCAAAGACTTGATACCAACATAAACTAAAATACTCAAGTTATAAGTGTATCTTGCCACATATGTTAACATGTTTGATCTAGTCATAATGTTGTCATCCTAATAAAGGACAAATAATGTTGAAAAACCATGTTGTAGTCAAATTCTGCTGAAAGATTGATTTGTTGAAAGCTCATTGCTGCTTGTGTCTCATCTTAAACTAGCGTACTCCATGAAACTGAAACTTTATTAAGGAGAAGTGAAAAATTTATTGTGAATTGGCAATGCAAGTGATCTTTTATTGTGGATTGCGTGCAAAAAGAATGGAATGAAAAGATGATGGTCCTCAAAGCATGCAATGTCAAGGATCCACTTCCATCACTAGGTTTAGGATCTACCCCCAGTTATAGATAGGACTTGATTTATTATGGGTGAAAGGAAGGGGTGGAAAGAGTTTATTATGGATGGTGAACCAATATTAGGTAGATCAATAACAAGCCATGATGGGGATGGGATAAAAAGTCTCTACACATGATGCCGGTAACTCAATTTTCACCATGGTACTTGCCCAGGGTGCCACTGAAGTGGTTTTCACCATTGGACAAATTTATTTTGTATTTTGACATTTTTTGATTTTTAAATTTTTTTTTTATTAGGATACTTTGAAAAGTTATGTATAAAACCTGCAAAGGTGCATATTGTTGATAGGATCATCCAATGGTTCTCCTTTTGGTGTTGATAACTGATATGCACCCGATCCATAGAATATTGTGATGACATAATTGCCCTATAGAGGGGAAAATTTGATTTGGCAATTTGCAACATAGAAGGGAGAAATCACCAAATCATTTTTTCTTAAAAACCCTAACATTCAAAAGAGGGAAGGGAATCCACTAGATTCAGTCACAAATTAGATTAAGGACTAAATATTGAATGGATTGATTAATTGTTGTGGGCTTTTTCCTCTCTTTTGTAAGTTGAAATATTGAATTAGGGTAAAGTGCTGAAAATGAAGGTAAAACTGAGAAAATAGTGAGCTAGAGATGCGGGATTGAGCTGGGCACTTGGAATTGGGTAGTATAAGCCGAGTCGGATTTGACCCTAAAAAAAGCTCCTAAAAAGTCAGGACCAGGATGCAATGCCATGGTTCTTTGAACTTTCTGCGCATCAAAAAGGGTTAATTTGTCTCTGTGAATGAAGCTTATTTTGAATAGTATAGCTCTATACCTATTTCCTAAACATGGAAAGAAAGGGAAATAGGTTGGAAAGAGGGGCTTGCCTTAGGTCAAACCCCTATTTTGGAATTAACCATGAAACTAAAATAAATGTAATTGAAATGACTATAAGAAAATGTTCTCCTTTTGAGGGAGATGTTGAATTATGAATGAGAATTGAATGATTATACCTCCTTGTGAAGTTTTGCTTTCCTCCACATGGAATAAGAGTTTCATGAAATAAGATGTAGATCTCTACTTCAATGCTTGAATCTTGAATTTATTGCTACTCCAAGGCTTTAAGGAAAACTAAAAAAATGCTCAATTGCTCTTGAATGCCTGATTGCTTGATCTCATGTGTGCAATGCATGTTTGTTGTAATTGATGGATTGTTAAAATGAGAGGGGAAATCCTCTTTATATACTTTCCTGTTGAGAAAAAAGATTATTTTTTTGACATGAGCCGACATGGAGAGGGAATTACCACTCAAATTTGAAATGTGAAAAAGGGTTTAAAGGGGCCAAAAAATGAGGGGGACCATGGCATGGCACCATGGTCCTATTGAGGACTAGGGGGACACGCCCTAGTCTTGTCCTATTTTGGGGCAAGGATCAAGTGCCAAATGAATGCAAGATGTCATAAAGTGATGCAATATGGAAGGGGAATGAGCATAATCAAGTCCCAAGTAGGCCAAGGAGCACAAATACTAAGGTAAGGACCCAATGCAGTTGAAATTGCAAAGGGGTGCAATTTTAGGATGCTATAGGCCCAAGTCAATATGGTTCAAACTTGCCCCTTTTCTCTTCGTATTGTTGATTTTTAAGGTTTTCTCTTAAGACCAAGTCACCCACCTCAAATTTCCAAGGTTTCACTTTATGATTGTAATCACGACTCATATGCTATTGATATGATTTCAGATGATTGAATGCAATTTGTCAATGCTCATCTAACAAGTCAAAATCTTGCAAGTGGGAGACCCTGTAGTATTCATCACTAATAAGATCATGTAAGGAGACTTGTAAAGATGGTAACTCAAATTCAATGGGCAAGATGGCTTCAACACCATAGACAAATGAATAGGGAGTAGCTCCAGTAGGTTTGTGAACACTTGTATGATAAAGCCCATAGTGCAAGATTTAGTTGGATATGCCAGTTATGGCCAGCGTCATCGACTATATTTTTAACAATTTTGAGGATAGTTTTATTAGACACCTCAGCTTGACCATTACCTTGGGGGTATTATGGAGTGGAAAAGAGATGATTGATATGGAATCAGTCACAAAGTTCATGAACATCCTGATTCTTGAAGGGACGCCCATTGTCTATGACGATGGAAAGGGAAACACCATATCAACATGATATAATTGAGGATAAAAGTTGCAATATTCTTACCAGTGACTTGGGTGAGAGGGACAACCTCAATACACTTTATGAAATACTCAATGGTTGTGATAATGAATTTATGGTCATTGGAGGATGGAGGGTGAATATTGCCCATGAGATTGAGTCCCCACTGACAAAATGGCCATGGAGTAGCAATCAGTTGAAGTTCCTATGTTGGTGCATGAATTAGGTCTCCATGAATCTAACACTGCTTGTATTTTTTGACAAACTGGTATGAGTGTTTCTCCATTGTAGGCCAATAGTAACTAGTCCTCATAAGTTTCTTAGCTAAGGTTAGACCACTAGAGTGATCTCCACATATACCTTCATGGACTTCACACAATGCGATTTGAACTTCATCACTCTCTAAACATCTAAGAAGAGTACCATCGAGACCCCTCAGGTAATGTGTGTCATCTATGATGACGTAATGGGAGGATTTGTGGATAAAGGTATGACATTAGTTATTGGAAAGGTTAGGTGGAAGGGTGTTATCGTGAAGGTAGGTGAAAAAATTATAGGACCAAGGGGAATCAGGACCAAAAACATATATTAATTTAGATGGAGTGATCTCATATGCAGGGACCAAAAGATTATCCACTAGGAAATCATAGTTGGTTTTATTCTATGACATGTCAATCAAGGAGGCAATGGTAGCCATAACATCCATAGCTCGATTATTCTCTCTTGGTATTTTCTCAAAGATTATCTTTGTGAAGCATTTCTTGAAGTCATCCACCATTTTCTTGTAAGGCATTAGTTTTTCATCTTTTTTTTTTATAATAATCATTTGTTTGATTAATCACAAGTTGAGAGTCCCTAAAAATATGAAGTTCTTGGATCTTCCATTGAGCTACAATCTATAGGCTTGTTGTCAATGTCTCATATTTTGTAATCTTGTTTTTGCAAGGGAAGGATAGATGTTATGATTTAAAAATAGAATCCCCTTGAGGTGTGATGAAGAGTATGCCTACTCTTACTCCATGTTGTGTATATGAAGCTGATGAAAATAGGGCAGACAACTGAGGGAGGGGGGGTGAATCAGTTGCCACCAAAACTTGCAACAACTTACCTTAATCTCAGATTCGATAATTAATAGTGAACGCATATATCAACAACACAACATGAACACACATAACACCAAGATTTTTGATGTGGAAAACCCGGTCAAGGGAAAACCACGGTGGGAACCTAGCCACAATATGATGATACCCTATTAGAAGTATATGAAATATTACAATGGGGACATTTAGGCACACTGCCTAGAGCTCACTACTCAAAAGAAACAAAGGGCAACAACCTTGGGAAGACTCACTATCTTACAAACATATTTGGATTACATTCGGAAGATCATGAACTGATAAAATAAAATCTTCTAATGTCTGGTTACAATTTTGGTTAAGCACATACAACTTCCTCTTCTCACACTTATGCTTTGCCTCCAAAAGATCAAGACATTATTCACACATACACTCATCCACATCACACTTAATTACAAAGATATTACATTTATTTATACATGGCATCAACCTTGGATCAATATCGTCAAGGTCGGCTCAACACATATCACCTAATTACAAAAATATAATCATACACGCTACAATATCACATGTGAACCAAAAAAATGTTGGCTAAGACATAGAATGGACCTAAAGCGCCACCTCGAATATGAAACACCTCCAAGAATTATATCCTGGACATGCACAACACACTACATGCATCATGTCGGTCAAGAACATGAAGAACACCATTGGACGAAAGAAAATCATGAATAACACAGTCACCGATCAATGCGGACCACCAACACATATAGCACACAATCTAAAAACATTGACAAGCATCATGAATTACCACAATAACATCCACACCAACTCAAATTGCTAAAATCATAATTATCATCATACCAAAATTTAAGAACATTAACTAAATTGACTGTCAACCTAGAAAAATCACTTGTGGAGATCCAAAATAGAACCACTTGAATTGAGGACACACATCACATCAACATCCCAAACATAATTCGAAATCTTCAAATCAAGATATTACAATGCGGAGCAATGCAGATCAAAATATTGAACACAAACAATACTGCACAACAAAAAAATTGGCCACAACACAAATACTCATAACTCACTCAAAACTTCATGCAGACCTTTGACACTTGCACTAAATCAACTAGAGATGTCACTCTACAAACCCTTTAATCTGCAAACACTGATCATCAATATACAACATAAACCAAATAACTAAATTTCACTGCATCACTGCACTAGACATAGAAAATATGTTGACATCAATGACAACACATTTATCAGATATCATTAAAGCACATATTTGTAGAAGAAATCCAATAGAAGCATCAAAATATAGTTGCTATAATTTGGATTTTGTGACTATGAAGATGGATTCATCTAGAAATTCTAGTACAATAGGAGAATCCTCAATCATCGGTACATCCACAAGTTGGTTTGCAATGACTTATCCTTTGATAGATTTTTTGTCCACATAATCAATGTAGAACTCTCTTAACATCATGCCCCATTGATGCAGAGGTAAGGGCAAATAGGTTTTGAAAGTTAAGAAAAACTTGTTTGATCACACTTCTCAATTAGGAGGTGAGGTGAGGACAAAAACATCAATATGGTCTTCCAACCACTTTTTGGAGTCAAAACATGGTTTCAAACTTACAAGGACATGATAAAGGAAAACCATCCCTCTATAAATGACCTCAAAAGAATTCCTCAAACACTGAACACTATCTCCAACCAAGGTTTTCACCATGGCTAGGACTATTATAAATGATAGTGATTAGGATCCTTATAAAGACAATCAACATGTTTGCCCAAACTAAACTCAATTAAGGTAGAAACCACAATTTTATGGAACATGAGGACTCTGTGCATCAAGAAAAATCTCCCATGAAATCATGCAAACAAAGACAATAATGATTTTTATAACTCTTTAGTGGTCTTGATAGAAGTAGCTAAAACTATGACTGCACTTTCCTTAGGACAATCATAAAGATTTAACAAATCCAATACCAATAGGGGGTATGAGACTACTTTAACTTTATGTTAGGGACCGCAACCATCCAAGGACACTTCCGCAAGCACATGCAAGTAAATAATATTGATAAAAACTTGAGTTTTTCAAGGTTTTATTTGTTGTTGTTATGACTATCACAGTCACCTTCACAGGGACAGTCATAAAAAGAGACTTGTTTATCACACACCAAAGATTATCTCAAGGTAAGATCATAAATTTAGGTTCCCCACTCAAACTCCTTGACATCTCCAAACTCATACCCTTCAATCTTCATTCACCATTCACACATGCAAGCTGAAAACCTCCACTATTTTGACTGATACATAAGAACTATCAATCATCTTTCATCTCAAAACCATTGTAAACCTCCTCCTCATGCCCTAAACCTATGGGAAAGTTAAAAATATAAAAAAAATACTAATATACAATATTTGGTCATTTCTCACCATTCCAAATGAAAGTTACATTTTACAAGTTCACGAGTTGCCCTAGGTAGGGTTTTTAACCCTTCAACACAAAAATTGCTATATCTAAGCCAAAACTTAATGAAATCATGTGAGAAAAACATCAAAAAAAGTATAATCAGGGAAATATCAACCCCAATTACTATGAAATCATGGGGATAAAGAAAAATGAATCAAAATGAGCCATTATTAGACTGTTTACATAAAAAAGGCAGGAAAACTAGAGAAATTTTATTGAAAACTCAGTTCAAATCTTGATTGAATCCATACAAATGGAGCCCAAAAGGCTTATTTAATTAAAAAATGAACAAAAGTAACTGATCCATTCCCACTCATGCCTTTTCACCTTCTTTTCTTGATTTTTCCCTCTTTTACCAAATTTTGACAAAAATGCATGACAACTTTTTACAATTTTAGAGCAACTTTTGCATCTTTTTGCCCATAGGACTACAAATTGACATAATGAACAAAAATGGTTTAAAATGACCTAATAAGACCTTATTGGACAAATTTGAGATAAAAATAATCAAAAATCCTATTTTTTCTATATGAGGCCTAATAGGACCTAGAGGTACCCTGCACCACACACTTAGCCAACTTGCCTGCAAGAGTTTATTTGTTGAGTAGATACTTTAGTGGATCAATTATTGCTATGATATTTTTATTGTGAGTTAACATGTAATGACACAACTTCTGTGAAGAAAAAATTATGCCGAGACATGCACACTTAATTGGAGTATAATTAAGCTCCTATCTAACCAATGTGTGACTGATGTAGTAGATGGCTCATTCTTTTCCTTCATGGTTCTGTTGTTCTAAGAAGTTCCCCCAATGTTGGCATTGTTGTTGATAGGTAGAGTAACAATGGTTTTCCTTGCTTTGGTGGCATAAGTATTGGTGGATTTAAGAGATAGTCCTTGAGAAGTTGAAAAGCTTGTTGGCAATTGTTAGCCCATTTAAACTTGATTTTCTTGTGAAGCAGATGTTGAAATGGATAACACTTATCTATGAGTTGTGCTATGAATCTAAGGTTTGATTGGAGTTTCATTGCAATGATCTAAGTTGACTGATGTCTCTAAAATTGCCCTAACTTTTGCTATATCTGCTTTAATACCTCATTGCAAGACAATGTATCCTAGGAGTTTCTTGAAGGTCACCCCAAAGACACATTTCTTGGGATTCAATCTGAATTTTTACTTCTCCAATCAATCAAAAACCACTACTAAGTTATCCAAATGTTCCTCCCTTGTAATTGATTTTCCCAAAAGATCATCAATACGGTCTTCCATGATAATATGCATGATGTCATGAATGATTGTTGTCATGGCTCTCTAATATGTGACACCTATGTTCTTTAATCCATAGGGCATGATGTTCCAACAAAGGGTAGCCCACAGATATGTGAATATTGTCTTGTGTTGATCTTCAAGTTCTTTTTTTAATTTGATTGTATATAGAGAATCCATCCATAAGTGATAACATTGTATGGCAAGATCTGAGATTGACAATTAAATCAATGTTTGGTAATGGGAAGTCATCCATGGGACAAGCCTTGTTGATGTCTCTAAAAAGGGTACATATTGTTATGTTTCTATTTGGTTTGATAATAGGTACAAGATTCAAAATCCATTCGGGGTAATCAATTAGTCTGATGAAGCCAATGTCCAGTAACTTTTCAAGCTCAAATTTCACTAGTAATGCGACATGTGGATGCATCTTATACAATTTCTATTTGACTGGTTTGGTGCCTAGAGTAACCATCAAGTGATTCAGAACCAATTCAATATCAAGTCCAGGCATATCTGTGTATGACCATGCAAAACTTTTCTGTCTCTTCATGAAGAACTATGTGAATTTTGGCCACTCAATTTCTATCAATGTGTGCAAGAAAGATGTTGTACGTTACCTCTTTTGTGCCAATGTTTGTTTTCATGGTTTCTTGAATCAACATAGATGAGTTCTATAGATATGATGTCATGGGGAGAGTGTCAAACATTCCATCCTTGGGAAACTCAGAGAGGCTTTCACCGTCAGATGTGTCCTTTCTTTTTACTTTTTTGGGGTAAAAAGGCATCACAATGTGGTTTTCACTAAAAGACCCATTTTTTGTTTTTATTTTAATATTTTTGCGACTAGAAGGTTTGGAACCCTCTCCAAAGTATGCCATGTTGTTGAGTTCAATGGTGTATCCTCCTTTGTGGTCCCCAAAAGGGATATTTCTCTTATTCCAAGGTAATCAATGAAGACCTCTTCATTTTGGAATGTGTCAAGTTGTGGAGGCCCTTGTTGGTCCCAGTCAATGAGTTGCGAGTGAATGAGGGAAAAGCCACCAATATGCTCAAATTAAATAGGTGTAAGGGTAAATACACAAGAATATTTGGGTATGTTAATAAGGTCATCAGGGTCATCACTGGTACTCTCCTCATCAGTCTCGATTGTGAATGAATCTAAATAAATATCACTAGAAGGAAACTCAACAATGAAAGTTCTCACTTTTCATGGTTTTCACTTAGAGCCTCGATAGGTAGAGGGTTTAGGATCCCAAAAATTCTTTATCCATGCTTCATCACTATCTTATTTTTCTTGAGATGTAGAACTAGATGATGCTTCTTGATCAACTTTAAATATATCTCTAAATTTCTCTTTCTCAGTGGGTTCACCAGGTTCTATGAAAGTTTCTGTAAGCTCATAGTCACTAGATGATTTGTCAAAACCCCATTACCATTCATTTGAATCTATATAATATCTTCTCTCTTGTTGTTGGTAATTAGTGGAAGTGGGATAAGTGATTTGCAATGGTGTTTGGGAATCAAGACCACATAATCTCAATGTTGCAAAGTGAAGTCCTTTTGTCTGTTGTTTCTATAAGGAAGTTAAATAGTGGAACGACCTCCTAAACTAGCCTTGAGAGGAGGGTAATGCAAAAATTTTATAGATCGTTAGAACAATTACAAAAATTTAACAAAAATAAACATAATATCGTGCATACCACAACACAAAAACACGGTGATTTACATGGGGAAAACCCTTCTGGGAGAAAAACCCTACACTCCAAAAGTAGCTCAATATATTATTCAGTAATCAATAACATATTACAATATACTTACAGAGAAATATCTTCATAGGAGTACCACCAATCAGAGACTCAGAGGTAACTCAATAGCCATAAGACTCTTACATACAACCGCTATCTCACACACCTCATATATAGGAGATACAATCCAAGAAACTATCAAATGGTATTACAAAACCATGGGCTAAAACCACCCAATAAAGTAGAGTTGACCTTATCTCCATTCCAGATGCCTTATGATGTGTCAAAACACACATCACCATGTGTTCCTCCCTTTTACAACTCATTTATGTGTCTGATGCAATTTTATATTTCCTATTATAGGAATCAAAAATTTTGGAGGCCATAACTTGTGAACTAGGTGTTTGATTGACAAACTGTTTGATGCAGCAAAAATCTCGCAAAGTGATTTATCATCTCATAACCCACTACACCAGTTACACCCACTTTTTAGGGTGTTTTTAAGGGTCTAAAGTACTCAAAATTAATTTTAATATCTTCAAAACTAGCTATGATCTTGCGACGAAAATTTGTTGGCATGCTTATCTAGCCAATCCAAAGCTTTGGGAATAATTTCACACCATTTCATGCTAAAAATAAACTTACTATAAATAGTAACCTCATGCAAATGCAAGGTTGAGACACCATTTTCCCATAATTCTCCCACTTCTCGAACACCTTGCAAGAGAAAAGGGAGTATCAACACAATAAATTAATTGCTAGGGGCCATGAGGCCCATAGACTATGAACAACATTTAAAATTCTCTGTGCTCACAACCTTAGTTAAATAATCTACAACACTCATCAAAGTCGCCACCTTAATTAGCTTCACCATACCATCTTCAACCATATCTTTGACAAAATGATACTTGTATACACTAAAAATCGGTCTAGAAAATCAAATTAATTAAATACGAAAATATTTAACTAATGACCCTTTATTCTTCTACTATATAAATGAATTAAATAGTTTTTTTATATAGTTCATTTTCTTAATTCATCCCACCAAAATTAATTTCTTCTATTTCCTAATTAAATAAATGAATTTGGCTAATTTGTTTATTTGATTATTCCCTCCCCATTAAATTTGGATTTTAAATTCAAATTTAAGCACATGTGTCCTAACTCCTAACCACTCCCTAACCTAACCTTCTTCTAACCAACATGTAGCCTAACCACAGGTTAACTAATCCTATCCTCTCCAACCTCTTATCCTAACCATTTTTGGAGTGTCTACCCTCTCTTGGAGACACGTGGCACTTATGCCACATGTCTCTCATCTCCATGCAACTTCCCCCTTTGTTGGCATATAGTTGAATATTCTTTGCCACTTCTCTCCTTAGGAATGACAAGTGTCCATTTCCTCAACCTCCTTCCAATTTCTTCAATCTTGATCGTCATTTTATCTAGATTGAATCTGCACCGTTGATTCTTGCCACTTCACCTCTGGTCATGAAAATCCTATAAATACCCCCTCTTTTGGCCATGAGAGGAACCTTAGCACCCTTAACACTTTTTACCATCATTATCAACATTCTATCAGTATTTTCAGCAATCATAGCATAATTATCATATCATTACTATCATTTAATGGCTTCCATTAGTAGCTTAATCATCATAATATAGATTTGCATAGAAATAGATTAATTTTTTTGCATCTTAGCTTGCATATCAATTCCCATTTCTTGGGTTGTCACTTTGTCAAAAAATATGCATCTGAGAGCCACCAAATGAACCAACAAACTCCTCAAGGCTAGGGAGCGATGAGATGACATTGGGGAGTGTTTTAATTGCTTTGTTTTGTTTCCTCAATTTAATGTTTCATTGAGTATGTGTGATTTAAATGCTTTTAATGAATAAATCACAATAATTTTTCTCTCCATAAATTTTGGTGCCCATCGTGGGGCCTAGCCCCAAAGGTTTTAACAAATTTGCTTGTAGGAATTTTTCTTGACAGTTCCTTGCGGATTTACAAAATAGAATTTTTGAAACATAGATTAGCTCTCCCAGAATAAAAAATGGCACTCTTGATCACCGTTTCGGCGTTTTGGTCATCTGAAACAAAGGATTTGGCTATTAACTCTTTTTCTCTATTTTGGCTTTCTTGGTTTCTGAAATAATGTTCTTGGTTCCTAAAATAACTCTTTTGGCATATAAAATAGCATTTCTAGTCCTTTATTTAGCATTTTTAGGATATAAAACAACATTTCTAGTAATTCAAATAGCATTTTTGGGAAATAAAAGAGCGTTTTTGGGCATTAAAGTGGATTTTTTGGCTAACAGGGTAGCGTTTTAGGTAGTCATTTAGCATTTTTATGTTCTGTTCTGCACTTTTTTGTTATGTTTTTAGACTGTTATTTTGTAGAATATGACTTTTGTTTTCTATTTTGCAGGTACCTTATCCACTGTCAAAGACTGGAGTTAAGAAAACCTTCGCCGCCGAAAACAAAATTGCAAACTACTAACATTTTGGTGTATTTGTGGGAGATTGCATTGTTTGTTTTTGTTATTAATGTAGGCACCTTGACTAATTAGGAAGGAAAAATAACATCATGTCTTGTGTGTCTTTGATGATAGGTGAGTATGCTCTCACCTTCATAAGGTGATCAGAAAGCCAGACTCATCACTTTTCTTTTAGTAGTGTAATAATCCTTAGTGGGTCTGCCCTACCGAGTAGCCCATAAGGCTGGGTGAGAGGGGAGCGACCCAAGTGGGAATGACTAAAGCCAAGTTCATCTAACCCACTATGAAATAAATATTATTTGTGTTGGGAATAGCTCTCCTTTGTACCTTCGGGTATATAAAACCTTGGTTCTCAAGGATGGGAGACCTCTTAACTAATTTTATACCCCGACGCACCAAACAGATGCCCTTACTACTTCCTTGTTAGTTAGAAGCCACCCTTTTTAGCCTTGGTGCAGTAATTTTAGTGCAAGGGGATAGAAGGTTTCCCCCCCAAGACACTCACCATTTGGCTCCTTGGAGGAGAGGCATAAATCCTCAGCTTTGCATAGGCTACTTGTAGCCTTTAGGGGAGAGGGTGATTGGGTCATCCTTCTAGTCCTAAAGGCCCATATCTACCACCTCTTGACAATAGCAATAGTGGACATCCCCATTTAGGGTGTTTACACTTGCGTCATGAAGATTCATGGCTATAGGTTGAGTTATCACATTGTCACTGATTCTTTAGGATAAATCTGCTTCAAGTGTCTTCTTTCTGCAAAACCCATGTAAATTTGGGCTTTTTATGAGCCTTTGGAACATACACTTGATGTTTAGATCCTAGGGACAAACAAGACAACTGTTTGAAATTCTATCTTCTATGTTTTTAGACAATAAATCAGACACATATCATCCATTGATTACATGAAAAATCTAAACTCAAACATCAAACTGTCAAAATTACATAGCTCACAGTAGATTATATCTCTTAGTTAAAATAGTAGCGCTCTCGGTTTACAGAGTAGAGTTCTCGCTTCACATAGTAGAGTTCTTGGTCTAAACAATAGCATTTCTAGTTCAAACATTAGAGTTCTTAGTTTAAATAGTAGAGTTCTTGGTCTGAAGAGTAGAGTTCCTGATCCAAACATCAGAGTTCTTCATTCTAACAGTGGAGTTTCTAGTTCAAACTTTAGCACTTTTGGTCCAAACATCAGCTCTTTCAGTCTGAACTTTATCTCTCTTGGTGTGAATATCAGCTTTCTCATGTGTCAACATTAACTCTTCATGTTTTTACTAGTTGGCTCTAAGTATCAGTTCTCTGAGTCTGCACATTAAATCTTTGAGTCGAAATAACCAGTTTCTGAGTATGAACATCACTGTTTTAATCTTTAGAGTTCCTAATTTGTAGAATAGCTCTTTTAGTTTATGCAACAACGTTCTTGGTCAAAACAATAGCATTCTCAAGTTAGAAAACATCACTATTTGTCTGAGAAACATCATTTTTAGTCTAAGAAACAACACTGTCTGTTTGAGAAACAACATTTTTGGTCAACATACCAACTCTCCTAGTCTGTGGAATAACACTTTTTTATTTGAGAAACAACATTCCGGGTCAAAATATAGTACTTTCAATTTAGGAGGTAATTTTGTTAGTCTTAGAAACATTTCAGGAGCTATCTCTCTCAGGGTAAATAGTAGTGTTTCTGGTATAAACATTATCTCTTTTGGTCTGATAAATAACTCTCCTGGTCTGAGAAGTAGCATTCTTGGTTAAAATAGTAGCTCTTTTGGTCTGAGAAATAGTTTTCCTAGTTTGAGAAGTAGCGTTCTTGGTTAAAATAGTAGCTCTTTTGGTTTACAAAACAACTCTCTCAGTCAATAGAATAGCTCTTTCAGTTTGAGAAATAGCTCTTTAGGTCTGAGAAGTAGCTCTTTCGGTTGATAACATAGCATCATATTTTGGAACATCTATTTGTCAAATACTCCAAAAATTTCCTTTGGTTAAGTCAAATTTAAGACTAAACACACCAGGTCTCACAAGTATTCATCTCAAACAAGTTTAAGATACAAATCTCTCAAGTGTATAATCAAACATCTTTGATAATTTGATCTTTCAGACATAGTTTCTTATCAGGATCTATCATCCTTCATCACGAAACTACAATGCTAGATCAGAGTGACCTAGTTCTCTAAATATGATACATCTTTCCTATTTGACTTGTTCATATCATAACAAAACTTTGCACTCAAAAACCAAGATAAAAAACTTGTAAATTTTTCGCATATCGATTGAAAAAGAAGAAACTTAGTCGCAAGGCAATCTTGAAAAGGAGAAAATTTCTCTACATAAATTGCAAAATCTTGTTGAAACATCGCGTATTTTTACATCAATATCAAAATTATTTGCATGGTAGAGGAAACGAATTTGATGAAGAACCATTGAGAACACATGCTATACAACAAAGATCTACGTTATCACAAAGTCTAAATCAAGGTGGTTGCATTAACTTGTCTTATTTACCTCAAGAATTGATCACTTATTGAGGAGCATTTTTGGAAGAGTAAAACTTCTTGAAACTATAAGATCACTCGTATGCCAGTTTTCATGAGAAATCAGAGGAGACTACAAATAGAAACAAGGGCAAACATTTACAATGGATGAAGAGAATCCTTTCTATCATCAATTTGGATCCACCAATACTCACAACAATGATGATGATTATGAAATAACAAAAGAAACAATCAGAGGAGCACAACAAGATCCAAAATTTGGTAGATTCTTGGAAAGAATCATTGAAGAAGATAAGGAAAAATATTTTCTCATGTTAGCGTGTCAAGGGGCCAAGCTACCAAGTAATTTTGATATTAGTAAGATAAAATGAAGTGGAGAGACAAGTGACACTCCTGAACAAACTCAAAGTGATACTTGCAATGAACGAACTCAAAGTGATACGTGTAATTAAAAAACTCAAAGTGATACTCATAATGAATGAACTCAGACACTCACAATGAACAAACTCAAAGTGATACTCGCAATGAACAAACTCAAAATGAGACTCATAACGAATGAATTCAGAATAACCATCGCAATGAAGGAATTCAAAATAACCAAGATGGTGAAGGAAGGAATAATGTTGATAATCCCCTTTTATCTCTTACTCAACAGATTCAAGCACTCCAAACACAAGTGCAAGACTTGCAAGGGGGAACCACAAGAAGATATGTCCTTATCCATTCGACATAAATCTAAATATGATACCATTTCCTCCTAATTGCGAAATCCCTAAGTATGACAAATACAATGGTAAGATTGACCCTCAAGATCATGGAAGAGAATTTTTCACAATGAGTATGGAGTTCACACATGAGGACACCTATTTAATGAGATTATTCCCCAAGAGTTTAAGTGGCCAAGCAATGGAGTGGTTTTCCAAGTTACCACTGGGTATAAGAACATTTTAAGAATTGGTAGAAATTTTTTTTTCCCAATATTCATATAATATTCAACATGAGATTACTATGCTTGACCTATGTAATACAAAGAAAAAGAATGGGGAACCTTTTTATGACATTCTTACAAAGGTGGAGAATTTTGTTTGCACGATATTCTTGTCCAATTCTTGACAATAAAAAGATGGAAATTTCTATCGATAACTTGAATGATGAAATGAGTTGTGCACTTTAGATGCAATGTCCCCCAAGATTTAACAAAATGGTTGAGAATGGTATCAAAATTGAAGAAGCCTTGGTCAAGAAATGAGTATTAAAGCTTCATAGAGAAGGGAATAAGTCTTCCAACAATAATCATAATAACACTAACAAAATCAAATTTTGGAATAGAAATAGAAACATTGTGAATGATGGGATAGTGGATGCTAACACTGTGAAACCCAAGAAGCCCATATTAAGCTTGTCAAGTCATACCTCGACAACCAATCAGGATAATAATAAACCATCGTTACCCTTCACCAATTTTCGTTGGAAATTTACACCTATTGGTGAACCACTTGAATCAACATTAAAAAAACTTCTTGCAAACAAATTAATTACATTACTAGAAGTGAGGTATTTTGAACCAAAGGTGAAACCTAGATGGTGGAATGACAATCATTTTTGCAAATATCATCAGAGTAAAGGACATCAGACTAATGATTGTCAATGATTAAAGCATGTTATTCAAGATTTAATAGATAATGAGGTAATAATGGTAGATGGGCACACAACAAATGAATCACACACAACATTTAAAACTTCACTACCCAACTACGAGAAGGGAAAGACACCGACAACTAGAGATAACAAGGGAAAGGAGAAAGTAATTATGCCCACACTTATGATAATGTGGTCAATGTTATTGTAGTCAAAGAAAGATCCCAACTAGAACCTGCACAGGTTATTATGCACAGTAAAGCTAAGATCACTTTACTGGGACCTACAACTGACGCACCCTCTACTTCTAGGCAATACAACATAGTGGATCAATTACAGAAGACCCCTGCACAAATCTCAATATTGGAACTTCTATAAATATTACCCATTTATGAAGAGATCCTAGAAAAAGGCTCTAGTAGATACCATGGTCCCCAAAGACTTGGGTGTTGATCAATTTCAAACCATGGCGGGACATCTTATAGCACCTCATTTCTTATCCTTCACAGAAGATGATGACATGTCCCTGCAACATCCACATAATGCTCATTTTCATATTAATTCATAAAACCCACGTAAAATGTGTCCTAATAGATGGAGGAGCTGGCCTAAATATTTGTTCATTAATTCTTGTCCATGCATTAGACTATTCTGAAGATGTAGTAGATCCTCACAAAAAGATAACAATCAAAGCCTATGATGAAGAAGAGCATTCCTCAAAAGGGGTTGTAGTGTTTCCAATTAGAGTTGGGCTTGCACAAATGGATACATTATGTCAAGTACTAGATAGTAATTTGTCTTATAACATACTTCTAGGTAGACCCTAGATCCATGACATGCAATCTATCCCTTCAAATTACCACCAGTGCCTCAATTTTCTATATGATGGACAAGAGATCACCATTCTAGCAAATTCAAATCTATTTCAATATTGTAGTAACCTGAAGCCAGTTCAAGAGATCATTGCTCTACATAATAGAGAAGCATCCTCTTCTAATACACCACCTAAGGAAAAAGTGTTTTCTTCAATCTTATCGAGATTTGAGAAAAAGATGCAATTGAAAGAAAAGGGTCGAGGCGAATATTCACTACCAGACCTACCAGTCTCTCCAAGATCATATGGAAATCCATCAAGTTCAAAACAACAACCTATCTTAGAACCAATTAAAATTCTTGATGGATCATTTGTCAAAGCTCGTACCTTAGCTGAAGAGACTGATGACAAGAATGTTTTGTAATAGTTATACAAAGATGAGCTATAATGCCAACCAAAATTCAATAATGTTAGTATCCCAGTAGAGCAATATGGAAAAGGATATGATACCATGAGAAATATGGGATACAGTGGCAGTTGTCCAGTAGGCAAAAGAAAAGAAGGTATTTCATAACCAATACAACCTCCTTCACAACTTCCTAAGGATGAATCACGATTAGGTAATGGGCATAACACTATAGATCCACAACAAGAAGCACCATCTCATAGTCAACAAAAGAAAGAATATGAATGACAACAAGAAGAACGAGCCATTTAAAGAGAAGAATAAGTTGGATGAAAACAACAAGAGGAATATATCCACAAACAATAAAGGAAGCGACTCGCAGGCAACAAGAAGAAGCTAAGGAAATTTCTAAAAAGCAAGAAGAAGCTACTAATAACCTTTATGAGAAAATTTTTAGATTACAAGCTTCTAGTGAAATAGATTCCAATGAGTGGGAATGGGACTCTTACCAATCTAAAGATTCTTCTGAAGATTCATTCTATATAAAAGATGTAGACGTCGATATAGTCCACTTGTATGTAGCGCAAACGTCAGAGTATAGAACACTCGAATGGGAACTACAATATATTGATGTTGAATCCAGTAAGGAAGATCAATATCTACTTGCTAAAGGTCATTCTAAGGAAAATAATATCTTAGACTTAGAAATAGTCATTGAAGACTTAGATATCTCTATTATGACCCTTAATGATCTTGACACGCAACAATCCGATGAACCCTTGACATTAGTGTATCTTGAGCTTATTGACTAGGATGATGAAGGATCCATTGAGCTAGAAACCTTCCTTGATGATCATGCCATTTCCTTATACCTCAATGCAATCAAACCTACAACAACTTCCACTAGTGAATTCGGTAATGCATATTCTACTCAAGGGGGTGCCAAACCTCTCAGTCACAAAAGTGAAAAGAGAAAAACAAATATCAGGTCTAATGCTGATACCAGTTAATGGCAACATTAGATCAAGAAAAAGTAAAAATAAAGGACATATATGATGGTGAAAACCTCCTTGAGGTGCCAGAGGATGGGAGATTTGACACTGATAGCTCTGAAAAATTGATTGCATGAAATTTTCAATTGTTGAGCCCAAATATTGATTTTCGAGTTTTAATTGTATCCTTTGTAAATGATCCATGGTCTAGGGTTTAGGGTTTATCAAAGTTTCTTACATTTTATGAAGAAAACCCTAGCAATGATATATTTTGTTGTTACTTTTTCCCACTTAAAGCCAAGGGTTGTTTACCATGGGTGAGGCCATCCTATTTCCTAAATGTTATGTAATGGCTAACCGGTTTATGAAAGATGTTTTTTCCTAAGTCGCAAAAAATTTCCTTATGACCGGTTTTCCTTTTAAATATCTGTGCCCATGATCTCCCTAGGCCCAAAATTCCTAAGTATTTTGACTGTTTGCTAAAGAAAAGATAGATCCAATGGTTTGCACTTCCCCATGATCAAAGATGCAAGGGTTTTAAAGACCATGGCACCACGGGATTGTTCAATGTGTTATCAACAGAAACTGATAGGATTGGCAGTATAACCAGTCAAAGCATTGTGTTACCGGTTCTCAGGTGGTAAAGGTCGGTCTACTAACAATCCCATCAATTTGCATGTCTTGAAAATGAATGGAGATGTTTTATCCTGAGGTAAAAGGTTCTTGATTTTTAATTCTGGAGGAGTTAACGAGCATTGTGTAAAGCGGTAAAGTTTGAACAGATCTGACCGCCCCCGTGTTCCTGTAATGGAAGTTGCAAGAAAGTTACAAACCACGGCATCACGAGATGATGCCACATGTCCCAGGGTGATTAGGAAGACCTACGGTGGGACTGTTGATGGAGTTTGATCAAAGGATGATATGATACTATTTAGTCAAGATTTGGTGGGTCTATCGATACAGAAGAAAATTCAAGTGCTGAGTGGGCAAACAATGAATGTTAGATTTGCCAAGCTGGGTGAGATCTGCGGTTGAGTTTCAAATGAAAAATTAGGAGAGATTTTGGAGGCACCGATTGTAGCCCACAAGAAAAAGGGCAGAATGAATTGGATACAGACTTGTCGACTTAGGATTGATTAGACAATCAAAGATGATAGCCTAGAGATGTGAAAGGATCAAGAAAAGCTTAAGGTTTTGAGATGATGGTGGGTTGTGAGTTCTCTGATAAATTTAGAGATTTGCCTATTAACAGGAATCCTAAAGTAGGAGGCTGTACATTGAGAAAGGAATAAGATCAAAATAAAATCATTCACGTAAGGTGAACACATGCAAGTGGCAATGGAGTGATGGCCTATAAGATGTCAGTGTCTTGATTTGTAGGCATGATTGTTAAAATCCATAGCTGATAAGGTGAGCAGAAGATATCAGGATAATGATTCTTCACATGGATTAGCATTGCCACATTAAAGGAATTCTGATTATAAATTCACTACGTAGGTTACAGAATGGGTAGAAACAAATACAATCTTCTTTATTTTTCTAAGGATAGTTCATCATTAGAGAGGATGGTGTTTGAACATAACTATGAATAGATTCATTGCATATTTTGTGACACTAGATGGATATTTTTTCTCCGGTATAAGGTTTCTCATTGTCAGAGGGGTTGTGAAAGATTAGAGGGGGCCTAAAAGCCTTTTCTTATTAGGAAAATCCACACATGATATATCCTCTGCTCTTACTCTACATTTTGTTGGCAGAGTGTTCCAAGATGGAGCTCACAAGGAGCTGAAAGAAGGATTTTTTCAAGGGAGGATTGGTAGCCAGCCTTCTTTGCAGCAACATAGAAGCTGCAATGCCTTCTCAACAAATCTTGTTTACCCCCAAGCTCCTCTTTCCATTTTCTCTGATTCGGGGCATAAAGGCTGGAGATTTTCCCCTATTTTGGTGGTAACATTTTGTTTCATGTCGAGATCTATTTTCCTTTTTAGGAAGAGAAATGCTATGGAGAAGACTGAGCATCTAGGGTCCATCGGGAGGTGTCTGGGTGATATCGGCGTGACTCAAGTGTTTTTGTTTCTACCAATAATCGGTTGAAGATTTTGGTTCCACCTCATCACAAGCACTAGCATGTGGATAAGGAATATTTTGTAACAAAATTGTGTATAACTTCTAAGCCTTGGTTTTGATGACAAGGGTCTTTTGGCTTGAAGCTTGTCGCTCCCTTGTTTTCTATAAAAGGGTTGTCAAGGCCATTTGTTAGGGTTCCAAATTTTCTAAGAAGGATATAAGTAAAAATAGGTCTATTCTATAGGGTTAGGTTCCATGTAATTCTAGGAAGTCATAGGAAATAATAGGGACTGTAATGTCATTTTGTAGAGCAAAAAAACAAAAGTAATAGAACAGTTGCGAGTTTCCTTTTTTCAAGTGGGTTATTTTGTACTCAATTTGTTGACTATTATCTGATAAAAGATAGCTTATGATATTAATGTAAATATATTTTCCTAATCTTTACTCTCATGTGTGTGATTTTATCTTCTTTTAAGCAAATGGGGTCAAGGGTTTCATTTGTTTGTTGCATTGTTATGATGTATGTAATTTTCCATTTAATGCTTTGTTCCAAGGGGTTAATTAAAATGATTGAACGAGATTACAGAGAAATAAGGCTTGTCATAGGATTTTGATAAGTAGTCCAGGTGAATGATTGTAAGCAGAACAATATTGTAAGATAGTATTGTTCTAGGCTAGATCAGCTATTAGATAATTTTTTATCAGATTTGAGTAACGCTTTTCAAAGACTGTAGCCCAAATGAATAAGGCACTAGTGTTTGCTAGTAAATATCATTAGGTTTTCAGTTTTTGGTTTATCTTCTTCATGATTTCTCAGAACAAATATCAGAATATCATTTGATAAGTTTCATGTATTTTTGGAAAGTTGTCCCGCCCTTTCTCATACTCTAGCTTAAGGTTGAGGATCACTAAAGGATTTTCCATCCTTGAGCATTCTCCCTTTCTATTGAGTCTTTTCATGAGATAATTTTCTTTATTTTCAAAAAATCCCTGAGTATCATTGCAGAGAATAGGAGATTTACTGAAGGGATCACCCTCCCTAGTTCTGCAGAGCCTAAAGTGCAGAAGGACTTTGTGTCCTTGTTAATATTGGTCCAAGCCTGATGGATGTTGATAGCTGGAGGTGGCTCTCCATAGATATTTGGAGGAATCAGCTTGGTCTCTACCCAGTGGTAGTGTAAACTCGTCCATTTTTGGAAACCAACAGACATCTTGCCTGAGTATTTCCAAGAAAGATCTTCAATACTGATTAAACCAACTGAAGCAGTCAACAATGGAACACCAGATTAGCCAAATATTTTTCATGTAGCAGCATCATTATCAGAACAAGAGAAACATGACTATATGGCATTCTTAAAAGAAAGACAAGTCAATTTTGCATGGTCATACGCAGATATGCTAGGATTAGATCTGGATCTCATCATGCATCACTTGAATGTTTCTCCTGGAGTAAAACCAGTAAAGCAAAAGCTAAGAAAGATGCATCCTCATATAGTCATATTGGTCAAAGAAGAATTCAAGAAATTGCTAGATGTAGGATTTATCAGACCAGTAGCTTATCCATAATGGGTATCCAATATAGTTCCTGTTTCTAAGCCAGACAAAAGTATCAACATATGCACAAATTTCAAAGATCTTAATAAGGCATGTCCTAAAGATGATTTTCCTTTACCAAATATAGATATCATTATGGATTTGATAGCTGGACACAAAATGTTCTCTCTTATGGATGGTTTCTCAACATACAATCAAATCAAAATAGAACTAGAAGATAAAGAGAAGACGACCTTCACATGCCCATGGGGTAATTTCTATTGGAATGTAATGCCTTTCATACTTAAGAACACATAAGCTACCTACCAAAGAGAAATGACAACAATTTTTCATGATATGATGCATACCTTTATGGAAGATTATGTTGATGATCTATTTGCTAAGTCACATACTAGAGAAACACATCTAGAAATCCTAGCAAAGATTTTTGACTGCTTAGAGAAATACAAACTAAGGCTGAATCCAAAGAAATGTGAATTTGGTTTCACATCTGGTAGACTTCTGAGATACATTATTTCAGCATGAGGTATTTAAGTAGATCCAAACAAAGTTAAAGCAATCATGGAAATGGATTCACCCAAAAACATCACTCAGTTAAGATCACTTCAAGGGAGACATCAGTCCATTAAAAGGTTCATATCCCAACTAGTTAATAGATGTCATCCTTTCACACATTTGTTGTGCAAAAATGTTCCATTCAAATGGGGTGACACCTATGAAGAAGCTTTTCATGCAATAAAGGAATATCTAATGAACCGACTATTCCCAATGACACCGATTGAAGGCAAGCCGTTACTGCTTTATATATCAACCACTGATGTATCGTTAGGAGCTTTGTTAGCACAATTGGATTATGAAGGCAAAGAATGAGCTATTTACTACATCAGCAGAACCTTAGTCAGATATGAGCTCAACTATTCATCTATTGAGAAGGCATGCTTAGCAGTAGTGTTCGCATCCCAGAAACTGAGATACTATATGCTAACCCATTTAGTTAAGGTGATAGCCAAAATTGATCCATTGAAATATCTTCTTAACAAGGTGGCCTTAACAGGTAGATTGAGAAAATGTGTAATGATCCTGAGTGAGTTTGACATTGAATACATTGATAGAAAAGCTATAAAAGGGCAAGTGATTACCGATCAATTAGAAGAGGCACCACTCCAAGATGATCATCCAATACATGTTGAATTTCCAGATGTTGACGTTCTCACGGTCACTAAGTAAACATGGTAGTTGTATTTTGATGGTTTCTACACACCACATGAATCAGGGGTAGGCTTTTTATTTATCACATCTCAAGGTCACACCATCCCGAAAGAATACTATATGTGGGAAAATTCAGTGATGAAAATCAATAAATCGAATCCAAAAGACCCACACACCAATGAGACTCTTGGTGCAAGTATGTGAACTAATCCAATTAGTTCAACTTCCCAAGGAGAGTCCCATTGTTATCTATCTCATAGGATCCCTAAAGCCAACGTTTTTCTCTCAGATCATCGAGCAAGTTGTTGTTCACCAAAAGTGATAACCCAAGACACCTGCAAATCTATCTATGAGATAGCCGATCTCAATCAATGAAACACCTCAGGGCTTGGACAACATAACATAGGATCCTAATGATCCTCCTGCACTTCAGGTTTTGCTAGACCTAGGGGGGGACACCCTTTTGATGCATTGAATACAATAATCACAAGCATAAGACTGCATCAACAATGGGCAGACAAACCATTCCACAAGCTCACCAAATTAGGAACACACTACAGATTGGCTAGATCTGTATAAATCATAAATGAAAATAGAGCTTGGAATGAGAAGAACACACCCCTAAACATAAAGGGAAATAGATTTATCTTTTAAATTTTTTGACCTGAAAGACATCCCCAAACTTGTAAGATTAGTGCCTTATCCAAGGGCAACAGAGTCACACATCAAACTATAAATGAAACCTTATACTGCAAATCCATCTTCATTATTAAATATTCATGCATTTAATGCCTTGCATAAATGCATTACAAAGCTCACTCACTGAAAATATCATATCCAGACACTATATTCCATTATTCATGATTTATTACAGAATTTAAATTCTTCCTTGAAGAATCCTTGCAAACAATCACAATTACCTCCTTGAGATAACAAATCTCATCCTCCTTGAGGATCTGATCTGAATATAATGAAAATACAAATTCAGAGACAACTTCTATGTGAATTTGTGCATGCCTTACATACACAAGAACCTACAGCTAAGAACACCTATAGCAAAGAATCAAACTCCATTACTGAAAGGATAACCCTTCTCTGTACAATCTGGAAGAATACTCAGAATTGGAAGCCATGAAAAAATGGAGCCATTCTCCAAATTTCTGGAACCCTTACAACTAAGAAGAATTGGGAATAAAAAGGAGAGGGAACCAAATCAAATCAGCAACTGAAAATATCAAATATCTTCTCTCTAACTGAATTTTACTCCCGGCCAAACTACTTCCAAAATATCCCACATTTGTCAAAATTAACTTCATAATCAGATTCCTCATTCCGAGAGCTTTCCGAAAATATATAACACTCTATACCTTGGCCAAAAATTGAGTCCTGGGTGAATTAATTCCCCAATGTGCACCATCATTTAAATTTTTCATTTATTTAATATAGTTTAAACTATATAATAAACAATTTTAATTTTAATTTTTTGCCTTTGATGTGCTCTGACACCTTGCCACATGGCAAGATCTAATTGATCGATGGGGTTGACCGGATGCCACCTGGGATGACACCTCAACTTTTGCCTCCTGTCGGCCACGTCACCGCCACTGGGCTGCCACTTGTGTGCAAACTGTGTGCCACATCACTGCCACCTCACCGAGACTCGCCTGCTAGACCGCTGACTGTACCCGCCACCTGGCATTCACAACTTCATGGGGTGTAACTCGTGTGCATCTTCCTTTCGTGAAATAGTGGGAGCCGTTGATCTCTCTCGAACTTGCTCACTCGTTAACCCGACCTTCCTCTGCAAAATTTTGCCTGTCTACCTTGGGAAAAGTGCCTACATGGGATCCACCTGTCACCACCTAGTCAACTCCTCTGTCACCTTGAGATGCGTGCTCATGCGTGGGCCCACCTTGGGTGCCATCAAGCACCATCCGTCAAAAGCCTTTAAGGCTTAGACATATTACTATTGTGTGGAATTGCATATAAACATTTAATAATACCACTTCCCAGTGCATGTGGGATAATGATATTAAGCCTGGAGCCTCATTGCACTTTGAAAGCTTTTGCAACCTATTCAACGCCATCCGTGTGAAAATCTTGTATGGAATAGTAGGACGACAGATATCCTGATTCTATAATACTAAATTTGAGGCTTTGAGAATCATCCCTTTTCAAACACTCAGAGATCTTTGAAATTTATAAAGAACCAGTGGAATTCAAGTCATGATTTTCCTTTACAAAGCTTGGATATTCCTTGAGGCCCCTCGCTTTTCTCACCAATATCGTTTTAACAGGAATAGATCTCCACACATGGTTACTCAGTATAGTTTCTTCCTCTCGCGAGGTCTTCTTGGTGATATGTGTGTTCCAGTAATTCTTCATGTTATTGGTTGTTCGATCGGGCAGTCGCCCTACTAGCAGTGCCCATCTATTACCAGGGAGTCCTTGCAGTCTAACGATAAGCTCCTCTTCATCAGCTGAAATGTTCCCCCTCTTAACATCAGAATGGAGATGGTGCAACCAACGGATTCTACAACTCTTTCCACATCACTGTAGATTTGATTTGTGAAAGGACCTCTTTATAGAGCGTTGGTCATTCCCTATCCCACACGCAGAAGCTAAAATGGGCAAAAAAGTGGACTTAAAACCTTACACCTGCCAAAGGCCTTTCATTGAAAAATTGCTGCACATGCATTTGTTTGAAAGTTCCATGCAAGCATAAGAAAAGGCTCCTCAATTAAATTTCCAACTCCTTCGATGCAGAACAAAGATGCTGCACTGATGAATGTAGCTGGTACAACTATCCATTCACATTAGTCCCAAAGGATGATGGGAAAAGTGAGATGTTAGAGGGCTATAAACCTTGATTTTAGACAAGTGTAAGATAGTGGAATCGGTGCTTCGATGAGACTTTGGCAAACAACAACACTCTCATCGAATTGAGATAAATGTGAATCAAAACTATGGCGTTCATGATCATTCAGGTACAACTACCTCAAACTGTCGGACATAAACTAAATAATACAATGAGATGGATGTTGTGAACTAAGAACAACAGATATATCAATTTCTGGAAGGAACCTTTCTAAATCACATTGGATATCTAATCCATACATAGCGTGGCACTTGAGAGCGTAGGGAAAAAAAAACACCATAATGTAGTCTAAGAGCCGATGCTTGAGATGGGTATCATCGGGATGGTGAATCTAAGTATTGGCTTACCTTTCAAAGTCCATAACAAGCCCAATAGTTTTAGTAGTGATGAATTTCCATTACTTGCCACATCCCATTTCAAAATTGCACTGGTATTTGCATGTTTACCATGAACACGTAAAATGCTTTGGTTGTTTTGACTGCAAAAGGCATTCCCATTTTGCATTATCTTCTGGTGGGAAACATACAAATATTCTACTTCATCCACGGATTTCAACATTATTCTGGGAATGCTCATAGGGCCAAGTCGCCAATAAAATAACACTGCACAGGCATAGGCCAGGTCGGGACCCAAAGTGGGTCTGACTAAAAAAAATTTTGATTTCAAGCAACTGGCCTTTGAAATGCTTCACGGACCTCAAACATACCTCTGGAAATGATTGACATCATTTTCGGATCATCCGACTGAAATTTGCAATCTCCAGGCGATTATGCCACAATTTTCACATTTAATCGCGAAGACGTAATTTTCAAACCTGTCAAAACACCTTTATGGAGCTCGCCATGTAACAGGCGTGTACTCTGATGTACAAGGATGACTTCTACCAAATGGTTTCTCAAGATGAGTCTCGAGCGAAGAGATATTAATTTTTGAAAACGGCCAACTGGCTTTGTCGACACTGCAGACCTGATGAAGTCAATGTCCTGGCAACACATGACGCCTTTCTCAGAAATATCAAACGACCTCCCTAGGCCCTCAAATTTGGAACACAGGTACCTTTAAGTACATATTAAATATTTGAATCCTCAGTTTGATCACCAGACTGGTAGGATGCAAATGGTGCACTCACCAAAATAGCTACATTAACTGATATATCATTGAAAGTACGGATAACTGCATTTGATGGCAAAATGAGCTCTTTTGAAAACTGATCAAACGGATTTGTAGAGGCTTGAAATTTGAAACGTAGGTCATCATTTATACCAAAATAATCTTGGAACAAACATTCTGACATGACGCTTACTGGGGTAACTTTAACACTTGTGCGAAACAAGGCTCTGACTAGCTGTCGAAATAGGGACTAGTCAAACCACGCAAACTGCAAACGGATTTGGCTTCAAAAACTGAGCAAATGGATTCATCAAGACTTGAAATTTTGTAGATTGACTAATATTTATGCATAGAATTGAATCCATTTTTAATTTCTCCATGATGATCAACAGGGCAGAAGATGTAATCACTCAAAGTGGGCTACTCAATAAAATCTGCATTTGTGCCTAAAATGCACTTCCAACTGACCCCTCGAAATGGGTACCTGGTAAACTTCTCCAAACTGAATTCTGAAAGTTGCACATCACTGAATAGGCCAAATGAAAGGCATGGGACATGAATCCCAAGCCTTACCCTCTGAAAATCAACTGGTTCCATTTTACCCCCTTGCTAACTAGGCTATTCAAACTGACTTATTTTAATCATTCGGAAATGCAGGGCAAATTTTTGAAATGGGCCTATGAACTTAACTTAGTTTTAAATACTCCCAAGAGTGGCTCTAACTGAGGATGGTTGATTGTGAGATCAACACAAGAATCCAGATATCTTTGGTTAAGCAGACCACCCAAAAACGGATCATTCTTCTCTTCTCAATTCATTTCAAAAATAGGGCTTCCTTATTCTACCCAAACAATAGGGCACTTTATTGAAAACCACACAACAGAAGCAAAGTGACTATATAAGATATACAAACATGCTAACAACTGATTACAAACTACTCAATCAATCTTAGCATTTACCTCTGTCAAAAATCTGATTCTCATCACTTGATACCATGATCCAAACAAAGGCACTTTTCAATAATAGCTATGCATAATTCTTATAATCAACCTCTTTTGTCTCATCACTGTAACAGCTAGTGTGCTTACCTCTTGTCTAATTTTGAACTTTGTAATCACACACTACTTCAACACAAGTAAAAACATGAGACAATTCACCATAGAGGTTTTCCCACAAGCTGCAATACACTTCACTATCCCGATCAATTCTACCATTTGCAAGGACATCATCATGCTGAACTTTAAAAGTAAAACATTCATTTTCAATATTGTAAAACTCATCGGCACATACCTTATTATCATTTAAATCAATAGAATGAGGGATACTACAAACCAACTGATGCAAACAAGGAACACGAATATTACAATCCGGAGGTGATACTTCACTATGCTGATCACACTCTATATTCTCCTTGTTTATCAAACTGAAAACCTCTGCATTCTCAACATCCCATTCATGAAAAAGAATGCATACCTCCGGCTGAAGCAAATCCTCAGCTAACTCTTTCTCTTTCAGGCTTACATCTACCTAAAACACTTCCATTTGTGGTCTGAAAAAGTCATCACATAACCCATGCCTCTTGTCTTCATCATGAAGTAAATTCTTAGAACCCATGCTACTGCTATTTGGAACTACATCAGCATTACAAATTTGTTCCGCACAAGGGGAAACTTCATCATTCTCATCAATGAAATCAGCACCATGGATATTTGTATCAAAAGCAAAGAACTCCAAATCCGGTTCAAGCATACTATCAACATTCACATCCTCGTCATGGTACTTGAAATTCTGAAAGCATTCAAGTGTGGGTTCATTTAAATCTGAAAATAGAACATTACCAGCACTATCACATACATTCTTATCTTCAAAAACACTTTCGTTTCTAGATTCATAACTAAGGTACATAACTTGATCTTCTATTATATCATCTTCACAAGATGAATAATAAGAATTCTCATAACCACTTTCAGCTGCATAACTGGCATTCATTTGCTGATCAAAAGAAAGTGAAACACTTGTGCCAAGATCGTTCTCATTCTGAAATATCTTTATTGTTCATTTGCATACCTTCAAGGTACTGGGAATAGAACTCATTGTCCTCATAATCAGCAACACCACTCCATTCTGAAACACATTCATCACTGGGTATACTTGCACTGAACACATTATCAACATCATTCACAATTTCATTTTCAGATTTATCAGACTTAACCAAAATCTGATTTTCATCATATTGCACAACTTCACTTACATAATCAACACCATTTGGTGATCCTTCAGTATTTGGTATTTGAACATCAAATACATCAGCAACATTTAAAGATAGATGGTCATCATTACCATAATTTTCATTATTGTCAACCTTAGGAGATGCATGATTAACTTGATAATTTGCAGTCACATAGTCAGCATAACCGGCATACAGATCAAATGGTACATATCCCTTGTATATATCAATCTTCACATCAGCATTATCACAACATTGCACACTAATCATTCCATCATCATTGTGAGAGGAGACCGGCATTAACAGCAGAGGATCTTGACTCTCATTCAAATTTGAAGCACATGCATCAACAAAACCATTCGGAACTGCGGAGCTGGATGGACCTAGACAAGGAATGATTGGTTGAGCTTCACATGGTATTTCACCATTGAAGGCATTTTGATAAGAAACTACAACAGACACAGATCTCTTGGCTATCCCGAATTTCAAATTATTTTCAATGTCCCTAGCTGTGTTAAAGGCTTCATACAAAGTCTTAGGTTCTTTGTTCCTTAATAGGAAACCCATCTTCTTACCAAAAGCACTCATATAAATATCCAGACATACCATATCATCAAACTTATACTTTCTGGAAATTTTAGTCAATGCTTGTGAAAATCTGATGTTAAATGTTGGTACCAATTCATCTTCCCTGATTTGTATATAAGTGAATTCTTTCAACAAGTCGGAATCACTCACCTTCTCATCGAATTGATCCATGAAATCTGAAACCAATCCTTCCCATGAGGTAATAGAACTCACTGGCAAAAAAGAGAACCAATCCCTTGCATCCTCTTTTAATGACTGAACAAACAATTTCATGCATATATCTTCTTGACAAATTTCAAATTCTCCTATCAAATCTGAAACTCTTTTCACATGTTGGCATGTTGATTCTGATTTCTTCCCACTGAATATAGGCAAATACTTTCTGATTTCTATGGGTATGGGATTTGGGTAACCCAGAATACCTTCAAAGTTTAGAGCAGCATAGTGTTTCATACTAAAACTTTTCCTATTACATGGTTGTTCTGGTTTACTAGGCATGGCTCTATGTGGAAATACACAATGCTGAAAAACTTCACTGCTCATTTTTTTCTACTTCCACAAATGATTATACAATCTGCAATAAAAAACCTCAAGCACATATCCTTATTTAACTCTATTCCTTAACATTGCTTGACATAAAGTTCTTCCACATTTGCATACTACGGAAGATAACATACATTGAATATTTTAGCAGCATAGACATGCAAATCAATTTTGAGATTCTCTCTTTCCCTCTAAACTAGTGCTATTCACTAAATGGGAAAACTACATTATACATTCAAACTTTCAGAAGAGATGTCTTGCATTTAAATCCTTTGAAAATACCTAGAGATTTGTAGCTATAAGAGTTGTAGATCTAGAGATTTACTTCACACTTTAGCACTGTCTTTTACATCAGAGTCGCCACCTCTTGCATAGAGGATATTTTGAACAGCAGAACGCCACTCAACACTTATTAAATTCTTTGTTACTCCTTCGATCTTGCTGCAATCAACACTCTTCCAGGATGCTCAATACTAGTATGAATCACAGAGTTATGTGTGACTGAAATCTTTTACTGCATCTTCTTTATAACACTTTTATGATGAAAGCACCATGTCTGAGCATCTGCTACCTAGATCCATCTGCATCTTAATATGATTCATAAGATTATCAACCAATCTTGTGAAAGTCTTGGAATACAAACTTCCTTCAAGCACTGGTACAGAGACTAGAGTCGCCACCCAATTATGACATTGGGGAGAATTCATAAACAGCTGTAAGAACCTCTTACAACTCTGAACAATGTATATTTTCTCTGATTCTTCACAAGAAACTTTCTCTGATAGTAGACAATAACATTACAACCTAGAACATAATACTAAATCCCTCAACCATAAAAGACATTTTCAACTCTGTGCATTCTCAATAGGCAGACTCAATTATATTCGAAACAAAATTTTCAACCAGAGAATCTTTAAATTTCATATTCCCCAGTAGAGTCGTCATTTTTGTTGTTCACCAAAAGTGATAACCCAAGACACCTGCAAATCTATCTATGAGATAGCCAATCTCAATCAATGAAACACCTCAGGGCTTGGACAACATAACATAGGATCCTAATGATCCTCCTGCACTTCAGGTTCTGCTAGACCTAGGGGGGGACACCCTTTTGATGCATTGAATACAACAATCAAAAACATAAGACTGCATCAACAATGAGCAGACAAACCATTCCACAAGCTCACCAAATTAGTAACACACTACAGATTGGCTAGATCTGTATAAATCATAAATGAAAACAAAGCTTGGAATGAGAAGAACACACCCCTAAACATAAAGGGAAATAGATTTATCTTTTAAATTGTTTGATCTGAAAGACATCCCCAAACTTGTAAGATTAGTGCCTTATCCAAGGGCAACAAAGTCACACATCAAACTATAAATGAAACCTTATACTGCAAATCCATCTTCATTATTAAATATTCATGCATTTAATGCCTTGCATAAATGCATTACTCAGCTCACTCATAGAAAATATCAAATCCAGACACTATATTCCATTATTCATGATTTATTACAGAATTTAAATTCTTCCTTGAAGAATCCTTGCAAACAATCACAATTACCTCCTTGAGATAACAAATCTCATCCTCCTTGAGGATCTGATCTGAATATAATGAAAATACAAATTCAGAGACAACTTCTGTATGAATATGTGCATGCCTTACATACACAAGAACCTACAGCTAAGAACACCTATAGCAAAGAATCGAACTCCATTACTGAAAGGATAACCCTTCTCTGTACAATTTGGAAGAATACTCAGAATTGGAAGCCATGAAAAAATGGAGCCATTCTCCAAATTTCTGGAACCCTTACAACTGAGAAGAATTGGGAATAAAAAGGAGAGGGAACCAAATCAAATCTGCAATTGAAAATATCAAATATCTTCTCTCAAACTGAATTTTACTCCTGGCCAAAATGCTTCCAAAATATCCCACATTTGTCAAAATTAACTTCATAATCAGATTCCTCATTCCAAGAGCTTTCTGAAAATATATAACACTTTATACCTTGGCCAAAAATTGAGTACTGGGCGAATTAATTCCCCAATGTGCACCATCATTTAAATTTTTCATTTATTTAATATAGTTTAAACTATATAATAAACAATTTTAATTTTAATTTTTTGCCTCTAATGTGCTCTGACGCCTTGCCACGTGGTGGGATCTGATTGGTCGATGGGGTTGACCAGATGCCACTTGGGATGACACCTCATCTTTTGCCATCTGTCGGCCACGTCACCGCCACTGGGCTGCCACCTATGTGCCACATCAGTACCACCTCACCGAGACCAACTTGCTGGACCGCTGACTGTACCTGCCACTTGGCTTTCACAACTTCAATGGGTGTAACTCGCATGCATCTTCCTTTTGCGAAATAGCGCAAGCCGTTGATCTCTCTCAAACTTTCTCACTCGTTAACCCGACCTTTGCAAAATTTTGCCTGTCTGCCTCAGGAAGCGTGCCTGCGTGGGATCCACCTGTCACTACCTAGTCACCTCCTCTATCACCTTAGGATGCGTGCTCATGCATGGGCCTACCTTGGGTGCCATCAAGCACCATCCGTCAAAATCCTTTAAGGCTTAGACATATTACTATTGTGTGGAATTGTATATAAACATTTAATAATACCACTTCCCAGTGCATGTGGGATAATGATATTAATCCTGGAGCCTCATTGCACTTTGAAAGCTTTTGCAACCTGTTCAACGCCATCCATGTGAAAATATTGTATGGAATAGTAGGGCGAAAGATATCCTGATTCTACAATACTAAATTTGAGGCTTTGAGAATCATCCCTTTTCAAACACTCAGAGATCTTTGAAATTTATAAAGAACCAGTGGAATTCAAGTCATGATTTTCCTTTACAAAGATTGGATATTCCTTGGGGCCCTTTGCTTTTCTCACCAATATCATTTTAACAGGAATAGATCTCCACACATGGTTACTCAGTATAGTTTCTTCCTCTCGCGAGGTCTTCTTGGTGATACGTGTGTTCCAGTAATTCTTCATTTTATTGGTTGTTCGATCGGTCAATCGCCCTACTAGCAGTGCCCATCTATTACCAAGGAGTCCTTGCAGTCTAACGGTAAGCTCCTCTTCATCGGCTGAAATGTTCCCCCTCTTAACATCAGGATGGAGATGGTGCAACCAACAGATTCTACAACTCTTTCCACATCACTGTAGATCTGCTTTGTGAAAGGATCTCTTTATAGAGCATTGGTCATTCCCTATCCCACACGTAGAAGCTAAAATGGGCAAAAAAGTGGACTTAAAACCTTACACCTGCCAAAGGCCTTTCATTGAAAAACTTCTGCACATGCATTTGTTTGAAAGTTCCATGCAAGCATAAGAAAAGGCTCCTCAATTAAAATTCCAACTCCTTCGATGCAGAACAAAGATGCTGCACTGATGAATGTAGCTGGTACAACTATCCATTCACATTAGTCCCAAAGGATGATGGGAAAAGTGAGATGTTAGAGGGCTTTAAACCTTGATTTTAGAGGAGTGTAAGATAGTGGAATCGGTGCTCCGATGAGACTTTGGCAAACAACAACACTCTCATCGAATTGAGATAAATGTGTATCAAAACTATGGCGTTCATGATCATTCAGGTACAACTACCTCAAACCGTCGGACATAAACTAAATAATACAATGAGATGGATGTTGTGAACTAAGAACAATAGATATATCAATTTCTGGAAGGAACCTTTCTAAATCACATTGGATATCTAATCCATACATAGCGTGGCACTTGAGAGCGTAGGGAAAAAAAAAACACCATAATGTAGTCTAAGAGCTGATGCTTGAGATGGGTATCATCGGGATGGAAAATATCAGTATTGGCTTACCTTTCAAAGTCCATAACAAGCCCAATAGTTTCGGTAGTGATGAATTTCCATTACTTGCCACATCCCATTTCAAAATTGCACTAGTATTTGCATGTTTACCATGAACACGTAAAATGCTTTGGTTGTTTTGACTGCAAAAGGCATTCCCATTTTGCATTATCTTTTGGTGAGAAACATACTATTATTCTACTCCATCCATGGATGTCAACATTATTCTGGGAATGTTCATAGGGCCAAGTCGCCAATAAAATAACACTGCACAAGCATAGGCCAGGTCGGGACCCAAAGTGGGTCTGACTAAAAAAAATTTCGATTTCAAGCAACTGGCCTTTGAAATGCTTCACGGACCTCAAACATACCTCTGGAAATGATCGGCATCATTTTCGGATCATCCGACTGAAATTTGCAATCTCCAGGCGATTATGCCACAATTTTCACATTTAATCGCGAAGACGTAATTTTCAAACCTGTCAAAACACCTTTATGGAGCTTGCCATGTAACAGGCGTGTACTCTGATGTACAAGGATGACTTCTACCAAATGGTTTCTCAAGATGAGTCTCGAGCGAAGAGATTTTAATTTCCGAAAATGGCCAACTGGCTTTGTCAACACTGCAGACCTGATGAAGTCAATGTCCTGGCAACACATGACGCCTTTCTCAAAAATATCAAACGACCTCCCTAGGCCCTCAAATTTGGAACACAGGTACCTTTAAGTACATATTAAATCTTTGAATCCTCAGTTCAATCACCAGACTGGCAGGATACAAATGGTGCACTCACCAAAACAGCTACATTAACTGATAGATCACTGAAAGTACGGATAACTGCATTTGATGGCAAAATGAGCTCTTTTGAAAACCGATCAAACGGATTGGTAGAGGCTTGAAATTTGAAACGTAGCTCATCATTTATACCAACATCAACTTGGAACAAACATTCTAACATGATTCTTACTGGGGCAAATTTAACACCTTTGTGAAACAGGGCTCCGACTAGCTGTCTAAACAGGGACTAGTCAAACCATGCAAACTGCAAATGGATTTGGCTTCAAAAACTGAGCAAATGGATTCGTCAAGACTTGAAATTTCGTAGACTGACTCATATTTATGCATAGAATTGAATCCATTTTTAATTTCTCCATGACGATCAACAGGGAAAAAGATGTAATTGCTCAAAGTGGGCTACTCAATAAAATCTCTATTTGTGCCTAAAATGCACTTCCAACTCACCCCTCGAAATGGGCACCTGGTAAACTTCTCCAAACTGAATTCTAAAAGTTGCACATCACTGAATAGGCCAAATGAAAGGTGTGGGACATGAATCCCAAGCCTTACCCTCTGAAAATCAACCGGTTCCATTTTACCCCCTTGCTAACTAGGCTATTCAAACTGACTTATTTTAATCATTCGGAAATGCAGGGCAAATTTTTGAAATGGGCCTATGAACTTGACTCAGTTTTAAATACTCCCAACACAAGTGACTTAGGAATAACCGATCCAAGAATGAGTGATGTTTGATTTATATGCATGAATGCATTCTAAAATATATATTACGTTAAAACTATGATGATTAAGCTAGTATGAAGATGATGATATGATAAAAGATTATAAAATTATCCTAGCAATGATATACTAGTCTAGCATGGATATTCTATGATATAAAAAATGCTTCTAAATGCTATTATGATGAATTAACAAAGAGAGGCTAAAATGTTTAGTAAATTAGACTATAATGTAGATGCATGAAAGATTGTTGATATGAAAATGAGGAATGAGAGCTCTATTTATAGGGGAAATAGGGCAATGGATGGTCAAGATTGAATAATCTTAACAAGGGCTAGGATTGAAAATTAATCAATCCATGTTTACAATTCTCACCAATGAAATGGTGACAATTGTCAACAAGAGGTTGCTTGAGAGGAGATGAAAGAAGCATTAAATGCCTGAGAAGACATGAAGGTTACCCAAGGAGGTGAGGGTTAAGGTTAGGTCAGGGTTATCCAATGGATAAAGCTTTTATCCATGGGGTAAACTCTTGTGCAAGGGTTAAATAGATAACCAAGGTTAAAGCCATGAATGCTTGATGAGACCCTTGGGTTAGATGAGGGTTAAGTTAGAGAGAAACTATCTAACCATGCAAGAAGGTTGAGTTAACCATTAATGGTTAGGAAGACTTTGAGGGTTAGCTAGTTGGAGAAATAAAGCCTTTAATGCATTTCAAAGACTTTGGAGGCTTTGAGAAGTGACTTCTCTTTGCTTAGGAATGTGACAATAATTAGGAGATGAATTATGCTAAATTGGAAGTGATTAGAAGAATCTAGAAGGGGTTTAGGAGGCAAGTGGGAGGTGTAGGAAAATGCAAGTGGGGGGAAAAGGATTTTAATTAAAATAAAATTAATTTATTTAAACCAAAATAGGTGCAACTTGAATAAATACAAGTGGGGGGATTTAAATAAATAAATTAGATTTATTTATCCGCAATGATCAATTTAATTAAATGTAAATTTAATTAAAAAGGGAGAAAGAAGAATTAACTAAATAATGTGATTTATTTAATTAAAGGCTAGAAAAAGGTTAAGGTGAATTTAATTAAATAAATTGAGTAACTTATTTAATCAAATAGATGAAAATGAAGAAATTAATTAAATAGGATTTAATTAACAGGGGGAATGGGGTTAAAATAAATATTAAATATTTATTTAGGAAAGTGGTTAGATTTATACGTCTACATTTTGCCCCTCTTTGAAGTGACATGTGTGCACATGCTGATTCAAAGAAAAATTTTAGGATATGTTGCGAAAGTTTGATTGATATGATGTTGTGTGTCAAAATGCCAATATGATGCCCCAGATGTAGATTTGATGAACGATATTGATGATACCCCCTCGGGAGATGAATCAAGGATTTAGTGAAAAGTTGTGAAGTTAATGAGCATTTTTGAATTAATTGTAATATGAGAATATTGACTGTGTTGAATGCACATTATTGATTCATCTCCCAAAAATGATCTTGATAAGGTTAAAAATGAAAAAGTGGGAGGAAAATACATGCCCCACTTATTATCCTTTTTTATTTTACCCTATTAAAAGGTAAAAAGTGATTTTGAAAAATCATTTGCACACTTGTCTCTTTGTGATTGTGACATTTGGAGCTCTGACGATGATGTTGATTCCATATTCCTCACACTGATTTGAGCACGTCGGGCGACACCAGAGACCTGCCGCCTATGGCCCACCAGTAAGTGACCAAAATCCATTTTCGTTTTTGATTAATTTTATTTATTTTGGTCACGTTTTTCAATTTTGGGTTGGATTTTGTCAGTTTAGCACGTAGGGTAGGTTGTCTAGTGCATACGATAAGAGTGTTAGCGCATAGCAAAACCCTAGGAGGTTTAGCATATGAGGGCCACATTGTAGCGCGATCGGGGGATAGGTTAGCATATAGGATGATTTAGCACATAGGGTCTACATATAAGCGCAATGGGTAGGCCAGGTAGCGCATAGGATAACTTAGCTTGTTGGGTAAATAGGGTAGCGCAAATGGTGTACCAGTTAGCACATAGGCTTTGTTTAGCACATTGATGGAAAAGGCTAGTGCATAGGTGGCAACCTAGTGCTTTGGTGTCATGAGTCAAACAAATTAGATAGATTGTGTAGATGTTTATATGGGTCCGTTGATTTCTCTAATATGGTTCATGATCCAATGTAATTCCTGTTTTGTGATGATGTTTGATTCTGATATGTTGTTATATTATGATATGAGTCTATGTTCGGTATGGATCTTTTCTTTCAATATGAATTGCTTTTCGATATGATTTGTTGAGTTGATTTGAGTCTTAATTTTGATATGGATCTTGATTTTGATTTCGATATGGGTCTTGATTTTGTTTTCAATATGAGTCTAGATTGATTTTTGATATGAGTCCTGATTTTGATTTTCGATATGGATCTTGATTATGATTTTTGATATGGGTCCTTGAGTCTGATTTCGATATGGATCTTTGATTTTTGATATGGATCTTTGATCTTTGATATAGGTCCTGATTATTGATATGATTCTGATTTGATATTCGATATGGGTCTAATTTTCGATATGAGTGATTTTCGATATGGGTCTGATTATCGATATGAGTCTGATTTTTGAAATGAGTCTTTGATTTTTGATATGGGTCTAATTTTCAATATGAGTCTGATTTGATTTTTGATATGGGTCTAATTGATTTTAGATATGGGTCCTTGAGTCTGATTTTGATATGGATCTTTGATTTTCGATATGGATCTGATTTTTGATATGGGTCTAATTTTCGATATGAGTCTGATTTTTGATACAAGTCTTTGATTTTCGATATGGGTCTTTGATTTTCAATATGGGTCTGATTTTTGATATGGGTCTTTGATTTTTGATATGGGTCTAATTTTTGATATGGGTCTGATTTTTTATATGAGTCTTTGAGTTTTGATATGGGTTTGATTTTCGATATGAGTCTGATTTTTGATATGGGTCTGATTTTTGATATTAGCCTGATTTGATTTACTGATTGATGTGAATATATTTTTGATATGCTCTTGAAATGCTCGCCTCTTTATTAAACATGCCTTGGTATATCATTAACTGGGGTTTATTGATAGTGTTGGCAGAGAGATGGCATAGTGATATGAACACCTTTCACTTAGCGACTGGCAAGATGATAGTCACACCAGAGGACTGTTATCAGATTCTATGGATTCCTATGGTTGGGGCTCTATTACCTTATGAGAAGACCAAGGAGGGTGGCATGGAGGCTCTCTATCACATCTTTCAGGATGATGAGATTAGTGGCTACAAGATCTTGTGGCTAGAGTTTTTGGATTTAGGTTACAGTCCACTACCATTAGTATTAGCAAGTTTTATTAGTGGCTTTCTGTGTCCCAACCGTAGGTCAAAGGGACTATCTATTGGATGGGGATTGGTGTTGGAGGATATGGTGACATAGGTTTGCATGGGGGTCTTGTATGCTGGCCCATCTATACAAAGAGCTTCATTAGGTAGTATATCTGGGATATACTAGTTTATCATCTGGGGTGACATTGTTACAAGTGTGGGCCTAGAAGCATATACTAGTCTCGAGACTGCTTGCAGACAAGGATGACCCAGTTGGTCAGGCTTATGTTTATGGGTATACAAGTGTAGTTGTCCAACGTAAGCTAGGTAAACTAGAGCATTGGTAGAGGGCATTGGATGGTATTGATACGTTCATCTAGAGACCGTATATGGATTCTAAGGTGTGGGAAGAGGATGGGATAGAGATTTCCTATGTATATATGTTGAGGTACCTGATTAGGCAGACACCCTTTATTATTGAGCGATTCCTGCACAACCGCATTCATCAACAGTATGGTAGATAATAGGGGATGCCACAGGGAGCCTATTTGTTAGGTCTCAGATACAAATGAGAGGGGGGGTGAATTAGTTGTCAAATAAATTAAAAAAAAAAAACAACTTAACCAACTTACTACTTAATACCGGTGAACCAGTCTTTTTATACCAGTGGACAATTTTATTAGATAATTGCAATACCCATAAAGATTAATGCATGAAACAAAAAGACAAATTCATCCACAACACTTAACACCAATATTTGTACGTGGAAACCCTATAAGGGGAAAAACCATGATGGGAAACCTTACCCACAATCAGATGATACTATTGCAAATAGTAAGTGTATACAAATGGGGTTTGCACATGCATAAAGGCCAAGCGCCTAGAGCTCACTACTCAAACACAAAATAGGAGTCACACTGACTACAATTGGATGGTTAAATCCAATAAGGATGTACTGCTCAAAATAGCATCTTCATATGTTGGATTTAGTACCGGTGTAGTTCTGATATGCTTTCACAAAAACCTTGCTTCACCTTCAAATGATGTCTGCATCTATAGCTCTACTTAATCTCGCATATACCTTCACACAATTCTTCTCTGCATTCCACAACAAATATGAATATACCAATAATCAAATCTTCCAAGACAAGGTGTCCAAATGATGTCTTCGACATAACCAAGTGTTTTCCATGCCATTCCAAGTGTCAGTGATCATTATATCTTGCCAGTGCACCAGATACCGATGACTGTGCATAAGTCATTTGCTTGTCGGTGAATGTTGCTGATTCTCCAAAGTGCCAGAGTTGATAAGGTTTAGTAGGTGTTGACATCAATGACAAAACCATACCAAAATACCAACACTATTTATATGCTCGTCGGCAATAGGATGTGTCAGAGTGGAGACCTACCCTAGATAGCAGAGTAGCTGTTAAGGAATACATGACCTTGGCAAGACAAATCTGGGGTTATGGGGTTGTGGTAGTGGATGCTAGGATGATGGAGGAGTTTTCAGCTACAGAGTTGAGGGGGAGCAGCCACAGAGGTGAGGGAGAGCCAGATGGAGAGATTTAGATGAGGGAGAGAAGGTAGGAGAGGGAGGAGATGGAGGCGGTGGTGGAGGAGATGGGGGTGGAGGTGGAGATGGAGATGGAGGAAGGAGAGGAGGAGATAGAGGGGGAGGTAGAGGTGGAGGAGGAAGAGGAGGAGATAGAAGGAGAGGGGATGGAGATAGAGGTGGAGATAGAGGTAGAGGGGGTGGTGGAGGATGAGGAGGAGGTCTCATTCTTGGTGCTAGTGGGGGTGGTAGGGTAGGTGTGGTGCTAGCTGTAGTGGGTGGGATAGAGGATGATAGGCGACCTTCCCAAAGGAGGAGATATGATGTTCTACCTCCACTGGAACTTCAAACAGGGGCATTTGTAGGTGGGACTAGGACATAGGTACTCATTTAGATCAGAGTTCCCACCCATCGACAAGATTCTCATATTAAAGCGCTACAGGTCTCGGTGCAGCAACTATAGACACAGGTGTTAGCGCAGTAGCATCATATTACGCAGGTTATCGCAGAGCGGGATACAAAGATAGAGTGTCGGGGCCAGGCAAAGGCCCTTGCTGATAGGTTAGAGAGAGCCACGACTGGTGCCCAAGTTTGGGACACATTGAGAGAGATACAGTACTCGGACAAGGATGCTAAGTATTATACGCGTTTATACGAGGAGATGGTCCCTCTAGATCACAGAGCTCCTAGCTATGTTGCAATGGCATCCAGTTGATTTGGTCGTAGTCATACAAGGATAGAGAGAAAAGGTGTTATGGGGCCTGCCCGACATGATCCACCTAGTGGAGATCCAGGAGCTGGGACATTTACTGCCAGATCGTTTGCCTCAGGAGATAGTCATACCTAAGAGACCCGTCTCTAATGTTTTTTATCACTATTGTTGTATTTTGATAGACATGATATCCCTTGTACATTTCAACCATTTTTGAGATATATATACATACATATATATATGGCACTGATTTCTCTGATCCACATGTGATGTGCTTATTGATGATGATTGATTTACGATGTGCATTATGTTTTGATATGATGATACTATGAGGATGATTAGATTCTTAGATAATAATGCTCTTGATTTTTTATTTTAATTTTTATATGACGATGTGAATGCATGATTCATGATGGAATGAGTGATAATATGATGTTGTATTACATTGATTACTTTGAAATGAGATGTATCTTGAAAATGAGATGTATGATAATGATAATGATGTGAGATGTATGATAATGATAATAACTAATGCAAGATTAAAATGATGTGCAACCTAATGCAAGTTTAAGATGAAATGCAACTAAATGATCACTTTAAGTCTGTCATTTTCATTCCTGTTTAGTCACTTGTTTGTGCTATTTTTGTCATCATTGAGCTTTTGATATGTTGAAAGTTAATACAAGCATCATGGTATAATTGAACCATAATGGCATGAGTAAAACTTACATGGATTTTTGATATTGCAAGGTGGCACAAGTGTCGAGGTATAATTCAACCATGACAACCTGAGTGTTTCTTGCATAAAATTGACAAGAGTTAACCATTTGTATGTGCAAAGTGGAAAATATCTTCAATGATATGTTTCCAATCATGTATCGAGACAAATTTTCACCATATGAATGATTGCCTCATAAACAGAAAACCAAAGAAAATATCAGATTCCTTCATCGCTTCTCTAGCTCAGTGAATCTTTGAGTAGCTTAGGAGATCTAATGATTCAGAAATCAAGATACAAATAGTCAAAAATTCATGCCAAACGTAAATAAATCAAAATTCATAAAATCATCCATCATGTGTGTGTTAAAGTTGCAGTTGGATAATGATCTTGTTCTCTAGCCTGATGAGCAGTTTTGACATTGGTTCCCTAGTATGTTGCAATCCTTGTTTGTTGCCTGAATGCTAAAGTGAGGCGAATGCTACCCTCAGTCATGGATATTTTCCGATGTGGATATATATGTTGATCACCAAGCCATGGTGGGATATGATATGGATAACTGTATTAGATAATCAAGGACAGTGACTACACTAAGTATGCCCGAGATAATGTTGTGTGCAAAAGTGTTTGGCGATGACTATTATCTAAGACTAGATGGATCAAAGATATGAGTACTGATAGATAGAGGAGTTGTTCTCTCACAAATAGCACCTGTTGCCAGGTTCTCACCACTTGTTTTTATTGCATTTTTTAATTTTTTTTAAATTTTTTTTTGCCTTTTTCCAATTTTCTGATTTTTTTGTTTCACAAAGTGCCTGTTTGCCAAGTTTTCATCATAGTGACGATTTTTTATACTTTTTTGATTTTTTTTTTGCTTTTTTGATTGATCCGTGTAGGGGACAACTCAAGAATAGACCTTCTTTAGATGGATGTTGTTGGTTGGTTTGTCGATCACATCCCCTTCTGAAGTTGGCAACTGATATGCTCTTGATCCATTAGGTTGATATGATAACAAAGGGACCCAACCAGTTAGGTTCAAACTTCCCCTTCGTTTCTTAATCTTGCTGATTTCTGGGATTTTCTTGTAGGATGAGATCACCGACTTTGAAAGCCCTTGGGATGACTTTGTGATTATAGCTTATGTACATTCATTGCTGATATGACTTGAGATGGTCATAGGCATGTTGTTGTTTTTCATCCAGAAGTTCTAGTTCATGCAACCTATTTACTTGATATTCCTCATCTGGTATGAGGCCCTTCAAAGATACTCAAAGAGATGGGATTTCAACCTCAAGAGGTAGAATTTCTTCTAAACCATACACCAATGAATATGGTGTCACCCCTGTAGGTGTTTGGATGCTTGTTCTGTAGGCCCAAAGTGTCGGATTGAGTTGTACATGCCAATCCTTACCAGCATCATTTACTATTTTCTTGAGGATTTTTAGGATTATTTTGTTTGATGCTTCCGCTTGACCATTCTCCTACAGGTAGTATGGTGTGGAGAAGCGATGTTGGATTTTGAATCATTCACATAGCTTTCGCACATCTTGATTCTTGAAAGGATGTTCGTTGTCTGTGATGATGGAACTGGGAATGCCATATCTACAAATGAGATAATTGAGGATGAATGATGAGATATGTTTTCCAGTTATAGTGGTCATCGGGACTGCTTCAATCCACTTGGTGAAATACTCTGTGGCGGTGATAATGAACGTATGCCCATTTGAATATGAAGGATGAATTTCCCTACCAAATCAAGTCCCCATTGATAGAAAGGCCAAGATGTGGTGGACGACTGTAGGTCATGTGCTGGTGCATGGATAAGGTTGTCGTGAATTTGACATTTAGGAATTTCTTAGCAAATTTATAGGACTCTCTTTTCATTGTCGGCCAATAATATCCCATTCTCCTAAGTTTCTTGGTGAGAGTAGGACCACTTGAATGCGTACCACATATACCTTCATGAAGCTTGTGTAAGGAAGAGCCAAATTTATTACGATCGAGGCATCAAAGAAGAGTACCATCTAGACCTCGGCGGTAAAGTGTGTCAGCGGTTAAGGTATAGTGGGTAGCTTGTTGGATGAAGCTACATTTTTGGTTGCGAGATAGGTCGGGTGGGAGAGGATTGTTTTTGAGATAATCATAGATCATCCCGTATAGAGGTGAATCTGAATTGGTTAGGGCATAGATGACTTGGGATACAAAATTGTCATAGGCTAGGGAAAAAAATTGCTCTACCAAGAACTCGTAATGACTCTATTTGTTTGGAATTTGCAGCAATGAAGCAATAGTGGCCATTGCATCGACAACTCTATTGTCAAATCTTGGGATTTTCTCAAAAGTGATGTGTGTAGACGTATAAAAATGACCACTTTCTTAAGTGAATATTTAATATTTATTTTACTCTCATTCCTCTATTTAATTTAATTAAATTATCCACATTCATCTATTTGATTAAATAAGTTATTCAATTTATTTAATTAAATTCATCTAAGTCTTTTCTACCCCTTTAATTAAATAAATCACTTTATTTAATTAATTCCCCTTTCTCCCCTTTTAATTAAATTTACATTTAATTAAATTGTTCATTGCAAATAAATAAATCTAATTTATTTATTTAAATCCCCCACTTGTATTTATGCAAGTTACATCTATTTTAGTTGAAATAAAGTAATTTATTTTAATTAAAATTACCCTCCATCCACTTGCATTCTCCTACATCTCCCACTTGCCTCTATAAACCCCCTTCTAGATTATTCTAATCACTTCTAATTTAGCCTAACCGATCCTCTAAATATTGTCACATCCCTAAACAAAGGGAAGTCACTTCTCAAACCTTTAAAGTCTTTGAAAACTATTAAAGGCTTTATGTCTTCAACAAGTTAACCTTGAAAGTCTTCTAAACCATTAATGGTTAACTCAACTCTCTTGCATGATTAAAGACTTTCTCTCTAACTCAACCCTCATCTAACCCAAGGGTCTCATCAAGAATTCATTGCTTTGACCATGGTTATTCCTTTAACCCTTGCACAAGAATTTATCCTTTGGGTAAAAGCTTTATCCAATGGATAAGCTTAACCTAGCCTTAACCCTTAGCTCTTAAGGTAACCATGAGGTCTTTTCAAGCATTTAATGTTTCTTACATCTCCTCTCAAGCAGTCTTATGATGACAATTGTCACCATTTCATTGGTGAGAATTGTAAATATGGATTGATAACTTTCAATCCTAGCCCTTGTTAAGATTATCCAATCTTGACCCTTCATTGCCCTGTTTTTCCTATAAATAGAGCCCTCATTCCTCCATTTTCATATCCAAGTCTTTAGTATAAAACATATATACATTTTACCAAGCATCTAATCTAAATAATTTTAATCAAGCATTTATCCTCTCTTTGATAATCTTCATAGCATCTTAAATAGGCATTTGTATTATCACATAATAATCATCTTAGACTAGTATAGCATGCTAGGATAGTTTTGTTACCAATCCTTTCATTTTGTTATCATATACATGCTATTTTAAATCATGTTAGGCTTAGTATCATACATAATTAGGAATGCATCCATGCTAGACTAATCAATATCCCTAATTTTCATGATTGTCATCTCGAAGTCACTTTGCTCAATAATCTGAGAGCAAAGGCATTGGCTTGAGGGGTCTTGTGAAATAGAGAACAATGAAACACCCATTGGGAAGTTGAGTTATTCAATATAACTCCATATCTTGCACCAAGAGTCCCATTGGTGTGTGGACCAGTTTGAAACCACATTTTCCATTTCATCCCCCCACTTTTCCCACACACAATGTGCACAAAGTACTATTTGAAATCATCCACCATTCTTTTGTAAGGCATTAGCTTATCATCCTTTGTCTGATAGTCATCATTGATTTTGGTTGATAACTAATTGAGAATCCCCATAGTCTCTCAATTATGTGATTCTCAAATCCACAACCATTTTGATTCATGCTACCAGGGCTTCATATTCAACAATGTTGTTGGTGATTGCAAACATCAGTCTATAAGATCTTGGAATTGTGTGTCCCTTTGGAGTGATGAATAGGATGTCGGCACCTGATCCATGTTGTGTATAGGATCCATCAAAGTATAGGATCCATTGCTTCTGCCAGTTGATCTGCAATTACATGTCCTTTGATAGCACAACGTTTTGTGTACTGGAAATCAAACTCACTCAGAATCATGATCCATTTAGCTAATTATCCTATGAGAGTTGCCTTGCTGAGTAGATACTTGAGAGGGTTGATTTTTTCTACCAACTTGATTGTGTGGGCCCTAACATATAGTGGCAGAAACTTTTGAGAAGCAAACACCACTACTAAGAAAGCCTTCTCAATGAATGTATAATTGAGCTCATATCCATTCAAAGTTCTGATGATGTAATAGATAGCCCTTTCTTTGCCTATTGGATTTTCTTGTGCCATCAGTGCCCCTAATGATACTTATGTTGTTGATATGTAGAGGATGAGTGTCTTACTTGCTATTAGAGGTACCAAAACTAGTGGATTCATAATATATTGTTTGAGCTGGTGAAATGATTCCGTACACTTGTCTTCCCAGCTGAAAGGTATATTCTTATGAAGCAGATGATTGAATGGGAGACATTTATCTATCAGTTGAGCAATGAATCGTCTAATGGATTGTAGCCATCCCTGCAAAGATTTGAGTGGCTAATTTTCTTAGGAGGTGGCATTTCCATGATAGCTTGTACCTTTGCCGGATCTACTTCAATGTCCTTTTCTAATACAAAGTAGCCTAACAATTTTCCAGATGTGACCCCGAAGACACACTTCTTAAGGTTAGTCTGACCTTGAATTGCTCCAATCGTTGAAAGATTTTATCTAGTATGCCCAGGTGTTATGCTTGGGTGAATGATTTAGCTAGCAAATCATCCACATAGTCCTCAATGAAGGTATGCATCATATCATGGAAGATTGTTGTCATGGCTCTTTGATAAGTTGCCCTAGCATTTTTCAAGCCGAAAGGCATGACATTCCAACAATACGTTCCCCATGGACAGGTGAACATAGTTTTATCTTGATATTTTGGGGCTATCTTGATTTGATTATAGCTAGAGAATCCATCCATTAATGATAACATTGTGTGGCACGGTGTTAGATCCACAATAATGTCAATGCTTGGCAAAGGAAAATCATCCTTCAGACATGCTTTGTTGACATTCCTAAAGTTTGTGCATATTTTGATGCTTTTGTTGGGTTTAGAAATAGGTACAATGTTTGAGATCCATTTAGCATAGTCTATAGGTCAAATGAATCCGACATCTAATAACTTCTTTAGTTTTGCTTTGACCAATAATGCCACATGTGGATTCATCTTTCTTAATTTCTGCTTGACCGGTTTAGCTCCTGGAGTGATGGATAAATGATGCATGATTAGATTCAGATGTATTCCTAGCATGTCAGTATAAGACCAAGCAAAAATGATTTTCTTTTCTCTGAAGAAGTTGATAAAATCTAATTGTTCTTCTTCTATGAGTGATTCTACCAGATGTATAGTTTCGATTGCTGCTTCAGTACTGATATTTATTGATTGAGTTAGCTCAATCAATATTGGTGACCTTTCTTGATAATATTTAGTAAGAGTGTCAAGTCTCCCATCTTTAGGAGCATCCTTTATTTTTACTTTTTTGAGATCTAATATGACCATTAACTGGTTTTCACCATTAGATTCATTGTTCATTTCGTTTTGTGACTGAGAGACTTGGCACTCTCCTCATTGAAGATATTGTTATTTTGTTCATTGGTAGAGCATGTTTCTAGGTTGACTGAGCACAGGTATTGGACAATGGATTCATCATTTGGGAATATTGGTATATCATGATGTTCAGGTTCTTCCTAGTCTATGAGATTAGGATATATGAGTAGTAAGGAGTCATTTGGTGGGATAAGATCAGCTGTAGTAATGTATGCGGGAAAATATGGTGACAAAAATGAATAAATCAAATCCAAACGACCCACACACCAATGAGACTCTCGGTGCAAGTATGTGAACTAATCCAATTAGTTCAACTTCCCAAGGGGTGTCCCATTGTTCTCTATCCAACAGGATCCCTAAAGCCAATGTTTTTCTCTCAGATCATTGAGCAAGTGACTTAGGAATGACAACTCCAAGAACAAGTGATGTTTGATTTATATGCGTGAATGCATTCTAAGATATATTTGATGATAAAACTATGATGATTAATCTAGTATGAAGATAATGATATGATAAAATATTAGCAAATTATCCTAGCAATGATATACTAGTCTAGCATGAATATTCTATGATATGAAAAATGCTTCTAAATGCTATTACGATGTTTTAACAAAGAGAGGCTAAAATGTTTAGTAAATTAGACTATAATGTAGATAAATGAAAGATTGTTGATATGAAAATAAGAGCTCTATTTATAGGGAAAATAGGGTAATGGATGGTCAAGATTGAATAATCTTAACAAGGGCTAGGATTGAAAGTTAATCAATCCATGTTTACAATTCTCACCAATGAAATGGTGACAATTGTCAACAAGAGGTTGCTTGAGAGGAGATGCAAGAAGCATGAGGAGACATGAAGGTTACCCTAGGAGGTGAGGGTTAAGGTTAGGTCAGGGTTATCCAATGAATACATCTTTTATCCAAGGAGTAAACTCTTATGCAAGGGTTAAATAGATAACCAGAGTTAAATTCATGAATGCTTGATGAGACCTTTGGGTTAGATGAGGGTTAATTTAGAGAGAAAGTCTCTAACCATGCAAGAAGGTTGCGTTAACCATTAATGGTTAGGAAGACTTTGAGGGTTAGCTTGTTGAAGAAATAAAGCCTTTAATGCATTTCAAAAACTTTGGAGGCTTTGAGAAGTGACTTCTCTTTTCTTAGGAATGTGATAATAATTAGGAGATGAATTATGCTAAATTGGAAGTGATTAGAAGAATCTGGAAGGGGTTTAGGAGGCAAGTGGGAGATGTAAAAAAATGCAAGTGGGGGGAAAGGATTTTAATTAAAATAAAATTACTTTATTTCAACAAAAATAGGTACAACTTGCATAAATACAAGTGGGGGGATTTAAATAAATAAATTATATTTATTTATTTGCAAGGACCAATTTAATTTAATTAAATGTAAATTTAATCAAAAAGGGAGAAAGGGGAATTAATTAAATAAAGTGATTTATTTAACTAAAGGCTAGAAAAAGGTTAAGGTGAATTTAATTAAATAAATTGAGTTGTTTATTTAATCAAATAAATGAAAATGAAGAAATTAATTAAATAGGATTTAATTAACAGGGGGAATGGGGTTAAAATAAATATTAAATATTTATTTAGGAAAGTGGTCAGATTTATACGTCTACATTTTTCCCCTCTTTGAAGTGGCGTGTGTGCACACATTGATTCAAAGAAAATTTGCTGGATATGCTGCCAAAGTTTGATCGATATATGTCAATATGATGCCCTAGATGTAGATTTGATGAATGATATTGATGATGCCCCCTCGGGAGATGAATCAAGGATTTAGTGAAAAGTTGTCAAGTTGATGAGCATTTTTTAATTAATTGTAATATGAGAATATTGACTTGTTGAATGCACATTATTGATTCATCTCCTGAAAATGATGTTGATAAGGTTAAAAATGAAAAAGTGGGAGGAAAATACATGCCCCACTTATTAAACTTTTTTATTTTACCCTATTAAAAGGTAAAAAGTGACTTTGAAAAATTATTTGCACACTTGTCTCTTTGTGATTGTGACATTTGGAGCTCTGACGATGATGTCGATTCCATATTTCTCACACCAATTTGAGCATGTCAGGTGACACCGGAGACCTGCTACCTATGGCTCACCAGTAAGTGACCAAAATCCATCTTCGTGTTTGATTAATTTTATTTATTTTGGTCACGGTTTTCAATTTTTTGTCGGATTTTGCTGGTTTAGCCCATAAGGTAGGTTGTCTAGCACAAACGATAAGAGTGTTAGCATGTAGAAAAACCCTAGGAGGTTTAGTATCTGAGGGCCACATTGTAGCACAGTCGGGGGTAGGTTAGCCCATAGGATGATTTAGCACATAGGGTCTGCATAGAAGTGCAATGGGTAGGCCAAGTAGCATGTAGGATAACTTAGTGTGTTGGGTAAATAGGATAGTGCAAATGGTGTACCAGTTAGCGTGTAGGATTTGTTTAGCATATTGAGTGTGTTTTATGGTGTATTGATAGTAAAGGCTAGCACATAGGTGGCAGCCTAGCGCTTCGGGGCCCTGATTTAGCATGTAGGGTCCAAAGTTGGTAAAAAAGTGTTGTGAAGAATGTGTCGCGAGTCAAACAAATTAGATAGATTGTGTAGATGTTGATATGGGTCCGTTGATTACTCTGATATGGTTCATGATCCAATGTAAGTCCCATTTTATGATGATGTTTGATTCTGATATGCTATTGTATTATGATATGAGTAGATAGAAAATATACTAAACTTTCACCAAACTCAATTCCAACTCAGAAACAACTTGCTAACCTAACTGGTTTAGACACTGCGTCAAAAATTGCAACTGCATTGTCAAACTTTTCTGGTTGACCAAAACATCAATGATACAGTGCAACAGATCCGAAACTCAAATACCTTTTAACCAAAACATTAAACCACTTTACTAACATTAGTAATAGCTCATTTTAGATCATTTTCGATCATCTAAACATATCTAAGTGGCTTTACCAGTTAATCATATCAACCATATCAAAATGCATCCACAAAATCATTCACCACTTGACACATGTGGAAACCCAAATGGGAAAAACCATGGTGGGGATGAATACCCACAAGTATATTGAACTCTTCTGAAGTTCACTCTATTAGGAGCCAAGCCTTGTTAGAATCTTGTACAATAATGTCCTGTTAAGAACACATCCGGTTAAGGACCACCTAGTTAAGGGATTGACTACAATACCCTATTAAAGTTAACCTTAGTAGATGATTTCAAATCCAAGCTAATGGATCACTAGGTTAGAGGATTTAAACAACACCAAGCCTATTAAAGCTTACTTGGTTAAGGGATTTAACTGTTACAATGGTTAGATAACAATAGTTTCTTTGTTGATCTAGAAATAGCACTTCCTTGCTTAGTTAGATCCTTTTATGCTCCTATCTGCCTTCACAACATACTGTAGACACTCCTTCTGGTTTGACAACAATCACACTACCACACTTAACCAAATTTTCCAATACAATTACAAAACAACCCATCAACCTTAAATGCAAATACAATAGGTCGGTAATACAACAAAAAACCTACAAATCTCATAGAGATTACAAACATATCGGTTCAACCATAATAGTTGGACTACATAGCAATCAACTAAACATTGTTCTAGACAACTTCAACCACTCCTGGATCACCACACATTGGATCCTGTAGCTCATCATGCATTTTTCACTTCATTCTATGAATTTCCTCATTCCCAAGATAAACGGTTATCTTCATGTGCCAAATCAACTTGAAACTCATCACGTGCATCATGCTTATGTGGCATCTTCATCTCTGATCACCATTTAGTCATAGATCATCACAACCGATTCACCAAGCTCCATTGATTAGGGTTCTACATATGAACTGGTTAGGGTTACCGTTTGATCACTCTGCTTCAATAATAATACCAATACCGGTTGCCTAAACTGCTTTACTACCAGTTGCTTTGCAACATCATTACCAATTGCAATACAACTTCATTACCAGTTGCTATTGGCATCGATGACAACACTATACTTCATCAATGCAATCTTCATGCAATGAAAACAATCTCCCCCTTTGGCATTGATGACAATACAAATATCAATAGCCTTTGATTGTGATGATTGAGAGTAAAGCATATACATAGGTATAGGAATCTTGGTTTACATTTTTCATATACTCTCCATCAATTGTATCTTCATGTCTTCAGCTAGTAACTAGCTATTCAATCATATATAGTTCTTCTCCCCCTTTGACAACAATGCCAAAGTGAAGGTTAGCCATTCCATGCTTCACCGATCTAAAACTAGCTCCTCCCCCTATGGAGTAGCTCCACTCTACACCAATCCATCTTTAAGATTTTCAATAAGCTTTGAGGCTGATGTCTACCACATCTGCTTAATTGACTTCATGTAGGGGTACAACCCCTAACTTACCTCTAATATACTCAAATGTAGCCTTAGGCAGAGGTTTAGTAAAGATATTTGCTAGTTGTTCCTTAGTAGATACATGCTCCAGTGACACATCTTTACTTTGCACTTTCTCTCTTAGGAAATGATACTTCAATTCAATACGCTTTGTCCTAGCATGCAACACTGGGTTCTTAGAAATTTTTATCTCACTGGTGTTATCACAGAAAATCCTTACTGGTTTTGATAGATTCAACTTGAAACCTTCCAAAATGTGTTTCATCCAGATTGCTTAGGTACAATTCATATATGCTACAACATATTTAGCTTTTGTGGTTGATTGAGAGATACAACTTTGTTTCTTGCTGCTCTAAGACACTAGTCTTCCTCCAAGAAAGAATGCTCCTCTAGTTGTACTCTTCTTGTCATCAACATTGTTTGCCCAGTCTGCATTTGTATAGACTTTTAAATCAAAGTCTCCTACATATGGATACCATAATCCATATTCAATTGTGCCTTTTAGATACCTAAAAATTCTTTAGTTGCTACCATGCATGTCTCCTTCAGGCTTTTCTGAAATCTGGAAACCAATCCTACAGTATGAGCAATGTTTGGTCTATTGTGGACAACATAATGTAGTTTACCTATCATTGACATGTACTCCTTTTCATCCACTGATGCTGAATCATCCTCCTTAGAAAATTTACAACCTATAACCACTGGTGTTCCAATTGGTTTATAGTCTCCCATTCAAAAAGTCTTCAATACTTCTTTCACATATTTGGACTATGTGATGAAATGACACATATCATCATTTCCTCCCAAAATGATATCATCCACAAATACCTCACTTACCAGTATCTTATCTCCTTCTATCTTGAGATAAATGTTACTTTCTTCACTATTTCTTTGAAAACCTATCTTCACCAAGTGAGAGTGCAATCTTTTATACCATGCTCTTGGTGCTTGCTTTAGTCCATATAATGCCTTATATAATTTGCACACCATGTCCTTTTCTACAGTTAAATCATAACCATCTGGCTGTTCAATGTAGACTTCCTCTTCCAATATTCCATTTAGAAATGTTGACTTCACATCCATCTTATATACTTTGAATCCTCTGTATGCTGCAAATGCAAGTAGATTCCTTACTCCTTCCAATCTTGTAACTGGTGTAAATGTCTCACCATAGTCTTCACCTTCTTCTTGTGCATATCCTTTGCATACCAATCTGGCTTTATTTTTTACCACTACTCCATCTTCATTCAATTTATTTTTGAATACCCATTTTGTACCTATTACATTCTTGTTCTCCAGTCTAGGTACCATTGACCAAGTATTGTTCTTCTCTATCTAGTCAAGTTCTTCTTCCATTTCCTTGATCCAGTCTTGATCTGCAAATGCTTCTTTTGCAGTTCTAGGCTCAATGGTGGAAATCATACAAGAGTTCTCTCTAAGCCTTGTTCTTGTTAGCACAGTTGCGTTCTTGTCTCCAATAATTTGATCGGGGCTATGATTGAGTCTAACATACCTTGGAATAACATGTTCTTGTTTTTCAGATTCTTCTTCTTCTTCACTTTCTTCTTCTTCTATCGGACCTTCCTATTCCGGTTGAACTGGGGCTTCTCTGATCTATTCTTCAACTTATGGCTTTATCGGTTTCGGTTCCAAAAACAGTGTGTAAGGTTCTTCTTTCTCCTTCTCCTTACTAGTTTCTCTTGATTTCTCACGAAACTCATTAACTCAAACATTTACACTTTCAATTACTTTCTTATTCCAAATGTTGTAACACTTGTAAGCTTTTCTCTTGGAGTAACCAATAAATATGCCTTCATCACTCTTGGCATCAAACTTACCAACATAATCACCTCTTTTGATTAAACATCTACTACCAAAAATCTTAAAGTAACTGACATTAGGTGATGTACCATACCAATAGTCATAGGGAGTTTTGTCCTTACCTCTTTTAACCAATATCCGGTTCATTGTGTAAACAATTGTGCTGACAGCTTCTCTCTAGAATGTCTTGGCTACACCTCCTTGAATTATCATAGTCCTAGCAGCTTCAATAATTGATCGGTTGTTCCTTTCTACAATACCATTCTGTTGTGGTGTCCTAGGTGTAGAAAGTTGCCTCTTAATTCCATTACCTTCACAGTATCTAGTGAATTCCTCTGAAGTAAATTCACCACCTTGATCAATTCTTAAGCACTTTATCTTCTTTCCACTTTCATTTTCAACTAAGGCTTTGAATGCCTTAAACTTGCTAAATGCTTATGTCTTGTCTTTAAAGAATGTGACCCACATCATACTTGAGCAATCATCAATAAATATCATGAAATACCAATCACCTTGAATACTCCTAGTCCTCATTGGTCCACATAGGTCAGTATGAACCAAATCTAGCAAATGTTCTGCTAAGAAAGATTTTCTCTTGAAGGTTGAGGATGTCATTTTCCTTAACTGACATTCCTTGCACAAAGCATTCACCGGTTTGTCCAACTGTAGAAAACCTCTTATTGATTTGGACTTACTGACTTTTACAATGCTATCAAAATTTACATGACATAATCTCCGATGTCAAAGCCAACTATCTTCTACTTTTTCAATTAAACAATTGTTGACTTTAAAGCTTAAATGAAACAAGTTACCTCTAGTCTTTTTGTCGGTTGCAATTAGTTCACCTTTGCTTCCATAAATCTTGCAAACTCCATTCTTGAATTCTAGTGGGTAACCTTTGTCATTGAGTTGAGAAACACTCAAAATATTGTGTTTCAATCCTCTAACCCAGTAGACATCATCTACACTGCTCTTACCATTCAGAGAGATGGATCCCTTTCCTTTCACCATGCAGGGTGAGTCTTTCCCAAATCTCACAACACCTCCACTAAACTCTCTCAAATTAAGAAACTTACTCGGGTCACTGTTCATGTGGTGTGAACAACCACTGTCTATAATCCAATCATCAGAACTATCCATGCGAGAGACCAATGCCTTCTAATCTGATGTGCAACAAAGATAATGTCCTCATTTGCATCTTCTTCAGATTCTTCATCTATAATTCCTCCATCAACTGCAATGAGACAATCTCTTTTACCCTTTCCTTTATACTTCTTATACTTCTCACGTTTTTGCTCATTATCTCCATTTGGATAGTTAACAGCAATATGTCCAATTCGGTTACATGAAAAACACTTCAAAGGTAATTTACCTCTGTACTTACCAGTACCTCTGAGTATCCGCTTGGTCAACAATGCTTCAAGCTTAGTCAGACTATCTTCATCATCTACCTCTCTGCTAGATCTATACTCATGACTATAGCTCACTTCTCTGCTTTTCCTTATCGGTGGGTTTGAAACTGAAGCTCTAAATGCAGATTCTGATCTCTAAACACTTCCATCAAAACCATTTAATTCAAATGCAGTTAATTTACCAATGATAGAATCAAAAGTTACCTTTGTTTTATGAATAGACTTGAGTTCCTGAATGGCTACAACTCGGATAGCATAGACCGGTAGAAGGGTTCTCAATACCTTACTAACCACTATGGTATCTCCACTGTACCTCCAACACTTTTGATCTCTTCAATCTACTTGATCATTTGACCATATTGTTCAATGTTTTCACCTTCAGCCATCCCCATATCATCAAATTTACCTCTCAGACTCTTTTCTTTGGCAATCTTAACATGCTCATCACAAGCTCATCACCGCTATAAATCTTAACTTTAAGCATTCAAATCCTTATTACCAAAACACAAAAACTCAATACCGGAATGCATAAACCAAATACCAGAATAATTGACATAGAAATTAAACATAAACATAAATCATAGAACAATTATCATTCATCCAAAAAACATGACACCAATATTTGTACACGGAAAACCCAGTAAAGGGAAAAACCATGGTGGGAAGCTTACCCATAGTTAGATAATACTTCTACTGTAAGTATTTGATTACAAAATGAGGGGCCTTCACATGTAGGAAGGCCAATATCCTAGAGCGCACTTCTCATTACAAAAGGAGCCTCATTGACTACAAAATAAATCTAGACTACAATCTGGAAAGAAGAGTAAACTACAAAGATATCATCTCCTATGCCTGAGTACAATTCCGGTTAAGCTTAGTATCAGAGATCTTTAAATCTCTTACATAACCCAATTCAATCACCTATGATTGACCAAAACTCTTGCATATGATTACAAAATTATTCGCACACAGGTAATCACATTACCATCCCATAACCATAATCCCATAAACCCATGATCTACAAAGAGATCTTACATCATATTTATACCAACTCGGGACCTAAACAATTAGGTGGGCCACCTATAGGATAATACAATAAATTCATAACATAAAACCTCAATCCAATGATCAACCAAGTTAGCTTAGGCTGAAAATAATATAAACCAATCATTAAATCCCATCAGTAACACATCAAGAACATCCTCCAACATGTTACATAAACCGATCCATAACCTAGATAACATCGGATCCAAAATAGGTCACCATAAACCAAATCCAACACCACCAATCAACATGAATATGAACAAGATAACCAATAGCATCCCAAAAGACATCTATAATCCGCACCAACACCACTTATCACGTGCATAAAAAGATCTCCAACAAAGCTTTGCTGGTAAAACCCTTACTGGTAACCAAAAGGCTTACTAGAACAAATGATAGTATCTGAGTCATCAAATCCTAAACCAACTGATCATGATACGCATCTGAATAGCATGAATGGAAAATCTAAATCAATTCCACAAATCAAAGCATACCAAAGCATACCAAAGCATACCGAATCAATATCATAATCCAACCACTCTACTGAAACAAATAGGAAACCAGTAAACAACCAAAATAGTTGGTGTTTCCATCAGTGACAAAACATCAATGCAACACATAATCAATTCCTCCAAATTTCCAATAATCTCCCCCTTTGGCATTGATGGCAATGCTAGATGTGAAAAACATCCAAGTGCCAAGAAATGCCAAACAAGTCTCCTCCTATGGAAGACAACCAACAATCTCCCGAAAAATGATATAGAAATGAAGCTCTGAACCAAACTCCCCTAATGAATATATCTCTCCCTTATGTTTTTCATAAGAATAACTCTCCCCCTTTGACATCAATGCCAAAGATTTGACATAAATATTAAATAAAAATCATAAATCCTCTGATTCTTACAACTAACTACTCCCCCTAAGAAGTAGCACCACCACATCAATCTAGAATGAGTAATAGCTCTAATAAAGCATACTAGACTAATGCCAATCAACATCACTCAGGTCTCTACCAGAGGGGCAAAAACCCCAATCTGTCTCTGAAGTACTCAAATGATTATTTAGGCAAAGGTTTCGTGAAGATGTCTGCAATTTGCTCTTTAGTGTTCACATAAACCAGTCTGACTTCATTTGCTTCCACCTTCTCCTTTAAAAATTTATACTTGATAGATATGTGCTTTGTCTTAGAATGAAATACCAGATTCTTTGATATATCAATAGCAGCAGAGTTATCACAGTGAATTACTACCAGTTCATTACAATCCACCTTTATAACCTTCAACATTTTCTTCATCCATATAACTTGTGTACAGTTAGTAGCAGCAAAAACATACTCAGCTTCAATAGTAGATACAGAGGTACATGACTTCTTTTTGCTGATCCATGAAACAAGTTTCTTTCCAAGAAAGAAAGCTCCACCAGATATGCTCTTTGAGTCATCAACATCTCCAACCCAATCTACATTTGTATATGCATATAATGTAAAGTCACTATTTTTAGGATACCACAAACCATATTCAGTTGTTCCCTACAAATACCTAAAAATCCTTTTCACCACACTCACATGATTTTCTCTAGGATCACTCTGATATCTTGATACAATACAACCTGCATTCATTATATCTGGTCTAGTCTGAGCTAGATATAAAAAAACTCCAATCATAGACTTGTACCTTATAGGATTTACTAGTGCAAAGGTTTCATCATAATCAATTCCTTCCTTCTGAGAATATCCTTTACAAACCAATCTAGCTTTATTCCTCACAACCTGTCCATCTTCATTCAATTTATTCCTAGAAACCCATTTAGTTCTAATAACATTCTTATTTTTAGGTTAGGGAACTAAAGTCCATGTGTTATTCTTTTCTATCTGATCTAATTCTTCTTCCATATCTTTCATCCAACATTCATCTTTACAAGCTTCAATTACTGATGTCGGTTCAACTTGAGAAATTCAACATACGTCATCAGTTGCCAACCTTCTTCTTGTCATCACTCCTTTGTTTTTGTCTCCAATGATCTAATCTTCTGAATTATTCAACCTTACATACCTAGGAGTCTTCTGATTTTTTGTTCCTCTGCCCTGATCTTTAATTACTTTTGAATTTTCTAATACTATCAGAGTAACTAGTTCAACATTCTATTTTGGTGTAGGTGCTACTGATTCAGTAATAATCATTTCCACTGTCGATTCTCTCTCATAAGTTCTGGTTTGACTTCTATTATGCTCATCCACCTTGACATTTGTGCTCTCCACAATTCTCTGCAATCTTTTGTTATAACATCGATATGGTTTACTTCATTAGAATAACTAAGAAATATTCCTTCATCACATCTAGGATCAAAATTTCCAATGGAATCATCTATTTTGATATAGCATTTACTACCAAAGATTCTGAAATACTTAACTCTCAGTGTATGACCAAACCATAATTCATAAGGTGTCTTACCAGTATCTCCTTTGATATGAACTTTGTTGAATGTGTATACCACCATGCTTACAACTTCTCTCCAGTAGACATGAGGCAGATTAACTTCCATCATCATAGTTCTAGTTGCATTCAAGATATTTTTGTTCTTCCTTTCCACAACTCCATTTTGCTGAGGTGTTTGGGGTGCAGACAACTGTCTCCTTATCCCATTCTTCTCATAATAGCTGTTAAATTTACCGGATGTGAATTCTCCACCCTGATCTAAGCTTAAGCATTTAATCTTCAATCGTGTCTTTGTCTCAACTTTATCTTTAAATATTTTACACTTTTCAAATTCTTCAGGCTTCTCCCTTAGAAAATTAACCCACATCATTCTTGAATAATCATCAATGATTAGCATGAAATATCTATCACCCTGAAAACTTTTGATTCTAGAAGGACCACACAAATCAGTATGAATAAGATCAAGAACAACATTATATTTGCCTTGTATACTCTTAAAAGAAGTTTTGGCTTTCTTTCCCATTTGGTATTCCTTACATACCAGATTATAGGGCTTTACAATGTTAGGTATATCTCTAACTGCCTTAGTAAAACTGATTTTCACAATGCAATCAAAATTGACATGATACAACCTCTTATGCCATAGCCAATTCTCATCAATTTGTATAATCAAACATATCTTCTCACCAGAGTTCAAATGAAAGATATTACCTTTAGTTTGTGTACTAGTTTCAATCTCCAATCCAGATCTATTGATAATCTCGCATTTTCCATCCTTGAACTATAACTAAAATCCCTTATCCACCAACTGTCCTACACTCAAAAGATTATGCCTTAAACCTTCAACATAATAAACATTATCAGTGTTATTCTTACCATCCAATGATATTGTTCCTCTTCCCTTGATCATGCATTCTTTCTCATCTCCAAATCTAACTAGACCACCATCAAATTCTTACAAAGATAAGAAATTCCTTTTATCTCTAATCATATGATGTCAACATCCATTGTCAATTACCCATTCATCCTTGTCTTCAATTTTAGTAGTAAGGGCCTTCTCTTCAGGCACTAGATCATCTTCCTTGATAGCCAAAAATACCCATTCCTTTCCATTGCCAGATTCACTAACTGAATCTTGTGTCAGTTCATCATCAGAATCAGTCACACCTTCCTCATCAGTAAAATAACATGATTTGTCTTTGTTCCTTTTATACTTATGCTTGTTCTGATAATCATGTTTAGGCCTAAAAGATCTTCTAGCTCTTTCTTCAAATCTTGAATTCCTTTCAGGACATCTAGATGCAAAATGACCTATCTTATTATATGCAAAGCATTTAAAAGGTGATTTTCCTTCATACTTACTTCCTGTCAGTCCTTTAGGTACTCTTCTAGAAAATAAGGCTTCAAGTTCCTCAAACTCTTCATCTTCTTTCTTCATATCATCTAGTTCCTTCACATATAAATCTTTCCAATCACTCTTGCTGGTAGATGATGTAGATGCATGAAAAGTAGGTTTAGATTTTATAGCTCTAGAAGGTCAAAATTCCTCAAGTTCAAAAGCAGATAACTTCCCAACCAAGGTATCCCTATTAATAGAGGTGTTTTCCATAGTCCTCAACTCATTAATTACAGTAGCCTTTATCTTATAAGTCAGTGGTAAATCTCTCAGTACTTTAGAAACTATTTCATCACTCGGAGATCCACCACAACACTTTTTTCTCATAAAAATTTCATTAACTCTTTCCACAAAAGTAGTAATCCTTTCATCTTCTTCCATCTTCAGGTTCTCATACCTCACCTAATAACCATCAAGTTTAGAAATTTTAACATTATGATCACCTTCATTCAGACTCTACAATTTGTCCCATATAGTCTTTGCAGTTAATTTATCAGATAGTCCTATTATTTGTTGATCAGAAAGTGCACACAAAAGGGCTTCTCTATCTCTACAATCATTCTCAAGCTCCTTATCCAGGCCTACCAGAGGAGGATTGCCACATGTTGGATTAAAAGAGGTAACACCTTTCTTAGTGATCTCCCAAATTTCCTTTCCAAGGCATCGTAGATGAGTCTCCATACAAATATTCCATACCTTATAATTTGTTCCATCAAGCCTAGGAATTTCTCTCTGGAAAACAACTATAGATGTATTTGATGAGCTTGAATTATTAGATGCCATTGGATGTTCCTCAAGCTTTTAAGCTTCTATAGAGAGGCCTAAGCTCTGATACCAATTTTTAGACAACTTAGATAACCAAAGGACAACTAAGAGGGGGGTGAATCAGTTGTCCACATATTACATAACTTTAAGCATTCAAATCCTTATTACCATAATACATAAACTCAATACCGGAATGCATAAACCAAATACCAGAATAACTGACATAGAAATTAAACATAAACATAAATCACATAAGTTACCATTTATCTAGAACACATGACACCAATATTTGTACGTGGAAAACCCAGTAAAGGGAAAAACCATGGTGTGAAGCCTACCCATAGTCAGATAATACTTCTGTAGTAAGTATGTGATTACAAAATGAGGGGCCTACAATAGCCTAGAGCGTACTACTCATTACAAAAGGAGCCTCATTGACTATAAAATAGATCCAGACTACATTTCTGAAAGAAGACTGAACTGCAAAGATAGCATCTCCTATACCTGAGTACAGTTCTAGTTAAACTTAGTACCAGAGGTCTTTAAACCTCTTACATAACCCAATTTGATCACCTATGATTGACCAAAACTCTTGCATATGATTACAACATTATTCACACATAGGTAATCACATTACCATCCCATAACCATAATCCTATAAACCCATGATCTACAAAGAGATCTTACATCATATTTATACCAACCCAAGACCTAAACCATTAGGTCGGCCACCTAAAAGATAATACAATGAAATCATAATATAAACCCATAATCCAATAATCAACCAAGTTGACTTCAGCCGAAATTAATATAAACCAATCATTAAATCCCATCAGTAACGCATCAGGAACATCCTCCAACATGTTACATAAACCGGTCCATAACCTAGATAACACCAGACCCAAAAAAGGTTGCCATAAACCAAATCGAACACCACCGATAAACAAGAACATGAACAAGATAACCAATAGCATCCTGAAATCCATCTAGAAGCCACACTAACACAACTTATCATGTGCATCAAAAGATCTCCAACAAAGCTCTGCTAGTAAAACCCTTACCGGTGACCAAAAGGCTTACTAAAACAAATGATAGTAACTTAGTCATCAAATCCTAAACCAACTGATCATAATATGCATCTGAATAGCTTGAATGATAGATCCAAATCAATTCCACAAACCAAAGCACACCGAAGCATACCAGATCAATATCATAATCCAACCACTCTATCGAAACCAACCAAAAATCGGTAAACAACCAACAAAGATGGTGTTGCCATCAATGAAAAAACATCAATGAAACACATAATCAATTCCTCGAGATTTCCAACAACATGATCTTTTCTTTGTCTACTTCCTATTGGTTATGTTATCACTATTTTGAAAATTGGGCATTCTTGTCCCATAATTGGCTAAAATCTACAAAGATGGGTTTGACATAACCTTGTTGCCTCAGTGTTTTTTGGGTCAAAGAGGGTTTAAGGTTTTCAAAAGATTTAAACCTTCCTATATTTTGAAAACCCTTCGTTCTATTTGTGCATTACTTTTTCCACTTAATTGGAAGGGTCGCTCCATCATGCAAGTGTTCCCCCCTTTAGGTTTTCCCTAGGCGGTCTTTTAAATATTTTCCATTTTTATGAATTTACCTATGTCTTGTTTTAATCTTTGTCAGGCTTCTTAACTATCATGCAAGTCAAGGTTGATCCTACAGTGTGCGTTGTTTCGCTAGGCAAATATGCCTGCAATTTAGCGTTCGTGAAGTAGCGAAAAGGGTAAGCGGGCCGACCAAAGGATTGTTAGTTAGGTAAAAGGAATGCATCTTGTATTGGATCCAATGGCTCGTGTTTCTTTGCTAGCCCAAGATGCATGTGATTTATCCTCTGCAAAATAGCAAAAGAGTTGGTGGGTCCCAGAGGTAAGTGGTTCCTTTGGTTAAAGAATGATCAGTGTGGAGTTGATCCAACAGTGCGCGTAGATTCGTAGCTGAAAGATGTCCGTGTTTTACCTTTCATGAAGTAGCGAAAAGGTGGAGGGCCCTGCCAAGGTGGTCACAAAAAGGTTAATAGATGAGCAACTTCCAAAGATCTAATGATTGTTGTTGCTTCACGAAGAAGAGATGCCTGAGGTTTAAAGCCTGTGAAGTAGTGAAAAGGTTGGTGGGCCCAAAGGATAAGTGGGTCGTGGTTTTAAAGACCGATCAACTTGTGGTTGATCGGACGGTTCATGTGGACTCACAACCTCAAATAAAATGAAGATTACCATTCATGAAATAGCAAAGTGACATGGTAGTCATATGGTGGATGACATGGTAGGACAGGTGGGTCGCTTGGTTGAGGGAAATGATGAGTTGTCAGATGCACGTGGCTCCAAAGGATTGCTTGAGGGCTTGCCTTGATTTAACCAACGATGGTGTTGAAACCCATGGCGAAATAGAACACGTGGCGGTCTTAGAATGGAGCTCATTGGAGTTCTTGAATGAATAGGAGACTGAGACATAAGATTCATTTGCCGGTGATGAAACAAATCAAGTGGTTTCCAAGCCAGGGGCCCACTTTAAAGGTTTGAGTAAATTAAATGGTGTACATCTTGAGGTGGATCCAATGATGAGAATTGTTTTGCAGCCCAAAGATGTAGGATGGTTAGCTTTCGCGAAGCAACAAAGACCGCTAACAGTGATGGTGGTGCGCGATTAGCAAAAATGACTAGTGGTCACCATAAGTAGTAAATATCATGCGAGTGATAATTGATCAGACAACCAACATTGTTTCGTGCGATTAAAGTGCACAAGGTTTAGTGTTTGCGAAGTAGCAAAAAAAAGGTGGGGCCCATTGCTAATATAGAAGGACTGAAATGAGTAAAGGCAATGCAAGTTTCCAAGGATCCAATGAATGTCTTTGCTTCATGAAGGAAAGGTGCAGGGGTTTTAAACTCCGCGAAATAGCGAAACAACGAAATAGGGAAATACTCAGAAAACTAGTGATCCATTGGAGCCCATTTTTTAATTTGATTTGTGAATTCAATTATGAGTTGATGGCCGAAGCATGTGGGATTAATGTCTCAATTCAATGCTAAGTTGTTGTGTTAAGGTCCACATCAATTAAATATTGGCACCATTTTGACGATTTTGTTATAGAGTAGCTAGTGCAGAGTGAATTTCTTCAGGAGAGTAACAGGTTTTTTTTGTATCTTTCTTGCTAATTATAGTTTGAAAATCAATTCTTTACTGTGTGCTTGCCTTATCAGAGTTTTGTTTGAATCTCAATTGATATATTTGCATTAATGGGATGGCACCAAGAAGGGAGTTCACAGGGAAGGTAAATTATCAAGATAGGAATATATGTGATGACTTCTTAGAACAATTGACCATGTCCTCAAATGTTGCGGCCAAAATCAAAGAATTGGTTCCTAAAGCCCCCCGTCTAAGGATTGGAGACGGTTTATATGACAAGGGTAGATGGTTAAGGGATTCACAAATAGGGATTTTGGGGCTGGGTATTTTTAAAGTAGAATTCAGTCAGAGACATGCCAATGCCCCAATGAATAGCATATGGGAAATAGATGTGGGGAAGCTCGTAGTCCCTAGGGTTTTTATGGATGTAGACTTGCTAACCCAGATCGCACATAATTATGATCTTGTTGCTAGATGTGTGAGGAATGTCAATGGACGAGCCCTGATAGAGATCAATGATGATGAATTTAGGAATGTTTTCAAGCTCAATGAAGCATCAAATTTATTAGAGCCTATTGATTTTGAAACATTGGCCCAGGTTTATGATTAGAAAATCACCTTAGGAGTGACCCTTTGAAGGAGTTTTTTGTTAAAATAGGAGGGTTAACTATAGTGGGCCCTAGCACCATGGAACCCTTCTCCCTAAATTTGTTCACTTTCAGGGCAAAAGGCATGTATTGGTCACTATGTCAAATCATTGGGGAAGATGCTGAAACAACCATGACAACCCATTATATGTTAATGATGGCACAGATTCTGAACCCCTCTCTAGTAGTGACATTTGATTATGCACCTTACCTTACTGATGCAATTCATGCAGGGATTGTAGGGATAAAAAATGGTAAGGTGGATAGACCTTTTGGATGGTATTCTCTTCTAATCCACATATTTTTGTTCAAAGGATCTAATTATTTTGCTAAGGAAATGGATTTGATCAAAGAAAAGGAAGGTGAGGAGATGCCTGTGCAACTGTGGAGCATAATTTTATCTTGGGACAGAGAGGATGCCAGTTATTTGAATTTTGATAGATGCTATGCATCTAGGCTTAGGATTCTTCTATGCCCATAGAACCCTAGGATCCCAAAGGCTCTTTTGGAGTTCCTCGGGCCTAAGGAGTTTGCTAAAGGTATTAAGATTGTTCATAATTGGGGTGATATGTATTTGTACCCTATTTCTATAGTTTTTCAGAGTTTATGGTTTCAGAGGCACTCCATATTTATTGCCTTATCAAGTCCCATTGAAAATAGGGATTGCATAGGTCTTAAGGCAAATTGGAGGTGTGCAAGAGGAAGAGCTGACAAATAGGGGTAATGGGACTATTTTCCCAACTGTTACCATGGCCCATCAATTCGTGATCACCAAAGGTGGTTGGAAATTCTTTGATGACTCTTTTCAACTGTATAGGTTGTCTACTATTGTAACTAGGTTTGCTGACCCTAAGGATTTTTTCAATGGTATGTTCAAGAGAAGAGTAGTATGCAAAGGTAGGCCACGCCAATTTCATTTCCCTCAGGACCTAATTAGAAATGAATTCAGTGTGGATGAGAAAGGATTGAAGAAAGAAAAGTGGGTGGCATACAAAAAGGGTCTGGATTTCATTCATCAATTTGATAGCAGTTATGACCCTCTCTCTAGCCTCAACCCCTTTGAGGAAAAGATCAAATTCTTAATTCTTTACTTTGAAGATTTAATGCAAACTCTGAAAGAAAAGAGGGAGGCTATAATCAGAGATAACCCTGACAAGGCTAAGTTAATTCTATCTAAGCCTGCCTTTGCTAAAGCCATCCCTCTCAGTGATTATGTGATGCACAAAAAGTCAAAATATAGTGTACTGATGCTAGTAACAGGTGAGCCCTCCACTTCAAGAGGAAAGAGAAAAATTGAAGATGTCATTGACATCCAAGAATCCCCTAAAAGGCAGAGGGTGGGGAAAGAAGTGCAAATAGGTGAATCTATGTACTCTCCATCTCAATCCCCTATCCATATAAGAGATGAACAGGTAGTAATAGAACAATTGTTGCAGTTAGGAAGCCTCAGAGAGATTTCTTACACCTATGAAGAGACACAAGAGGGAATACCAAAAGAGCCATCTAGTGCCAAGATGAACTTAACTGAAGATGAGTTCAAAGGTAAAGATTTAGACCTGGCTATCAAGCAAGCTAGTGAAGAGTTCCTAGCTGACAACAATTTTGTCACAACAGGGGCATTCATGCAATTTGTATGAAAACAAAACTTTGAAAAATTCAAGGCAAGATGTGAGAAGAGAATGAGTGAGCAGCCTCACAAAAATACAACCTTAGTGGAGGAAGAAGTTAAACAAGAAATGTTGGCTGAATTCAAAGCCATAACTCTTGAAGCAGGAAGGGAAATGGTGTCAAAGGCTGGTGTTCTACTCCTCCCTGAATGGGATATAGCAGATGCCTTGGTACTTGAAGCAGTCAGGAAAGAGACCAAGCCTATGGAGGGAGTGACATTCAGAAAAGATAATGTTGCTCTGGTCATGTGGTCCCTGAAGAGGGATGAGAGTAGAAGAAGGAAGGATACCTCAGGATCTAGTTTTCTAGGAGGAATGATAGTAAAAAGAGTTCAGGATACAGGGGTGGTAGAGGCTACTATCATAGTTTTAGAAACTGCAAAATTTAATGTAGCAGTGGTAGAAAAGGAGGCAAAGGAAAAATCTAATCTCCAGTTGAAATTAGAAACAATCTTGAAGGCTTATAATGCGGCCAAAGAAGGAATAGCTAACTGAGATAACATCATTGCTGAATTGAAGCATCAATTGGTAGGACAGTACCATCAAGGTGAGTCCTCTACTCTAATGATGGCTTCTTCTCCTGCACAACCTCCATCCACTAGTCCCATCATCGAATTTCCCCCTTCTCCTATGCCTTCTGGTTTTCAACCAGCTGAGACCATTCAACATGAATTGGAGAACTGAAAACAAGCTCAGGTCCTGTTTGCAAATAAATATGAGGAAAAGGTAAAGGCCACAATTTTGAGCTTTGCAGACACAATAGGGTCTTCCATGGTGCACAATAGCATGAAGAAGATTTTTGATATTTGGAATGAGTTGAATGAAGGCAAGGCTATTCTAGAGCCAATTTTGGATAAGTGGATGCCAAGAGAAGTGAATTTAGAACTTATGTGTGCATCCTATGATGAAGCAAGAACAGATGCTATTATTAAATCCACATGTGAGTTAGAAAAAGATCTGACCAAGTTAGCAGAAGGAAGAACCAATGTGGAGAGGAAAGCCAACTTGTATAGGAAAGAATATACTGAGCGTAAATTTGAATTGTTTCCTGGGGGTTTTGTTAACCAAAATTAGTTGAAGGACAAATAGGTATGTCTTGATGAGTTGGGAGCTAACTTGTCTCTAAGGGTGGATGGAATCATTGATACAGATTACACATCCCTATTTATCAAGACAGTTGAAGAAATAGAAAAGATAAAGTCACATTATGGCTTTTTGAATTCAGAGGTTAATAAAGTGATAAACTCTTGGAAAAGGTTGGTTATTGAAGGAAAAAATTATTAGCTTCTCATGGCCTACTGATGACATATTCCAAGAGTGGACCAAGAAGTATGCAGTGCAAGAAGAAGGAATCCTAGAGAAGTTAGAAGATGTTATAGAGGAGCAACAAACTGAAGAGGTCGTTGATACTAAAAAGGACTTGTAACTATTTCTTGGAGGACATTGCAGTTTGTAAAAAACTTTTCTTAGGAATGTCTGAAGCTTGTATGCAACCCTCATGTTATAAATGGATACCAAGACTAATAGAAAAGGGATCACAAGAAGTTTTGTAAACAAACTCTGCAAAAATATATCTGGGTTTTTTCTAGCTATCATAGAGAATACTTTGAATCGTGTAAAATTATTTTTCAAAAATGAATATAAAGATACAGATCAACACTTTTCAGGCCTAAATCTATGTTGTCTTCTAGTGTGCACTCATTAATTTGTTGGTTTCATTTGAATAGTCTAGGGTTATTTGATTGAAAATGGATTGTAAGGAAATCATATGGATGTGTTTCTAGCTTTTCTCTTCAAGGGAGAGGAATTAAATATGCATGAAATATCCCTATCAGTAAATCAGTTGTTTGCTCATTTTGAATTTGATGAACAGTTTTATTTTTAAGAGGATAGAACTCATGTATATGTTAGGCATGTACAGGGTTAATTAAGGTTGAGGTGGTGAAATGTATGTGATAGTTCAGTTTTGGAATTCTAATTTGATTTGGGTGACTTTGTAGCCCAAATAAGGCACTGGTATCCAGTTGTGGTTTTCTTTCTATTTCTCTTGGAGATCAATACTGAAAATGAGTATAAGATTTTCTATTAATGTTTCAGTTCTATTAAGGTGATGAAGTCCATAGGTTTCTAGTATTGGTTTACTATGGACCTCAAATTTTAAAAGTGTGAAAGTTTTCACAGAAGGTATACCCACCTAAACTTTGGATAAGTTCGAAGTGTAGAAGGTTTTGTTAAAACCTTGTTATATGTTTTTCTGGAGTTCTGTTCTTCCTCGATGTCCTCTTCATATGCAAACAAAGTTTATTGTATTCCTAATAGGGAGGAGAGAAGGGAATCAGAATTTGAGAACAACAAAAGTGGCGACTCTGCTAGGGAAGGTCATAGTGTGTATCTATGTTACAGATTGGTGCCTGAATTAGTTCAGAAGTTTGTTTAGATTTATGTGTGTTGTGGACGATTGCATTATCTCTCATTTGTGCTATCTTTCTCTATGAAAATATTCTTGATTTTTTAAATCTTTGCAAGTGATTTGTTTAAGCTTGTTTTCTTCTTTCCCACAATCTTTGTGGGTGGTGACTCTAACAAAGTATAATTAGTGCTATTGAATAAGTACAATTCTTTTAAGAAAAACAAGTGCAATGCAGAGAGGAAGGAACAATAGGTCATTCATGAGGAAGCATCCTCAAGAGACATTGCAAGAGGGATTACCTGAATAGGCACAGAGAGGCCAGAAAAGATCAGTTGTACATGAGCCATCTGTTGTTCTCAAATTCTTATCCCCTTCTTATCCCCTTTGATGAGAAAGAATAACTTTGTATGTGAATGGAGAAATCAAGGAACAAGAACCTTAGAGCAACATATGACAAGGTTTTAATAACCTTCTACACTTCAAACTTATCCAAAGTTCAGGTAGGTATACCTTATGTGAATACTTTCACACTTTTAAACAAAATCCACAATAACCATTGTCCAAAAACTAGTGGATCTTATCACCTTAAACAAGAAACTAAAAAAATATAGGAAAACTTAGGCTCATTTTCAGTGTTGATCCTCAAGAGATTTAGAAAATAAAATATTAACAGATACCAGTGCCTTATCTGGGCTACAGGGTCATCTATTTTAAACAAGAACTCCAGAATTAAACATATCCATGCATCTCAATCACTTTGGATTTTATCAACTCCATACATGCCTGACATGTATGAGAATCCTCCCATGTTATACTAAACAGTGTTCATCAAATTCAAAGTTCACTGATAAAGATATTTCTCATGTATTTAATTCCCCTCCTGAAGAAGAAAGCTAAGAAACATATTTATAAAGATTGCATTACAATCCTTATTCAATTGAAATAACCCTAAGTTACCCAAATGAAACCAGTAAAATATTTGAAAGCATACCAAAAGACAACACAAATTCTAGGCTCAAATTTAATGGTCTGTATATTTATATTCAATCTAGAAAATCTTACAAAACTAAGATAATTTTCTGTGAAACACTTAGAAAAAAAAGCAGATAAATTTCTGTAGAGTTTCTTTACAAATTCTTGTGATCATTTTTTACTAGTCCTGGTATCCATTTATAATATTATGGATGCATACAACCTTCGAACTCTTTTCAAAAAGTTTGTTACATCCACAATTCTTCTCCAAGAAGTAGTTACAAGTCCTTGTCAACATCCACAGCCTCTTGTGCCTTTTGTTCTATTGCAACCTCTTCTAACTGCTTCAGAGCATCTTCTTTCTGTCCGACATAATTATCCTTCCATTCCTGAAAAACATCATCACTTGGCCAAGCAAAACTAACAACCTTCTATTCCATGTCTTCTAGCCTTTTCCAAGTGACTCTTAAATGCCCAATTTCTATTTCTATGAAACCGTAATGAGATTTCACCTTTTCAATTTCTTCAATTGTTTGGACAAATAAAGATGTGTCATCAGTGTTGATAATTTGATTGACCCTTTGGGACAAATTGTGGTCCAGCTCCTCTAACCAGGTCTTCTCTTCTTTTAACTAAATTGGACCAATGAAACCTCCTGGAAATAATTCAAATTTGTGATCCAAGTATTCTTTTCTATATAGTTGGGCTTTTATTTTTATACCCGCCCTTTCCTCTGAGAGAATATTCATCTCTTTTATAAACTCACTGGTGGACCTTAGAAGGTCATTCTCCTTTGCATCTACATGGGATGAACACATGAGCTCCAATTCCTTACCTTTGGGCATCCACTTATTAAGGATTGGTTCCAAAGTGGCCTCATCTTCTCTAAATTTGATCATAACCTCCAGAATCCTCTTCATATTTATGTATACAATGGAGGCCTTGACTGAGTCAGCAAACTTCAAAATTGTGGCTTTCACCTTCTCTTCATATTTATTTGCAAACAAGGCTTGAGCTTGTTGTAACTTTTCCAACTCATGTTGGACTGTCTCAGCTGATTGGAAACTAGAAGGCATAGGAGAAGGGGGGTATTCTATGATGGGACTAGTAGGAGGGTGTCTTGCTGGAGAGGAGGCTATCATGAGTCTAGAAGATTCACTTGGATGGTGCTGACTTGCCAACTGACTCTGGAGTCTAGTAATGATGTTGTCCATGTTGGCTATTCCTTCTTTAGCCTCATTGTAAGCCTTTAAGATAGTCTCCAGCTTCAACTAGAGATTAGCTCTTTCTTATGCCTCTTTCTCTGCTACTGCCACATTAAACTTTGTAGTTTCCAAAATTATGCTTGCAGCTTCCACTACCCCTATATCTTGGACTCTCTTAACAATCATGCCTCCTAAGAGGCTAGAATCTGATGCATTTTTCCTCCTTTTTTTCTCATCCTTTTTTAATGACCACATGACAAGAGCAGCATTATCCTTGCTGAAGGTCACTCCTTCCATTAGCTTTGTTTCCTTCCTTCCTGCATCAAGAACTAAAGCATCAACTATATCCCATTTAGGGAGGATTAGAACACTAGCTTTTGACACCATCTCTCTTCCAGCTTCATGAGTGATGTCTTTGAATTCAACCATCATTTCTTGTTTAACCTCTTCTTCTACTGAATTTGTATCTTTGTGAGGCTGCTCACTCATTCTCTTTTCACATCTAGCCTTGAATTTTTCCATAGTCTGCTTCCATACAAATTGCATGAAAGCCCCTGTTGTAACAAAGTTACTGTCAGCCAAGAATTCTTCACTGGCTTGTTTAACAGTAAGGTCCAATCCTTGGCCCTTTAGCTCACCATCAATCAAATCCATTTCAGCACTAGGTGGCTCTTCAGGCATCACCTCTTGGGTCTCCTCATAGGTATAGGCAATCTCACCGAGACTCCCTAATTGTAACAATTGTTCAGCCACCACTTGCTCATCTCCAATGTGGATAGGGGACTGAGATGGAGAATATTGAGGTTCATCAGTTTCAACCTCCTTTCCCACTCTTTGCCTTTTAGGGGAATCTTGAATGTCAATGACATCTTCAATTTTCCTTTTCCCTTTTGAAGTGGAAGGCTCACCTGTCACTGGCATCATCACAATGTACTTTTACTTCTTGTGCATTACATAGTCACTAGGTGGAATAGCCTTAGCAAAGGCAGGCTTAGCCAAGACCAGCTTAACCCTATCAGGATCATTCTGCATTATAGCCTCCCTTTTTTCTTTTAAGGTCTACATGAGGTCTTCAAAATAAAGAACTAATAATTTGATTTTCTCCTCAAAAGGGTTGAAGCTAGAAAGAGGGTCATAGCTACTATCAAATTGATAAATAAAATCAAGTGCTTTCTTATATGCAACCCACTTCTCCTTCCTTAGTTCCTACTCATCTAAGCTGAATTCATTCCTAATTAAATCTTTGGGGAACTAAAATTGGTGAGGCCTACGTCTACACACTACTCTCTTTCTAAACATGCCATTGAAAAAATCCTCAGGGTCTGCACATCTTGAAACTGTAGTTGATAGCCTATATGGCTTAAAGGATTCTTTAAAATATTTTCATCCACCTTTAGTAATTACAAAATGATGGGCCATGGTAATAGTTGGGAAAATGGTCCCTTTACCCCTATTGGTCAGCTTGGCCTCTTGTACTCCTCCAATCTGTCTCAACACTTCTACAATCCCTATCTTCAATGGGACCTGATAGGGCAGTAGATAGGGGGTACCTCTAAAACCATACACTCTTAAAACAGTAGAAATAGGGTACAAATACATGTCTCCCCAATTGTGAACAATCTTGATATCTTCTACAAACTCTTTAGGCCTAAGGAATTCCAAAAGAGCCTTAGGAATCCTAGGGTTTTCTGCACATAAAAGAACTCTAATCTTAGATGCAAAGCATATATCAAACTTAAAAAAACTAGCATCTTCTCTATCCTAGGATAAGAGAGTGCTCCAAAGTTGAATAGGCATCTCTTCCTTATCCTTTACCTTGATCAAGTCCATTTCCTTTGCAAAGTAATCAACACCTTTGAACAAGAACATGTGCATTAACAAGGAATACCATCCAAATGGCCTATCCACCTTACCATTTTTAATCCCTACAAGCCCTACATGAATAGCATCAGTGAGGTATGGGGCAAAATCAAATGTTATTGCCAGGGAGGGGTTTAGACTTTGTGCAATCATTAACATATAATGGGTTGGCATGTTCCTTTCAACATCCTCTCCAAAGATCTGACATAGTGCCCAGTACATACCCTTAGCTCTCAGAGTAAATAAATTGAGGGAGAATGGTTCCATTGTACTAGGGCCTACAACTGTTAACCCTCCTATTTTAACAAATAATTCTTTCAATGGGCCACTCCTAAGATGATCTCTTTGTGTATTGTATACTTGAGCTAATGCTTCAAAATCAATAGGCTCAAGATAATTCGAAGCTTCACTAAGCTTGAAAAAATTTCTAAACTCATCATCTTTAATTTCAACTAGGGACGATCCCTTTATATTTCTGATACATCTTGCAGTAGGGTCATAATTCTGTGCGATTAGGGTCAACAGATCTACATCCATGAATACACCAGGGACCACAAGTTTTCCCACATCTAGTTCCCATATGCTATTTAAAGGAGCTGGAGAATGTCTCTACCCAAAACTGACTTTGAACGGTCCTAAACCTGATATCCCTATCTTAGGGTCCCTTAACCAATTGCCTTTATCATACAGGCCATCCCTGATTTTCAGACGTGGGTTCTTTGGTACTAACTCTTTAGCCTTAGCCCTGAAATTAATGGACATGGTTAACTATTCTAAAAAATCATCACATATGTTCTTGTCCTGATAATTTACTTTCCCTGTCAACTCTCTTCTATGTGCCATTCTGAATAAGCAACTATACCACTTGAAACTAGCACAGACCTCTAATGAAATAATTCACACATCAATGATTGGAAAAAGACTAGAATTATCAAGAAAAGCAAAAAAAACCTGATTATTCGCTTGAAAAGAATCGCTCCGCACCAATTGCTCTGCAACAAACTTTGATGAAACAATACTAACAATTAAGTTGATGCGGACTCTAAAGGACAAGTTGGCATTGAATTTTTTAGAAATTAACTCTGCATGCTTAGGCTATCTTTTCAGAATTGAATTCACCAAATCGAATTCAAAACTGGCTCCAACAGGTCATAACTCCTCCGAGTCTTTCCTCTGTTTCGGTCTTTCCCTATTTCGAAGTGCATAAAACCTTTGCAGCTTTCTTTCACAAAACAAAGCTGTCTATTGGATCACAAGAACTTGTTACTACTTATCAAGTTTCCATTAGTTTTATGTTCAAAGTTATTCTATATACTCTAGTTGATTACTACTACCGAGATATTCAGTCGGTATGCACAGTCTAGTCAGTTATTGAAGAAAGTAGTCTCAGAATGTAGTATACACTGAGCTATCTACTGAGTATCATTTCATGTCTACCGAGTAGCATATATGACACACCGAGTAAAATGTGTTACCGGATTCATTGAACCTGGACATACATATGAAAACGTATTACAAGATCGAGGAACATAGAACCATTATCACATTGGAAATTGCACTTAAAGATTGTGTATGATTTTGAGGTCATTTAACCAATGAAATATCTTGCATGGTTATTAATTTGATAAAACATATTTGTAGGATTGAAGCAATGAATGGATCACCGGCATAAGAGATCTATTTATACAGCATGAGTTAAGAAGAAAAAGGGTGTGTGCATAAGTGTAAGAAGACTGTTACAGAGACACAAAGGTCACCGAGAAGGTTTTCAGAGAACAGTCAAAGAACAGAGTAAACAGAAGGGTTTACTGAGTTACTATATGGGTTACCGAGGTATTCTATAAGCAAGGTAATCTATTCTGAGCACATAGAATCTGCTATAACATTCTAGATGTAAAGTTGCAAATATTTATAATGATTTATTGTAATATTTTGAAGTTGTAAGAGAAACCTTTAACAAGGTAAAAGACTGTAATCAAGTCTATAAATTGTAAAGCCTTTAACCAGGTGTAGCATTTAGATTAAGTGTTGTAAAATCCTTTAGCAAGGTAGATCTAACAGATCTTGTTACTCCTAACAAGGTAAGCTATCAGAAATAGCTAAACATGTAGCTCTAACCGAGCACTCTTTATTATTGTAGTAGTGAAGTTGTGGGTGCCATCCCCATCATAGTTTTTCTCTCTAACCAAGAGTTTTTGCATACCCAAAATATATGTGTTATGGAGTGAATCATGTATGATTGTTATCTATTTGTTTTAGCTTTATATTATGTTACTACACTATTCAGTTTATGCATAATAGTAAAGTTATTATTGAAGAAATGTTTTGAAGTACTGATTCACCCCTCCCCTCTCAGTACTTTAGCTTTCCATATTGGGCCTAACAATTGGTATCAGAGCTTGAATCTTGGAAAAGGGTTTAACTGCCTAAAGAGAAAGATCTTATCAATGGAAGGCTATAAACAATCTCAGAGGATTGTATATCTACAAGAAGAACTGGATCATGTTAATCAAGTAATTGCAGACATGCAAAGGCAAATGAAAAAATCTCTGAAAGTGAGAAGAAGATTATCTGATGATTTATAGGACTCTCAAGAGTTAGTGGAACAAATTGAGACATCATCTGAGAACAACATATCTAAAGAAACTGAAGAAATGATTGGAGTATTGAGAGAAAAGAACATAGCACTGACTGATCAACTAAAAGCAATGAAAAGAGAACATGAACATTTCGGCACACAGATGACTGAAAATCTTGATGCATTAAGGACAGCCAAGGATAAAGTAAGAGATCTACAAAGAGAGGAACAACAACTTGAAGTCTTAGTATCTGATAAAAATGATGAAATCACAAGGTCGACTAGAATTCAGCAAAATCTGTTAGATCAACTGGGTTATGCACATCATGAAGTAATTCTGAAGGATAATGAGAATCAAGCATTGAAACTTGAAGTATCAAGGTTGATTGATGAACTTGAAACAAAGAAGAAATCCAAAGAAAAACTGAAGAAGAGTTATGAAGCATCAAAGATGTTGGATGAGCAACTGAATACAAGATGACCCAACAAGGATGCAAGACTCAGTTACAAAGGAAATAACTCTATCAAGAAGGGAATTCGTACTACCGAGAGAGGAGAATCATCAAAGCAAGCTGGAAACAATAATAACATCAAAAGAAAGAAGCCTATTTGCAACTACTGTGAAAATCAAGGTCACACTACCAACATGTGCCAAATCAGAAAAGGTAAGCAATCAAATGTTACTAAGTCCAAAGGTTATTGTTACAATTGCAATAAATATGGTCACACATCTAATCAATATAGGACAAAGTCTATTAACAATTATTAGAAGGCAAAATTCAAAGGGTTTTGTAAAAACTGCAATAGATATGGACATAGTACTGAGAAGTGTTGGTTTAAGCAAAAGAACTATATGTGGTATGCAAACCGAGCAAATGCTAGAGGTTACCGAACTCACACAGATCCTTACTGATAGTATTATTCAGTACCATGGGATTACAATACAAGGATATGGTGTGAATGTTGTGGAAGATAGGGACATATAAGTGCCAACTATTTTATAAGGTTTGGAATGAACAACTGAAGATCATGGAGAAATCCTGGTATGGCATGTTTTCATTGTCACAAAGTTGGACATTTAACTGAAGATTGCAGAGATCAACCTAGAAAAGACACTGAGGAAATAAAAGAAAAATTAAAGATGATTTGGAAAAAGAAGGAAATTGTGTCAAATGAAGAAAGCACCTTACCTACCGAGTTAGGTGCACCTATTCCAAATTAATCAGTAAAGGTATGAAGGAACTGCATTGTCTCAAGGCTAAATCTTAACAGTTCCTATTTTATTATGTACTTAATTCAAAATCTACATAATTAAGATGTAATAGTAAGTTTGAAATTCTATCAAAGTCTTTTGAAGCACTATACAGGAAAACTATCAAGTCGATGTATACAGGAAACTTGTCTAGTCGGTGAATGAAGGAAGTTTGGTTACTCGGTTAAAGTGGAAAAAGGAAAGAAAGTTAAGTGGAACCGAGTGCATTTGATGTTTTTGACCTCACCTGCATGGAGCTCGATAAGGAATAATGTGTACTGAGAAGCATTTTCACAATCATTTTCACTTACCAAGTTTTTGAGAGAGCAGAGCAAAGCAAATCTAAGGCTATCAAAACCTCCCACAAAGCAAATTCAAGGTATTTACATCAATCTCAAGACATTACTAAGTTGATTTACCGATCGCATCTAGTTGCCATTATCTACTAAGTATAAAGCGTCAGTCATTTGAAATCTTGAAACCCTAAGGATCCTTTGTTAGCTTTTATCTAAAATCTAAAATGGCACCTAAGATTCAAGATCCCATTGTTGTCAAGAATGTAGAGAAGCCCTCACTAAAATACACTTTGACTCCCAAAGTTGCATTTGAACCGGATGACAAAACCGCTTTTTCACTCATTCTAGATAGAGTGTTGTTAGTTGAGGATGTGAGATTCTTCACCAAATGTCGTGTTGAAGAACTCGGTCATGTTGAAATCAAAGACACCTATGTTGAGTTATGTACCGATGGTAAATTGAACAACAAGTATGAGCACATCAAGATCAAGGGATTGACTGAAGCCCTACCCTATCCCCATGTGTTCACACCCCAGTGGGTCAAGTTTGTTCTAAGCAGAGTTCACAATGATTTCATGTGGCTAGAAGAGCAACCATTTAAGATTACCAAGGAAATCATTCATTTGATTACCGGTTACCCAATTTATGATCATGCCCTAGCCCAAAAGATGATATCACAGAAGGAATTGATCAGTTTAACCAGAGTGGAATCAGATTGCAGAGAATTGAAACTAAATAATGTCATTGATGAAGAACTAAAATTTGCCATTAGAGTTATAGGTTATTGTTTCTTCCAATCAGCAAGGGAAAATAGTGTATCCTGTGCAGTAGTAGACTTGGCATACAAAATTGTGAAAAAGGGAATGAAAATTGATCTATGTGAGGTATTGCTGAAGAACCTATTTGAGAATCTGAACACCACTAGGAAGCCGAAAAAGAACAACTCGGCTAATACACTAAAGTTTGGATCATTACTTGTATGCATGTTTTTCTATTTTGAAAAATTCTTTCCATCAGTCAGTAAAGTTGTTTGGGAACTACACTGACCAATCACCCATTAGATCAATGACTTCATCAAGTTAGGTGATAATTTCAATGATATCATGGATGACTACTTCAGTAAATTTCAAGAGAAAATGTATAACATGTACCAGATTCCACCCCAGCTAGTGGAGAAATACAAAAATGACATATATTTTGAAGTTGACACTGATTACTGTTATGTGAATGTTGTGGAACCGAGAACTCAATCTTTGTCACCTATGGGTTACGAAATTGATCTTGACATCACACAATAGCAAATTGATGCATTTCTTACATTGCCAAGACATGCTACCGAGCTAAGGTATGGAACCTATGAGGAAGTGAAGGAAAAGGTAAAGATGAGCATTGTAGTACCCAAAGCTACAAGAAAGGCAACAAAGATGATAAAGGCATTGCCAGAGAAATTCAGAGAAGACTCTTCCTCTACAACTGTCAAAGGCACCATTGCCATTACTGAAGAGGAATCTGAAGCCCAAGAGGTAGCAATAACACTAAGCACTGAATTGCCTAAGGGAAAAGTGTTGAAGAGAAAGAAACAGGACACTTCAAAGGCCTCACCGACTCCACCTCCAAAGCGACCTAACACTAGAGCGTCTATAGCCTCATTGAGTAAGAAAACAAAGAGTGTTACTGCTCCCAAGGTAACAAAGACCTACAAGAAATCTACTTGGAGACTCATTTTGGCAAAAGAGTCTAGTGATACCGAATCAGACGATGCAAGAAAATTTCAGGTTGTCAAAAGCAAGAAGGTAAATGTACATAGTGTTGAAAACTTTCGTGCTAATCTGAAAGAATATGGAGGATTTGGTTCATTCAGTTATGTTAAGTATGAAACTAGAAATAATGATGAGAAGAGACAAATTGAAGAAGCTATCATCTGCACACTTCTAAAATTCTGGTTAGCCCTATTGGAACTAGCTAAGTCAATTCCAAATGAACTTTATTTGCATATTGATAATAGGTGGAAGTATGCAATGGACTCGGAGAAACAGATCAGAGAAAGAAGTCTAGTTCATCTATTTCCTGACATGTTAGTAGCTGAAATAAAAGAACATCTGACAACCTACAACTCAAAATTTCTTGTCAAACAAAGAGCTTTAAAACTGATGAATGGGCTGTATATTTAAGTTGAAAATGAGACAAAAGCAAAGTGGCAGGAAATCTTTAAAATCAAGGATGTTGGTGAGCAAGATGAAATTGAAATTGTTGATGTCATTGAGCAATATCCTGATGTTACCAAGCAAAACCTTACTGACACCATTCAAATAGATGAAGATGTCATGGATACAAAGCACCGGAGCAGGAAATGATAGAAGGCAATGCATATGCAAAACTTGTATCTAGTGAATTAGTCTTGAAACAAGTTCAGCCTTATCCACCGGCCAAACAACCTATCTCAACTGAAACCCCTCATGACATGGAGCAAGGTACCGAAGGCCACAAGTCTACAACAGGAGAAGGTACTACTCAAGAACAAACATCTCAAGCACCTTCTAGCATTGAGAATGTTGCAACTGAGACACCAAGTACTGAGACACCGAAGGAATCTACAGAGGCTAAAGAAATTGACCAAAGTGTTGCCTCTATCGAGCAACCTCCTAAGGGTCATCAAGCCTCACAAGCCATTGTCTTAGTTACATCGGTAAAAGGTAAAGAAAAGAAGATGAAAAAGCATAGTTTTAAAGTTGATTTGTCAAAACCAATAGTGTTTCCCAATGTAGACATATCAAAATTAAAGGGGCAAGCACTCATTGATTCTGATGAACTATGCAAAGAAAAGGCCAACAAGAGAAGCAAATGGTCATTCAAAAGAAAAATAAGGTACTTCAGAAGGTGAAAGCACTCTTAATAGACATGCTACCTGAAGCTACAGTATCAACAGATGCAGCCATCCACACTCAACTGGATGAACTTGTAACAAAGATAGAGACATCTAGGGTCGATGCATCAGAGTATTTGAGCAAGCTAAAAGACAAAGAGCTCACTGCAAAAATGATAGAAGAGGTACAGAAAGCTATAGCTATTGGCAAAGTTAAACTTGTCAAATTTATTGCTGAGTTGACTCCTCAACTCAAGCACATTCTTTATTTATTTCAAAAACTCTGCCCATTTTCTTTATTCATTAAAGACATTAAAAATAAAACAAAGGCAATTGAGAAAGAGATCACCGATCTCTCAAATAAGTTGACCATAGAGCCAAATTCAATTCAGAATTTTTATACAAAGCTACAACAGCTCATGGCTCAACAATTGGACCTAAGAAATGAAGAACACAAGATCAAGATGGACATAATGTCACTTCAGACATTATTCCTTCCTAATCTTTCATCCATCCAAGAACAGATCAACCGAGCCACCTCCCTATCTACTACACAAAAGGGAAGCACTCTAGATGGCTTAATATAATTACTGGCTGATATTCATGCACAAAATTATTTAATGGACAGTGTAAAGAATGCACTCTTTATCGCTCTCACTGAAGCACAGACCAAGTACAAATCCATTTTTGACCAGTTACCACCCCCGAATGGTAATTAAGTTTTGATGTTTGTCAAAAAGGGGGAGTGATATGATATAGTATTAGGGGAGTGATATAGTATTGGGGGAGTGTAGTATTCAAAGTATCAAACAAAAAGGAGTATAGTATATAGGGGGAGTATACCAAGCAAAGCAAGCAGAGTATCCAAGAGTAGTGAACTAAGCAGTGAACAGGACAGTAAGCAAAGATCACAAGTAGCACACAGAACATTGATCATCGATCATGCAAAATCAAAGTTTTGTATAGTATATTGATAAGGGGAGTATATCTGGATATATTATTTCATTGACTATTGTATATACTATTAGTTTAGTCAAATTTTGCAAGTATATAGATTATTGAGTTATAACTTTGAAAGTAGTTTTTGTCAAACATCTCAACTAATGTCAAAAGGGGAGGTTGTTACTACTTATCAATTTGCCATTAGTTTTATGTTCAAAGTTATTCTATATACTCTAGTTGATTACTACTACTGAGATATTCAGTCGGTATGCACAGTCTAGTCGGTTATTGAAGAAAGTAGTCTCAAAACGTAGTATACACTGAGCTGTCTACCGAGTATCATTTCATGTCTACCAAGTAGCAAAGATGACACACTAAGTTGTTACACACCGAGTGAAAAATGTTACCAAATTCATTGAACCTGGACATACATATGAAAACGTGTTACAAGATCGAGGAACATAGAACTGTTATCACATTGAAAATTGCACGTAAAGATTGTGTATGATTTTGAGGTCATCTAACCAATGAAATATCTTGCATGGTTATTCATTCGATAAAACATATTTGTAAGATCGAAGCAATGAATGGATCACCGACATAAGAGATCTATTTATACAGCATGAGTTAAGAAGAAAAAGGGTGTGTGCATAAGTGTAAGAAGACTGTTACAGAGACACAGAGGTCACCAAGAAGGTTTTCAGAGAATAGTCAAAGAACAGAGTAAATAGAAGGGTTTATCGAGTTACTATATTGGTTACTGAGGCATGCTATAAGCAAGGTAATCTATTTTGAGCACATAGAATCTGCTATAACATTTCAAATGTAAAGTTGCAGATATTTGTAATGATTTATTGTAATATTTTGAAGTTGTAAGAGAAAACTTTCACAAGGTAAAAGACTGTAATCAAGTCTATAAATTGTAAAGCCTTTAACCCAGTGCAACATTTAGATTAAGTGTTGTAAAATCCTTTAGCAAGGTAGATCTAACAGATCTTGTTACTCCTAACAAGGTAAGCTATCAGAAATAGCTATACATGTAGCTCTAATCGAGCACTCTTTATTATTGTAGTAGTGAAGTTGTGGGTGCCATCCCCACCATAGTTTTTCTCTCTAACCAAGAGTTTCTTCATAACCAAAATATATGTGTTAAGGAGTGAATCATGTATGATTGTTATCTATTTGTTTTAGCTTTATATTATGTTACTACACTATTCGGTTTATGCATAACAGTAAAGTTATTATTGAAGAAATGTTTTGAAGTACTAATTCACCCCTCCCCTCTTAGTACATTAGCTTTCCATATTGGGCCTAACAGATCTTACACCACCTTTACCTCCATCTAATCTCTCTTTGTTAATGTCAGGCCCCACCTTCTTTTCTCTATGTTGTGGGCTTTAACACTTGTGTACTTTTCCTTTGCGAAGCCACATTAGCTGTTAGATCAAGCTCTAATCACCCGACTTTTAACCCTAACCAGGACCATCAATCTCACTTACTAACCACGCCTCATCTTGACGGCTAACGGTTTTTGCCATTTTGCAGAGGTTAAGCTACAGGCATCTTCGGGCCATGAAACACTAAGAACCATTGGATCGACCACGAGATGAATATCTTTTAACAAGCTTCAAACCTTTTAAATGGGCCCTTTATTCAGAAATCACTTACTCTACTTATTCATCGATTAACAAATGCCATATGGCAATCAACCATTAGCTCTGGAAGTTCTTCTGGGTTCCATTCTGAATTTGCCACATGTTTTGCTTCACGATTCTCCACATAACTATCAATTACACCTAGGCGGGCCCTCAACTACCGTTTAAAAACATGTATACTGGATAGGTCAACTTTTACTCTGCAAAACACACCATCTACCCTGTCATGTCATGCCTTCATGTGATTTCCACCTATCTTTCACTACTTCGTGAACATTAATCCCTGTTTAGCTTGCGGCTACGAAACCACGAGGATCGTTGGATCAAAACAGACTTGATTGGCTTTTAACCTTTGTACCCTGCCTGTCCTTTGGGCCCACTAGCCCTTTTCGCCATTTTGCGATGACTAACTTACTAGCATCTTATCTTCGTGAATCTGCATAGGCCGTCAGATCTTAGGAACTTGCTTGTTGTTTATTCTTTCTATGACCACCTTTCTCGGGCTCACTGCGGACCACCAACTTAGTGCCCCGTCACTTCTCTGTCATCGCTAGCTGGACCTACCACCTTTACTGCCACCTTTAGCAGGACCCGCCACCTTTTCGTTGCTTCATGAAAGGTAAAACATGTGCATCTCCCGGCCACAAATCAATGTGAGTCATTGATCCTTTTCCAACTTGATCATCCTTTAACTAAGGAAGACCACTCATCTCTGGGACCTACCATCTTTTCATTGTTTCGCAGAGCATATACCATGTGCATCTCGGGCTAGCGAATCAACATGAGCCATTGGATTGCAATCAAGATGCAATTATTTTATCTGACGGTCAATCCATTTGGTCACCGAGTTTATTCTTTGATTTACTTAACCTCGAGGCCACCTGTGACTTTCTAATTTGCCACCTAATCCACCTAGACCACTAACTGGATTGCCATGTCATTTCTCTACTTCACGAAGGCTAAATCTCAAGCACCTTTTGGCCGCAAATCAATGTGGGCTGTTGATCATTCTCTGAACCAACCACTCTTTACTCTTTGGAAAAAACATGCCTGCTTCTAGGACCCGCCATCTTTTCACTTCTTCGTGAAAGGTAAACCACGAGCGTCTCTCGGCTACGAATCAACGTGGGCCATTGGATCAACAAAGAGTTGCATGACACTTACAGGGCCTGATAAACATTAGAAAAAGGCAAAGTAAGGCGCATAAATTTTAAAATATTTAAGGGATCACCTAGGTAAATAACAATGGGGGGACACTTCTCATGACAAACAGACCTATTACTTAAGTGGTAAAAAGTAATGCAGAATTAGAACCTAGTTTCACTCGGACACCTTTAAGGTTAAAATTTAAAACCCTTAAACCTTCCCATTGGCTTACAACAAAATAGAGGTAACAAGGCCAATACTAGACTCAAAATTTCAAAAAAAATTAGCCAATTATGGACCAAGAGCATCCATTTTTAAAATAGTGATAATACCATCTAATGTTGCTTGGGTACAAAAGAGCATTAATATGGGCAAGTCATCTGATAGACCCATATATGAAAATTCAAATTCTTCCTCCCGTGAATCCGAACAGGACATTTTGGGTTTCCATTCTGGGTTATTTGGTAATAATGAGGATGTCCAAATTTTAAATCAGAAGATCTCTCATGCTAGTTTTTTTGGGAAGGACAGGAATAGTTTGAATATTAAAATGGATTTTGTGCCTAGAACAACAGATGGAAATATTAGTTTAATTGATATAGACCAAGTCAATAAATCAGATTCTGAAGAAATGTTCCCTAATGAAGATAAGGTGTCCCAAGAAATTGAGGCCCTCAATAGAAGAGTCCATCACTTAATATCTTTGAGAGCACAAAAGGAAGCAAATAAAGAAAAGGAAGTGAAAGCTAAATTGATTGAGAAGGACAGGCTTCTAAGGCAGATTGTTGATCTTGAGTTATTCACCTAAGAGAAAGCTAAAAGTGAGGATGAAGGTCCAGTCATCAGAGAAAATTTAGTTCCCAAAATCAACCCTGTATACAAATCTGTTGTGCAACCAAATAGAGAGGTCTTAAGTGATCCACACCCTGTTAGGAATAACATTGACAAAGGAAAACATAAGTGTATGGAAGATGGGTTTGGGTCTAAAACTATAGCAGAAATCTCTTCTATGTTGTTTGCACATGAGAAAGAGATAGATAGGATGAGGAAAGAGAAGGAAGACCTGCAAAGGGAATTGGAGAAAGCTGAATTAGAGGCATGCAATCAAGAGGTTAAATGGAAAATTAGTTATCTAAAGGCTCCCCCTATAATTTTTCCTTCAGTGGACCCAAGTAAAACTTTACTTCATCCTACTCCACTCCCTCCAGTAAAAATCCAATCAACCCCATCTACTAGCACTATTCCTGTTAATCAAATTCCCATTGTAAGTCAAAGTAGCCAAGCTCTTCCAATTCAGAACCCTAATGTGAGAATGAACATGGGTAATAACTTTACTGGCAACCAATTCTAGAGAATACCCATTAATCTGGAACTGTATAGGTAGCTCTTCTTTGATGGAATCCCAGGGTACCCTAATCATGTTCCTACAGAATTAAGGGATAGACTCCACAAATTTGCTGGAAACAATGCAATCAGTACAAAAGAGCACCTAAAATCTTTTGGTGACTTAATCAATGATTATGAAATAGTAGATGAAGATGTCATCATGAAATTGTTTGTACAGTCCTTCGTAGACGATGCAAGGGACTAGCACAGAGGTCTCCCTATAAATAGCATTGGATCTTGGGAAGATTTTAAAAATGGTTTTCAAGAACAATATGGTGACAAAACAAATGTGAGCGTCATGCTCAATGAGTTTAATAATTTAGAAAGTCTGATAATGAAATTGTCATAGATTTCAATGCTAGATTTCAGAAAGCAATGCATAGGCTATATCAAGTAATGAGATTAGATGATAATATGTGTCTCAACACTTATTATAATTCTTTTGATTCTAAAATGGCCTATATTCTTAGGGACAAAAACCCATACAATTTGAGGGATGCTTTTAGAATTGCTATAAATGTGGCAAGTAATAGGAAAGCATCTGGAAAGGTGGGAAGGAGGACAAATGGAAGGTTGTGGCAAGAATCAAAATAGCAACCTAATAAAGTTGCTAAGGAAGATGACAAAATAGAGAAATTAGTGGTTGCCATGAAAGATCTTACTACCAAGGTGAGTAAAAATGATAAGCCTCATTACAATTGGCAAGATAGGCCTCCTAGATTGCATGACATGCCTTACAATACAACCTGGACCATGGCAAACCGCAAAATGAGAAGCCAAAAAACACTCAGAACCAAGATACCCCAGATCCTTTGAAAGGAGGGAATGTTCATAATATGGAGAATACTCCTTTGTGCATGGCTTGTGATGGACCATATTCTCCTCATCAATGTGTTGTAGCCCAAGCCCTTGAAGAATCCACGAGAAAAGAGGCTGAGCCTGATATTAATATGTCTGAAACTATTATTGAAAGTGATGATGAGTCATTACAAAGTGAATTTAGTGAATGTGATGTGCTAAATAGTAATAGATCTTACCAAGGATAGTTGACACTTGATTGGCATCCCACTTTGAATGTGATGACTATTGAAGATGAACAAATTCATCTCTGAAACCCAATAATGAAGAAGTAAGAAATCTTACTAAGGTTGCCATAGCCAAAGCCAAGCATAATTACAACTTCGGAAGTAGTAAGAAGGATGGGGATCAAGGTGAACCTGGCTCAATGTTCATAAAACAAGTATCCCAGAAGAAAGAAGCAAGTAATGCCACCTTGCCTCAAGACAGTCAAGAAAAGAATAACCAAATTAAAGATGTAACCAAAGGTATGGGTAATGATGCTATTGATGATGTACAAGGAACTGCTACGATGAAGAAGGCAAGTCAGCCTAAGACAGAGAAAATTAAGACTAATACTGAGTTGGTTAATAATTCAACTTTTGATATGACTCAGGCTCTTACCCAGATGAAGGTCATAGTCCCTTTGATATAATTATTGAAAATAAAGGAACATAGAGAAGTTGCTTTATCTTTATTTTCTAAGATATCTGACAGTAGCACAACTTTGCCTTTAGGTTCAATCAAGGATGAAAAGGATCATGAGTTGCAAACCCTAGAGGTGTATGTTGGAACAACTATTACACAAGAGCCTTCACAGGTTGATCCTTTCTATGTTACTCTATTAGTGATGAATAACCAGTTAATTAAGAACTGTATGAAAGATTCCGGTGTAGTTGCAAAGGTGATGCCATATGGTGTCATGAAAGAATTAGGATTGTTAGTAAGTATAGTGTATGGAAAGTGTTATGCTATGGATAACAGAGAAGTTCCTGTGATAGGTATGATGAAAGATGTGGAGGTAAAAATAGTAGCATTTCTTGAAGCAATGTATAAGATGGATGTCATAGTAACTGATACAAAACCTCACTATGGCATGTTGTTATCTAGACAATGGGTTGCAACAGTAGGTGGAAATGTTTAGTTGGATCTGTCATATGCTACTATCCCAATCAATGGAAGCTAGGTTAAGTTGTATAGAGAACCACGTGCCCCTTGGGTAATTGAGAAGATAGACCCTAGTATGTTAAATTGTATGATTGATGTGGATCTTGACAATTTTAGAATACAACCGATTTTGCCTCAATTGAAAAATACTGATTCTATTGTGATTGAATTGGAATCTCAACAACATGGTTTATGACATATGTATTTTGATGGGGCTTTCTCTAAAGAAGGATCTAGAGCAGGAGTTCTTTTTGTGTCCCCATCAGGTATGACCTTCAAATATTCTTTTCTGCTAGCCTTCCAGTGCACAAATAACACTACTGAATATGAAGCCTTGTTATTGGGGCTTGAAGTTGCAAAAAGGCATTGGATTCAGTTGCTAAGAGTACTAGGGGATTCAGAGTTGGTTATTTCTCAGGTTAGATCTAAGTATGCATCTAAAAATGATCATTTGAAAAGATACAAATATGTAGTTTGGGATGTGATTGAACATTTTAGTGCATTCTCTATTAATTGGATAGAATGATCAAAGAATATCATGGCTGATTTGTTAGCAAATGTTGCATTAAAAAATGATGATATAACACTAACCGATGTATCCACAGTTGAGATAAAATCTAGGCTGACCATTCCTGATAATGTGTATAATTGGCAAATGTTTGCTGATGATGAAGACATTCTCAGATTCATACAATGCATTGATGACTATGATGGACAAAAAATTGATTGCAATGCCTTGGTAGAAGTGGTTGAAGATAGAGAAACTATGTTTGGAAATGACATGGTTCAGTTGGAAACTAATGAAATACCTAAAGCGTTAGTAGAATTGGAAGGTATGTTCAGTTATAGTGACTGTCATTTGCATCAGCAATCAACCACCAAGTTAGATGAATTAGAGGATGTGAACTTGGGGACAAAATCATCCCCTAAGTTGGTGTATATTGGAAAAAATTTGTCTCCTCATGTCAGAGGTAACCTTATTAATTTATTGAAGAAATATAAGCATGTTTTTGCTTGGTCTTATGAAGATCTGAAGGCATATAGACAAGACCTGTTTCAGCATGAAGTCCCTTTGCTTTCAGATGCTAAGCCTTTTAGAAAGAAACAAAACCTATCGACCCCCTATTGGAATAAAAAATGTAGCAAGAATTAACCAAGTTAAGGGAAGAGGGGATCATTAAGCCTATAAGGCATTCATCATGGGTGTCTAATTTGGTCCCAGTTAGGAAGAAGAATGGGGATATAAGAATCTGTTTTGATTTTAGGAACCTAAATGTTGCTTCTTTGAAAGACAATTATTCTTCTCCTAATATGGAAGCAATGTTGCAGAGAGTAACTGGCCATGACCTATTGTCTATTATGGATATGTTCTCGGGATATAACCAGGTGTTAGTGAAAGAATTTGAACAATTCAAGACTACTTTTACCACCCCTTGGGGATCATATGTATATGTAAGAATGCCTTTTGGCTTGAAAAATGTTGGAGCTACTTTTCAGAGAGAAATGGATGTAGCTTTCAAGGAATTCATTAACATTATCATGGTAGTGTATCAAGATGATTTAACATGTTTCTCCAAAAGGGCAAATGATCACTGTGGGCACTTGGAAAAGGTTTTTAATAATGCTATGGAATTTGGTGTCTCCTTAAATCCGAAAAAGTGTCATTTTGCTATCACTGAAGGGAAGCTGCTCGGACATATTGTCTCCAAGGAAGGGGTTAGAATAGACCCTGAAAGAATTGAAGCTATAAATAATGTACCTAAGCCAAAGAGTGTCAAAGGTATTTAGTCTTTCTTGGGCAAGGTAAATTTTGTTAGAAGATTTATTGCAAATTTTGCAAAGATAGTCAAGCCCATTGTTAGATTGCTTAAGAAGGATACAAAGTTTTGTTGGGATGAAGAAGCTTCAAAGGCTATTGATGAAATAAAAAAGGCTATTCAGGAGGCACCAGTGTTGAAGTCCCCTAACTACAATAAGCCTTTCTCTCTGTTTTCTTTTGCTTCATATCATACATTGGCTACAGTTCTTCTACAAAAGGATAATGAAGGATATGAACATCCTATAGCTTTTTATAAAAAATCTTTATAGGCTACAGAGTTAAAATATGAAATCATGGAGAAACAAGCATATGCTTTGGTCAAGGTTGTTAAAGCATTTAGGCCACATCTTGTAAATGCACAAGTAATTGCTTATGTCCCACATGCGGTTGCAAAAGATATTTTATCTCAGTCTGAGGTCACTGGTAAAAGATGCAAATGGATAACCAAAATTCAGGAGTTTGATTTAGCGATTAAGATCACTTAATTGGTGAGAGGTTTAGGCCTTGCTAAGCAGATGGCTGAATCAAACCTTCTTAACGTTGAGGTGAATAATGTTGAAATTGAGAACATCTTGATCGCAAGTATTGAGACACAGCTCTGGTACTCAGAGATAGTGTATTTTTTAAGGAATGCAACATATTCAGAGGGAATGACCCACAACCAGAGAAGGACATTGAAACTAAAATCTCAAAGGTATGTTCTTATTCAGGGTGATCTGTATTGGCGGAATAGATATGGGGCATTGCTGATGTGTTTGGATAAATCCCAAGCTAGAAAGATGTTAACTAAAATGCATGATGGAGTATGTGGAGGTCACTACTCTACCAGAACAACTGCTAGTAAGATAGTTCAGGTTGGATATTATTGGCCTACTTTGTTTAAAGATTCCCATGAACATGTCCAGAGATGTGACCCATGCCATAAATTTTCATCCAAGTTGAAGTATGAGGGAGATTTGCCCCTCAACTCAGTCACAATGGAAGCCCCTTTTGTCCAATGGGTCATTGATTTTATTGGAGAAATAGTTGAGAAATTAGGAAGAGGTCATAGCTGGATTATAGTGGCTACTAATTATTTCACTAAATGGATTGAAGCTATACCCACTAGGAGAGCCACAAGTAAGGTTGTTATTGACTTCCTGATGGATAATGTCATAACCAGATTCAGTGTTCCTATGAAACTAGTGATGGATAATGCCATGAGCTTCAGGTCAAAGGAGTTTAGCATTCACAAAGTGGCAAAAAGGGTAAGCAGGCCCGATCAAAGGATTGTTAGTCAGGTAAAAGGAATGCATCTTGTATTGGATCCAACGACTCACGTTGCTTCGCTAGCCCAAGATGCATGTGATTTATCCTCTACAAAATAGCGAAAGAGTTGGCGGGTCCTAGAGGTAAGCGGTTCCTTTGGTTAAAGGATGATGAGTGTGGAATTGATCCAATGGTGCACGTAGATTCGCAGCCGAAAGATGTCCGTGTTTTACCTTTCACAAAGTAGTGAAAAGGTGGAGGGCCCGAGCAAGGTGGTCACAAAAAGGTTAACAAACAAACAACTTCCAAAGATCTAATGATTGTCATTGCTTGACGAAGAAGAGCTGCCTGAGGTTTAAATCCTGCGAAGTAGCGAAAAGGTTGGTGGGCCCAAAGGATAAGCGAGTCATGGTTTTAAAGATGGATCAACTTGTGGTTGATCGGATGGCTCATGTGGATTCACAACCTCAAATGAAATGAAGATTACCATTCATGAAATAGAGAAGTGACATGGTAGTCACATGGTGGATGACATGGCAGGACAAGTGGGTCACTTGGTTGAGGGAAATGATGACTTATCAGATGCACGTGGCTCCAAAGGATTGCTTGAGGGCTCGCCTTGATATAACCAATGATGGTGTTGAAACCCATGGTGAAATAGAACATGTGACAGTCTTAGAATGGAGCCCGCTGGAGTTCTTGAGTGAATAGGAGACTAACACATAAGATTCATTCACCGGTGATGAAACAAAGCAAGTGGTTTCCAAGCCGAGGGCCCACTTTAAAGGTTTGAGTACATTAAATGGTGTACATCTCAAGGTGCGTCCAATGATGAGCTTTGTTTCATAGCCCAAAGATGTAGGGTGGTTAGCTTTCGTGAAGCAGTGAAGATCGCTAGCAATGATGGTGGTGTGCGGTTAGCAGAAAAGACTGGTGGTCACTGTAGGCAGTAAAGATCGTGCGAGTGATAATTGATCAGATGCCCAACATTGTTTTGTGTGATTGAAGTGCACAAGGTTTAGTGTTTGCAAAGTAGCAAAAAGAAGGTGGGGCCCATTGCTAATATAGAAGGACCGGAAGGAGTAAAGGTAGTGCAAGTTTCCAAGGATCCAGTGAACGTCATTACTTCGTGAGGGAAAGGTGTGGGTGTTTTAAACTCCACGAAATGGTGAAACAACAAAATAGGGAAATACTCAGAAAACTGGTGATCCGTTGGAGCCTATTTTGAATTCAATTTGCAAATTTATTTGGATATAAGATATATCGATTTGTTTAAATGTAAACTTTATGCAGAGTGTTTGATGCGTGTGTTCTTATTCATGTGTTTAATATTATATGAGGTTATTTGGAATTACTAATGTGTAACTGAGATGCGCAGGAAAATTATCCATGTGACCATGGAAATAATATGGAGAACCAAACCTAGACCTATGTACATTCGTAAAACCAGGGTTTGTGTATTTGGAGAGACAACACCTCGTATGTATCGTATTTTATTTGTGAAAGTAAATGTTGCATGTGTGTTAAATTGAAATTATTAATTTGTGTAAATCCAACAAGAGACAAATTTCATGTGTAATTTTGTAAAAGTATTTTTATTGTGTCACTTGACACGTGTTGATTTATGTCTTGATTTTTGAATTTGTCTCTTGGAGGGAGTTGTTCAACTATAGCTTTTTCAAATAATTTAATGTGGTTCTAAATTTTCCTTGGGTAGAGAGTCTTTGGAGTGGTCAACACAAGTTGGACCCGAAATTTAACTTCAGATGGGTTTATAAGGGGTCAAATGGATTCCCAGGGATAGTTTAAAGGTGTTTCCTAAAGCCCATAAGGTATACCTATGAGTTAGGAGTGTTTTTAGGCATGTGTCTACTCCCTTGTGGCTGTTTAGTCATCCTAAAAAGTGGGTTTTCTAAGATGTGCGAAAATTCAAAATTAGAAGGTGCCATCTAGGTTAGATAACCTTCCCTTTTGATGAGAGATCTTTTTTGATCCTTTTCTTACTTTTTCCTTTTTCAGTTTTAGAAACCTGGGAGAACTCTCACTAAGGTCTTCTTAGGCAAGAATGAGAGATTTGGTGGGTAATCACCCACTCTCCATTTTTGGAGACTATGCATTTTGAAAAGTTTGGTTTTTGGATTCGAAATTTTGGCTAAGTGTGGAAGGAAGATTTGTGGATTTGGTTTGCTCATCCTCAAACTATTTCTAGCATACCTTTGGACAGATTGAAGGTTGGATTCAGCTCCTTGTTTTTTACATTGCATGTTTATGTTGAAAAGATTGCTTGTATGTAGATGTTAGTTTCTTGTATTTTCTTTTGTGAAATTATTTTGTGTTCTATCTTTTATTTCCTTGTATGCATTTTCTATGTATTGGGAGTAACCAAGGCTTTCTACTCTTGGGAGAGTAGGATGGCCTTGTGGGTGGTAGAAGTTTGACAACCCTTGAGTGAGAGACTCTCTTTATGAGAGCGAGCTCAAGGGGTGTATTTGTGACCCTTGATGCATGGCCTAGTTTGTGCATTTGGTGGTCATAAGGGGAGAAAGTATGGCATAGAATGCCTTGGGGGGCATAAGGAACGTGGGGTTTATGATTTTATGAAATAACTTTGTTTTCCATGAGGTGGCATTGTGTTCTACCATTCTTGCAGTCTCCTCAGGGTAATTGGTCCACTACCACCCATGTAAAATCATCACATGTTGTGATGAAATGTAGCCTTGGTTGGGAAAGTGATTGTTCTATGATTTTCCCTTGCTTGTTGTGTTTGCATGTCTGTAACCTATCTAGGGCTTGGTTCTCCAAGCGCGGGGGTAGCTTCTAGTAAGCTTGGGCTGAGAGGTGAGCACTCCATGGTCATAGCCTATAATTTGTTCGCAGGTTGTTTGGAAGAAAAAGGAAAGGACAAGTAGAAGTTGTTGGATTTATTTGTTGCAGAAAAAGATTTGGAAATAGAATATTTTATATTTTAAGTTGCAAAAATGTAAAGGGAAAACTATATGTTGTATTTATTTAGAAAGAAATGTATCTATTATTTTTAAGGTCCTCATTTAATAGAAATGAGAGATCCATATGTAAGGTTGAATATATTGCATTTAAAAAAAAAAAAATACTTTAAGGAAATACATGGTTTTTTATATTAAGTATTATTTTGTTGCAAAATGAAATATTTATGTTGAGTTTAAGTTCTGTACTGTTCTTGAAAAAAAGTTTGTTGTATGCATGTTAGTTTTGAAAATGAAAGTTTATTTTGCATATTATTCCTGAAAATAAAAGGATTAGTTTGTTTCCTTATGCATATCTCTAAGGTTAAATTTAAATAATATCATATTTATATAGTTGTTGTTAAAATTACTGTATTTTGTCATTTACTTAATTGCAGAAAATAAAATCTAGAGTTAAAATAGTCTATTTAATTTAAATAATTTCATATTTCTATAATTGTTGTTTAATTGTATTGGATTCTGTCAAACATATATTGCAAAAAATAAATCTAAACTAATTAGTCTATCTCTAAATTAAGCAACAAGATTATAAAAATAAAATAAAAATAATACATTGATCTAAATTTGAATAATTTAATTAATCTGTTCAAGGGATTAAAATAATAATATATTTTGGCATGATAAAATCAGCCCTAGAAACCTAGTGCATCTAATATATATATATATATATATATATGAAAGAAAAAAATACATATATTAGTATATATTAAATTATTTTTAAAACACAAAAAAAATATATATAAAAAAAAAAGAAAAAGAAAAAATGAAGGAGTGGGGTTACGGGCCGAACCCACTGTGTTAATCATAGTGGTCGGTGCGGTCGGGGGGCTGCCATTGTGGCTTCCCACAGTGAACGGCATGGGGGTTGCCACTGTGGGCGACCATAGTGGTTGGCACAGGGCCTCCCACTATGGTTAACCATAGTGGGGAGACTTCGGGCCGCCACTGTGGTTTCCCACAGTGGGTGGTGCCCGACCACCATTGTGGGTAACCACAGTGGTGTCCCGTGATACCCACCCTGGCACCATTAGCAATCCCTTCCCCTAAAAACCTCTGTCGAGTTCGCCATGGCCTCTGCCGCTCCCCCCTGTGTGAACCACCGCCCTGCACAAAAAAAAAAGGAATAAAACCCTAGCCCGGGTAGGGTTAGGATAGTTTAAAAAGAAAGAAGAGATTATAAAATGTAGGGCATTTTATAATATATATATATATATTTTTAGTTAGGGTTTTGCATGGATAAATTATAATAATGTGAAAACATATATATATATATATATATATATATATATATATATATATATATATATAGAGAGAGAGAGAGAGAGAGAGAGAGAGAGAGAGAGAGAGAGAGAGAGAGAGAGAGAGAGAGAGAGAGAGAGAGAGTTTTAAAATATGAATGGATAGGGCAAATTGTAGATTAAATATTTAATTTGGTGTTTATAATTTATATATGTTTTTAATAAACACATGGGTATATTAAATAAGATGTTTAAATTTAAAATACTTATGAAGTTTAATCTTTTAGAATTTGTTTTTTAACAAATTGGATAAGTTATTTTGACTATGGGGAATTATTTTTAGTCCACCTAAATATAGGTTTTCGATAAGATTAAACTTTATAGGAATATTCATTATAAATTTGAGAGAGTTTAATATTACCTTCGTTAATTATTTTAGAGAGTTTTGATTTAATTAAGTTGTTGATTAAAATTGTTGAGGTAATAAAATATTTCTTTTAGTATTCCGCAATTTAATTATAAATTATTGTCGCTTACTTGAGCTATTATGTAGTTCTATAAGCTAGTTTGGAATTTAATGGAAAATATAATAAATATTTCTACAACATTATCATATTTGGGTAAATATATTTGAGAAGTTTAATTGATTGAACTTAAAGCAAGAGGTAATGGGTATATTGAATACAAAATATTTAATAGTTGATGTTTGGAAGAAGTAATATATAACAACTTGATTTAAATTATATAATTACATTTTAGAGATCTAAATGGGTTGTAAAATTAAATAGAATAATTTAATATAGTCAGTTAAAATTATATATTTAAGAGGATATTGTAGTGGCGTAATATATTTTCTCTAAAATAAAATTAATGGACTGTATTGTGAACCTTGTTAACCCAAGTGGATACTTTTATCAGATAATTTAATTATCATAATGATGTTTGACACTTTAATTGTATCTGCTCCATTAGATAATATTAATACAACGAAATAGTATTAGGGTTCAATTAATAGAAGCCATATTTAGTTAGGAAACTTGATATTTATTAAATAAATGATATTGAACCAAGTAATTATATTAATGTCTATTTAGTAGCATTTGAGCTAATCAAGTCCTAATAAGAGCAACTAAAATGAAAGGGACTTATGAGTGAATTTAATATTACCCTTTTAAAAATTATTCGTTCCACTTGATAATAGGAGCTATCGTATTTGTTATGTTAGTAATTTTCTTAATCTTATCATCCAGGAGTTTTATCGAGACCTAAGGCTTCTTGTTAAAATTTATTACATCGCTCACTTTAGTAACTCATTTTAATATCACTTAAGAATTCATTTGGAACAACCTGATAAGTTGTCACAACTATTCAAGCAAAGGTTGCATGCAATTTAGCGTAAGAAAAAAAATTGTTGTTTGTGTTTTTGCCCAAAAGTTTGGGCATGACATTTGTTCACTTTAAGGGCAAAACGCATGTATTGGTCACTATGTCAGATCCTTGGGGAAGATGCTAAAACAACCATGCCAACCCATTATATGTTAATGATGGCACAGATTATGAACCCCTCTCTAGCAGTGACATTTGATTATGCACCTTACCTCACTGATGCATTTCATGCAGGGCTTGTAGGGATAAAAAATGGTAAGGTGGATAGACCTTTTGGATGGTATTCTCTTCTAATGCACATATTTTTGTTCAAAGGATTTGATTATTTTGCTAAGGAAATGGATTTGATCAAAGAAAATGAAGGTGAGGAGATGCTTGTGCAACTGTGGAGCACAATTTTGTCTTGGGACAGAGAGGAAGGCAGTTATTTGAAGTTTGATAGGTTCTTTGTATCTAGGCTTAGGATTCTTATATGCCCACAAAACCCTAGGATCTCAAAGGCTCTTTTGGAGTTCCTCGGGCCTAAGGAGTTTGCTGAAGGTATTAAGATTGTTCATAATTGGGGTGATATGTATTTGTACCCTATTTCTACAGTTTTCAAAGTTTATGGTTTCAAAGGCACTCCATATTTATTGCCTTATCAATTCCCATTGAAAATAGGGATTGCATAGGTCTTAAGGCAAATTGGAGGTGTGCAAGAGGAAGAGCTAACAAATAGGGGTAAAGGGAGTATTTTCCCAACTGTTACCATGGCCCATCAATTCATGATCACCAAAGGTGGTTGGAAATTCTTTGATGACTTTTTTCAACCATATAGGTTGTCTACTACTATAACCAGGTTTGCTGACCCTAAGGATTTTTTCAATGGTATGTTTAGGAGAAGAGCAGTATGCAAAGGTAGGCCACACCAATTTCATTTCCTTAAGGACCTAATTAGAAATGAATTTAGTTTGGATGAGCAAGAATTGAGGACAAAAAAGTGGGTGGCATACAAAAAGGGTTTGGATTTCATTCATCAATTTGATAGCAGTTATGACCCTCTATCTAGCCTCAACCCCTTTGAGGAAAAGATCAAATTCTTAATTGTTTACTTTGAAGATTTAATGCAAACTCTAAAAGAAAAGAGGGAGGCTATAATAAGAGATAACCCTGACAAAGCTAAGTTAATTCTAGCTAAGCCTGCCTTTGCTAAAGCCATCCCTCTCAGTGATTATGTGATGCACAAAAAGTCAAAATATAGTGTATTGATGCCAATAATAGGTGAGCCCTCCACTTCAAGAGCGAAGAGAAAAATTGAAGATGTCATTGACATCCAAGAATCCCCTAAAAGGCAGAGGGTGGGGAAAGAAGTGCAAATAGGTGAATCTTTGTACTCTCCATCTCAATCCCCTATCCATATAGGAGATGAACAAGTCATAGCAGAACAATTGTTGTAGTTAGGAAGCCTCAGAGAGATTGCTTACACCTATGAAGAGACACAAGAGGGAATGCAAAAAGAGCCACCTAGTGCCAAGATGAACTTAACTGAAGATGAGTTCAAAGGTAAAGAGTTAGACCTGGCTGTCAAGCAAGCTAGTGAAGAGTTCCTAACTGACAACAATTTTGTCACAACAGGGGCATTCATGCAATTTGTATGAAAACAAAACTTTGAAAAATTCAAGGCAAGATGTGAAAAGAGAATGAGTGAGAAGCCTCACAAAAATACAACCTTAGTGGAGGAAGAAGTTAAACAAGAAATGCTAGTTGAATTCAAAGCCATCACTCCTGAAGCAGGAAGGGAAATGGTGTCAAAGGCTGGTGTTCTACTCCTCCCTGAATGGGATATAGTAGATGCCTTGGTACTTGAAGCAGTCAGGAAAGAGACCAAGCCTATGGAGGGAGTGACATTCAGAAAAGATAATGTTGCTCTGGTCATGTGGTCCCTGAAGAGGGATGAAAGTAGAAGAAGGAAGGATACCTTAGGATCTAGTTTTCTAGGAGGAATGATAGTAAAAAGAGTTTAGGATATAGGGGTGGTAGAGGCTGCTAGCACAGTTTTAGAAACTGCAAAATTCAATGTAGCAGTGGTAGAAAAGGAGGCAAAGGAAAAATCTAATCTCCAATTGAAATTAGAAACAATCTTGAAGGCTTATAATGCGACCAAAGAAGGAATAGCTAACCGAGATAACATCATTGCTGAATTGAAGCATCAATTGGCAGGATAGTACCATCAAGGTGAGTCCTCTACTCTAATGATGGCTTCTTCTCCTGCACAACCTCCATCCACTAGTCCCATCATTGAATTTCCCCCTTCTCCTGTGCCTTCCGGTTTTCAACCAGCTGAGACCATTCAACATGAATTGGAGAAGTGAAAACAAGCTTAGGTCCTATTTGTAAATAAATATGAGGAAAAGGTAAAGGCCACAATTTTGAGCTTTGCAGACACAATAGGGTCCTCCATGGTGCACAATAGCATGAAGAATATTTTTGATATTTGGAATGAGTTGAATGAAGACAAGGCTATCCTGGAGCCAGTTTTGGATAAGTGGATACCAAGAGAAGTGGATTTAAAACTTATGTGTGCATCCTATGATGAAGCAAGATCAGATGCTATTATTAAATCCACATGTGAGTTAGCATAAGGTCTGACCAAGTTAGCAGAAGGAAGAACCAATGTGGAGAGGAAAGCCAACTTGTATAGGAAAGAATATATAGAGCGTAAATTTGAATTATTTCCTGGTGATATTTTTTACCAAAATCAGTTGAAGGACAAACAGGTATGGCTTGATGAGCTGGGAGCTAACTTGTCTCTAAGGGTGAATGGAATCATTAATACAAATGACACATCCCTATTTGTCAAGACAGTTGAAGAAATAGAAAAGATAAAGTCACATTATGGCTTTTTGAATTCAAAGGCTAATAAAGTGATAAACTCTTGGAAAAGGTTGGTTAAGTTGAAGGAAAAAAAATTTAGCTTCTCATGGCCTGCTGATGACATATTCCAAGAGTGGACCAAGAAGTATGCAATGCAAGAAGAAGGAATCCCAGAGCAGTTAAAAGATGTTACAGAGGAGCAACAAACTGAAGAGGCCATTGATACTGAAAAGGACTTGTAACTGTTTCTTGGAGGACATTGTGGTTTGTAACAAACTTTTCTTAGGAATGTCCGAAGCTTGTATACAACCATGATGTTATAAATGGATACCAGGACTAATAGAAAAGGGATCACAAGAATTTTTGTAAAGAAACTCTGCAGAAATATATTTGGGTTTTTTCTAGCTATCACAGAGAATACTTTGAATTATGTAAGATTATTTTTAAAAAATGAATATAAAGATACAGATCAACACTTTTCAGGCCTAAATTTGTGTTGTCTTCTGGTGTGCACTCATTAATTTGTTGGTTTCATTTGAATAGTCTAGGGTTATTTGATTGAACATGGATTGTAAGGCGATCATATCAATGTGTTTCTAGCTTTTCTCTTCAAGGGAGAGGAATTAAATATGCATGAAATGTCTCTATCAGTAAATCAATTGTTTACTCATTTTGAATTTGATGAATGGTTTTAGTTTTAAGAAGATAGAACTCATGTATATGTTAGGCATGTATGGGGTTAATTAAGGCCAAGGTGGTGAAATGTATGTGATTGTTCAGTTTTGGAATTCTAATTTGATTTTGGTGACTCTGTAGCCTGAATAAGGCACTGGTATCCAGTTGTGGTTTTCTTTCTATTTCTCTTGGAGATCAATACTAAAAATGAGTATAAGCTTTTCTATTAATGTTTCATTTCTATTAAGGTGATGAAGTCCATAGGTTTCTAGCATTGGTTTGCTATGGATCTCAAATTTTAAAAGTGTGAATGTTTTCACAGAAGGTATACCCACTTGAAATTTGGATAAGTTTGAAGTGTAGAAGGTTTTGTTAATTCCTTGTTATATGTTTTTCTAGAGTTTTTTTCTTCCTCAGTGTCCTCTTCATATGCAAATAGAGTTTATTCTATTCCTAACAGGGAGGAGAGAAGGGAATCAGAATTTGAGAACAACAAGTTAATCATTATTATTGTGCAAATTTGTTATGGGACATGATCTCTCAAATATCATTGATGACATTTTGGGTTTGCATAGGAGGATGATTAACTTTTGTCTGTTTGCATGCAAGCAACACTCTGGTCATCTTGGTCCATTATACCTTGATGCTTGTGTTAACTTGCAATACCAAAATCCAAGTAAACAATGCTTAGGTCATCATGGTTCAATTATACCATTGATGTTTGCACTTTCTTACCACATTTTAAAGCCTTAATGATGATAAAAATCATGATCAAAGTGACCGTTATGATGATAACATGACATTACTTGCATATTTGCATATTTAGATTATATGGCATGCTACATTCAAGGTGCATAGGGGATCAAATCTCATTTTCCAAAGGCCAAGGTCAAGTGGTGTTATCTCTCTTATTAAGTGATTGAGTACATTGGACATCACAAGAAATAAATAATTCATGCATCAAGCATTTTAGGTCATACATGTCTTTTGTATTGCATTCCATCAGCATTCATTTAGTTAATTCATACATTTCATATTTCATATCATTGCCATAAAGATCATAAAAACAACAAAAAGAAAGCATATCATATAGTTAGCATCTCATACCATCACATGTGCATCACATAGTCTAGAAAATCATTCATAAAACATCATTACATGGATAATTATTGCACCATATAATCATAATATCATCACATATAGAATCATTACATCATTGTTGCATCATAGATTCATGACATCATTCATTTTAAAAAGCATAAACATCTCAAATAGGATCCATCATGCATTGCATTCAGTCATCAATAAATCACATAATCGCATAGGCATTCCTCATGTAAATACTGCATCATCATAAAAGAAGCATACATCCATCATCTAAAATCCATAATCATATAGAACCTAAGACATGCATCATGTAAAGAGCGACATACATCTAATAGATTCAAGACATCATCACAAAGTGAGTAGAATGCATCCATCATATATAAAGGAATGTTTAACCATGTAAATAAGATGCATCTCATATAATCAAAAGATAATCAAGATCCAATGTACCATGATATCACAAAATATCAGAGATACATCACAAAAATAGCTCACAGGAATCATCGGTGTATCATCAAAAAGTGTATATATTCAAATCAAAATCTGTCATATCTCAACATCTTAAGAAGGATGAGGAACTGAGCTCGCACCTGATGTTGTGAACCTAGCACCATCATCACCAGATGAACCTGACCCACCTGGATCCCTCCTAGGGCCTGTAAGACCCCATCTCTCTAAATCTTGACGTGAACTACCCTGCCTAGTACTTTGCACATAGGATGTCACTTGTCTCTCTGGAGGTACAACCTAAAAATATAAACTCTTGTAATACTCTACCTGAGTGGAGTGGTGTGTTATATCCCTCAAGGTTGCCTTGGTCAATCCCTAAGAATTTGTTTGTTGTAAACTCTGTATCAACTCCTGGGCCTTCCCATGTCTCTCTATAGTTGTATCTCTCTATGTGGTCAACGTAACAATCTATGTCTACATCTGAGTCACCTGACCTTGTACATGTGCCTGTAACTGTTCTATCTATGAGTCTCTCTCTATCATCTTTCCCTCCAATTGTTGAACTTGACTCCCCAAGTCACTAATCTATTCTTGTTGCTGGTGAGAAGGCATCTTGATGAGTATCCGCTGAGAGGTCTTTGTTAGTACATGTGGTATCTGATCTGCCTATCTAACCTATTGAACCTGTCCTATGTGTCCAGATCTCCTCCGTCAAACCACCCTTGTCACCTAATCCATAGGTGACACTCTCATAACTCTAGAACTACTATCTCCTGATACATCTTCCACTACATCTCCCCCATCATATCCCTCATAATATCCTCCATCATGTTCTCCTCCATCATCTCCCCCATAATCTCCTCCATGTCCTCCATCATCTCCCTCATCTCCTCCATCATCTCTATCTCCTCCATCTCACCTGTCTCCTCTCCCTTCTCTCCCTCTTGGTTGTCTAGGATCCCGATGTGGTGGTCTATCCTCTCCATCATTGAACCCAGTTACTGGCTCATCCAAGGTAGTCAGTCTCTAAAACAAGTGTGTTAGAAGATACTCGCCATACTCTGCTATAATGGCTGGATCAATAATATCAGCCATGTAGTCTCAATCATGTCCTTTGAGGCTCTTATACTTAGTATAGTCAACATCATAAGAAATAGTTGGCCCCCAAGTAGCCACATCTTGTCACCTACGTGCATAAAACGTTGTCCCCTGTGGGAGTCCCTAGACTCTGCCATACTGGTGTAGCACCCATGTAATGATGTACCACTCAATGATGTGGGGACTCGAACCAATGAGGTACCATGAGAAGAAAACAAATGCCATCTCATGTGCATCCTCTTCCCATCGCTCACAATCTCTATATGGCTGCTAGATCATGCTATCAAGATCATTCATGACTCACCTCCAATACTCCTGTTTGCCCAACTTTTGCTGGACAGCTACACCTGGATAACCATATACATAGGGCCTCCCTATCGGATGATCTCTATCTACTAGTGGACATGTGATAGGTAAGTTCTCCCAATCCCATATCTGTAGTAGGGTCACACTTGCTAATAACTTGGCTGATTCTTGGTAAACTACTCGGTGCAAGTCATTGTGTAAGTGAGCTAACATATATGATCCCTAAGAGAACCTAGTTCCCTGTGTAATCATCTGCTCCAAATGGCCCCACCCAATTGATAAGACCTTTGACCTATGATCAGGACAAAGGAAACCACTAATGAACCCTACCAGTACTAAAGGAAGTGGAGCATAATCCAAATCGAGCATCTCCTACCAAGGGATATCATACCCACATATTTGATCATCGTCAAAGATCCTCCTCAATGCATCTATCCCACACTGCTCATATAAGTCATAATAGATGATATGTCTGACCATGGGTATCCTAAGTATTTGGTAGACATCCTCTGGTGTCATTGTCATCTTTCCCTAAGGTAGATGAAAGGTATTATGTTCTTTGTGCCATCTCTCAGCCAGTGCAGTCAGCAAACCCTAATTAATCGTATACCAGGGCGTATCAATCAAGGAAGATAGTCCACATCAGTGAATCAAATCTAAATCTTCCTGAGTAAGATGATGCATCAAGCTATGTGTCTTTGGGAAACACTCCTGACACTAAAGAGTACCTAAAGGCTCCTGTTATCATGCCCAAATCAACATATCAGTAACTTGATTTACCTATCTATCTATCAGTCAATCTATTTATCTATCTTGCTCATGTGAGATTTTTATCAAATCTCATTGAGCCCCTATTAGCGATGCTCATTTATCATGAGGTCATTTTCAATTTTTATCTTATCTAGCATGCAAATTGAGGTAATGAAAACTGATCATTATCTAATCAATCAGGGGTCTCTAAATAAAATTTCAACAATCTAGTATCAAATCACTAATCAAGATTAGAAAAATCCACTATTAACTATCTTCATTAATACCTATTGGGGTGCTTAAATCCTCAATCTAAAAATTAATCATTTTTTTAATCAAAAATTCAGCAGGGGGGGGGGGGGGGTTTTCTGTGTGATAATATCATCAATATAAAAAAAAATTATCATTTTTTTGGAAGGGGAATTTTTGCGCTATTAGGGCTAGAACCGGTACTAATAGTGTCGTTCAACGCTCATGGCACTAGAGCCAGTGCTCGTGACACTAGTGACAATTTCTATGGCACCACTTTCAGCTCTCATGACATGTGATGATGATTCCCATGGCGTAAAAGTTGACACCCCTGACGCCAGCGACAACATGCACGACACCAAAGCTGGCGCCCGTGGCGTTGGTGACGACTGTTGGCATATGATGAACCAGTATGATGATAATGTATGTTGTCATTGATCTCAATAAGTGTAGGTGAACCGGTATGAATATTGGAAGAAGTTTTTATTTATATTCAAGTAGGAGAACCAGTATGAAGGGATGAAGTGGACTGGTGTCAGGGTTTCACTAAGTGTGATTACCAGTTGGTAGTCTCAGCTCTAGGGTTTTTGGTTTGGCAATCTAGTTTGTGCGATGCAATCAGTGACATTCTATGATGAGTTAGCTAAGAGATAAGGATGAGATCGAGATGCCACATTAGTTTTGTGCACACGAAGGATTTTCTTGAGGATCTTGCATGTGATATCGATTGCATTAAATGTCTACCTTGGGAATGAACATTCTTCTTAGCAGTATGTGAAGAGAGCATGATGGGTTACTGATTTCCATATCTGGTGAAGAATGGACAATGTAGAATGATGTGATCTATTTGAGATTGTTTTATTCTATGCAAGTGTTTGAACGGTCAGGATTGGACTACTTGTAATTGTAAACCTAGAATGTTTAGGGTTTAGGGTTTATGCTACCAACCTAATTATTGTCTATAAGGTCGATGATGTTTGTTATTGTTTGTGTTGGCAAATGTTATGTTTGTATTTGAGTGATGAGATACGTGCCAGACTAGTGAGTGGAAAATTGCAGAGTGTGATTGCAAAGTAGAGGAGCTAAAAAGGATCTTCCTTAGCATGTAGTGTTATTATTAGATCAGAGCTTTACCTATTGTCTTATAACCATTTCAACAGTAGGAAAATCCCTTTACCAGATAGCTTTAACAGGCTTATTGCAAATTCTCTAACTAGGTGACTCAAGATCATTAAGTTCTTCAGAACCTCTAGCGAGGTAACCTTTAACAGGGTATATAGCCATCCCTTAACCGGGTGATCTTTAACAAGATCGGTTCCAAATAGAACCTTATTGTAAAGTCTTTAACCGGACTAGGATCCTAACAAAGTGAGCTTCAAAAGAGTTCAAAAACAAGATTGTGGGTATTCATCCCCACCATGGTTTTTCCCATTTGGGTTTCCACATGAAAAATTTGTGTGTCATGAGTTGTGCATTTTTCATGTGATGATTGAGTAGTCTTTGTTTAGGTGAATATGCATGCAAAGCTAATGGTTATGGTATTACTGATACAACACATACATGAGTATATTGGTGTAGTAGTTATCAAGTGTTGAATGTTATTTAAAGTATTTAGTTTTACTGATTTAGCTATCTGAAATCTTACTGTGTTTAACCGGTGTTGCCATGGTTAAGTTTAGTGATGAAGACAACCGATTAGCATTGTTTTAACTTGATAAGTTGTGGAGAAGTTTTTGTATGTACTGATTCACCCCCCCTCTTAGTACTGATTAGGGTATTTGTTGTTCATCATTATTCATCAATTGGTATCAGAGCAACTCTAGGTCCTCAGTGATATAAGCTTAACAACTTGAGGTAAAAGATCCTGCTTTAATGATGAAGAGGGAAGGTCCTAAGTTTAATAGAGATAAATTCAAAATATGGAAGGATAGAATGAGTATTTATATCAAGAGTTTGGGTGGTCAACATTGGAGCTATGTTGAGAATGCCTATGTAATCCCCACTGGCACTCTAACAGATGATCAGAAAAGAGAGATTCAAGAAAATGGGCAAGTCATGGAAGCCCTTATTAACAACCTGTCAGGTATTGAGTTCATTGATGTACAAGATAAGGACACTCCTAAGGACATATGGGACACACTGGAAACCATTTATGGTGGTGATGAGCATGTCAAGCAAGCTAAGGAAGAGAGCCTTGGAGGAAAATTTGAAGACATGAGGATGGTTGAAGGAGAGACCATTCAACAATATGGCATAAGGATCAAGACTGTGGTTGGAGATATCAAGAGCACTGGTGGAACAATTGATGATGCCACCATTGTTAGTAAAGTTTTGAAATCATTGTTACCAATCTATGCAATCAGAGTTACTGTTATTCAAGAGCTAAGGTCTATCGACAAAACCAAGGTATCCTTAGACTCTATCATTGCAAAGTTAACTACATATGAGTTGAATAGCTATGATGGCAGTGTTCAGAAGACTGAGTCAGCCTTTAGAGCATCTGTTGCACCAACCAGAAAAGGAAAAGAAGTAAGTACTAGTTATGAATCCAGGCAATGTAGAGATATGGATGATGAAGAGATTCTGATGGAGTTTGAAGCTCTTCTTGCCAAATGATTTCCAAAAGGCACCAGAAAATACAGAGGTAAGCTTCCTTTTAAATATTTTTTTCTACAATAAGATAGGACATATAGCTGTTAACTGTCCTAACAATGACAATAAGGATAAACCGAAGAGGTCTAGAAAGTATTAAGGAGGATGTATGAGAAATTGTCTTGTTGCAATGGATGAAGGTGTTACTAATGAAGAATCTAAGGATGAAGAGAATGAGGACATAGTGTTTGTAGTTGTAAAGGAAGAAGTGTCTGACAAGAAAGCCCTTGTCTCTCACATTGACAACTCTAATGGGTGGATTACTGATAGTGGGTGTTCTCACCACATGACTAGTGACCAAAGAAAGTTTCTATCTCTAGAAGAATATGATGGAGGTGTTGTTCAGTTTGGAAATGATGCACCATGCTTGGTGAAAGGTAAAGGATCCATCTCACTGAATGGAAAGAGTAGTGCGGATGATACTGGGTAGAAGGTCTTAAGCATAACCTTTTGAGTGTTGCTTAGCTAAATGACAAAGGACTCATTTTGGAGTTCAAAGGTGGAGTCTGCAGTATAATTGGAAAGAGTGGTGAACTTATTGCCACCGATAAGAAGACTAGACGTAACTTGTTTTAGTTGAATGCCAAGCTTAGTCAGTGTCTGATGGATAAGTTTGATGATAGTTGGATATGGCATAGGAGACTTTGTCATATAAACTTTGACAATGTTGTAAAAGCTAGTAAGATCAAGGCAATAAGAGGATTGCCTTTGCTGAACAAACCAGAGAATTATTTGTACAGAGAATGCCAACTTGGGAATATGTCTTCCTCAAATTTCAAAGGTAAGTCTTTTTCAGCAGGGAACTTACTTGATCCTATGCACACCGATTTGTGTGGTCCAATGAAAAATAGAAGTACTCAGGGAGATAGGTATTTCATGATTCTTACTGATGACTGCTCAAGAATGATGTGGATCACATTCTTGAAAGACAAGTCTAAGGTATTTGGAAAGTTCAAAGCCTTTAGAGAATTGGTAGAGAAGGAAAGTAGTCAAAGGATAAAATGCCTAAGAACTGATCAAGGATGTGAATTCACTTCTAATGAATTCAACAAGTACTTTGAAGAGAACGATATCAAGAGGTAGTTGTCTACCCCAGGGAAACCACAATAGAATGGCATAACAAAAAGGAATAACATGATTGTAGTTGAAGCGGTGAGCACTGTAGTCTATACTATGAACTGGGTACTCATCAAGAAAGGTAGAGAAAAAACCCCTTATGAGTACTGGACTAGGAAGACTCCCACTGTGAGTTATTTTAAAGTATTTGGCAGTAAGTGTTATATCAAGAGTGGTGAGCATCTGAGAAAGCTTGATGCTAAATATGATGAAGGAATATTTCTGGGATATTCCACCAAAAGCAAAGCTCTCAAGTGCTACAACAATAGGACTCAAAAAATTGTTGAGAGTATCAATGTCAGGGTTGATGAATCCCCTAAGAAACCTGAGGAAACCATCAGCGAGCAAATAGAAGATGAACCAGGTGTAATCTTCTAGGAATCGGTTAAGAAAGAAACAAGCAAAGACCTTAGTGTTCCTATACCGGTAGAAGCTGCAGTAGGTGAAGAAGAAGATGGAGAAGAAGAAGAATAGGAAAAGCAAGCAAAACCAACTAGAGTCATTCCTAGATATGTGAAACTACATCATAATCCGAAGAAAATCATAGGTGATAAAGATGGAGGGATACTCACAAGGAGAAAGGTGAAAGAAAACTCTTGCATGATTTTGATAGTTCTGATACTAAATGTAAGTATAGATCCAATAGCCAACAAGATGAGAGGGGGGGGGGTGAATCATACAAACTTAATCTTCCATAAAAACATCAGATTCAACCTTGGTAACATATACTTTAGTAATTTAACCCAAAACTGTTAAACATGCAAACTCAAAAGCATATAAACATCATAAACCTCATAACACTAGATTTAACATGGAAACCAAAATAGGGAAAAACCACTGTGGGATTTTGGACCCACTAAGAAATATACTCTTCTAGAGTATGCTCGGTTAAAAGCAAATCCTGTTAAAGAATACAAACACATTGCTAGATGTGACCCGGTTAAGGGATTTCCCTCAGATCTATGAGGATCTTCACCTTGTTAGAAGTGACCTTGTTAAAGGATTTCAAATACTCAATCAGAATGTCATCTTGCTAGAGGGTTTTACAAATAAGACTGTTAACTCCACTCGGTTAAGAGATTTTCTGTCACTTTCACAAAATAATAGTAATAAAAATCTATCTACAACTTCACATCTAAAATTCTAAAGCAAATTCTTATTTGTTCAATACAATCTAGACATAGAACTAATCTTGTCCATCTACTGGGCTTCCATACTCTATTATTAAAATAGGTATTCAAGCTTATGTGCTCGGTAATCACTATGTAGCATCACTGTGCATACACTTGCCCATATACATTGTTTATCAATAGTTTCCTATTTATAAACAATTAGCTAACTGCTTAATCTCCTTGATCACATTTCCCATGATCAATCATAGCCATCAAATCTTCAAACTTGTCCAGGTTCAATGCATCTTTCAATCTGAAAATGTTTTACCCCGCCTAGGAACTTGCACATATTTCTTGGAACTTGTGCTAGGGTATTGTGGTTCAATCTAAACTGTAGATCTTCATGCCAACTTTCCTTTGCCATAGATTCATTAACAAACTATATTTATGGCATACTAATCATTTAATCAGTTCCAGCTCATCAGCTTCCTTCATTAAATAATGCATGTAAACATTTAATGCATTTTGTTATAGCTCGGTTACTACTTGGTAAATACTAAACTTCACTCGGTAGACATTCTGCCTTCATTAACCGATAGCGATAACCTTAGGGTTTATCGACTAGGTTCTTTGCTTGATAACATAGTATAGTATTAACCTTTACAATTTACAACATATGTCTGATGTTAAAACAATCTAAACATCATGATCTCATCATTGTCTAACTCAGTAATAGTTGCCCATTGAATACCTTATTCATCCCTTTATTCATCATAATCTTTCTGTGTCTTTTACTGATATCTTTATATTCTTTACATCATACTTCTCAAGATATGACAACATCATACTGAATTAGAAAATCAATATCTTGACATCAGTGAAAAAATAATAATATCAAGACAGTAAAAATCATTAATCAGTTATATCCATAATCATCAACAACATTCTCAATATCCTTATTGAAATGCCAACAATCTTTCATTGTCTGTTATAATGTTATATTGCCAACAATCTCCCCCTTTGGCATTGTTGGCAAAAGAAATTGATTTGACCTTAAAAGATTTGGATTGCTGTGATTCTGAAATGGTCTCCCCCATACATTAGACTTCTCCTCTTTTCTTCAGTCTTCTTTCCAATTTGTAGTCTTCTCAGTTTTCTCCCCCTTAAATTATTCTTCTCCCCCTTTGACAACAATGCCAAAAAGTAAAGAACTAAAACATAATTTCTTCCTATATGAAGTGAATTCCTACTATTTGTGTATCAACTAAGTCTTGGTACGAGCATTTTGTCTTCAATTCCTGTTCCCTATAATATTTCTTGTAATATTTTTTGTACACCTTTAGAAAACATCCTAAAGTGTGTAAATCAGCATCAACTCCAAAAAGATATTTGATAGAGTCATCGGATTGATGCTTTCACCAAACTCGGTCAGTGAGTAGAAGATAGGGGTAGGACCCCTAACTTACTTCTGAGATATTCAAAAGTGTCCCTTGGTAGTGGCTTGGTGAAGATATCTACTATTTGTTCCTTTGTGCTAACATACTCCAACACCACTTTCTTCTCTTGAGCTTCTTCTCTAAGATAATGATATTTGATAGAGATGTGCTTTGTCTAAGAGTGCATAATAGGATTCTTTGAAATGTTAATGGCACTAGTATTGTCACAGAATATAGTTACTGGCTTGGTAACTTTCTCATTTATACCTTCCAATAGTTTTTTGATCCATGCAATGTTGGTACAATTCAATGTTGCAACAACATATTCAGCTTCTGTTGTTGACTGTGAAACACATCCTTGTTTCTTGCTAAGCCAACTCACTAGTCTTTCTCCTAAAAAGAAAGCTCCTCCACTTGTGCTTTTTCTATCATCAATGTTTTCTGCCCAATCAACATCAGTATAAAATTTTAAATCAAAATCATTTCCTTTCTGATATACTAAGCCATAACCCTCAGTGCCTTTCAAGTATCTAAAAATTCTTTTGATTGTTGTCATGTGTGTTTCCTTAGGATCTGCAGAGAATCTTGCAACTATACCTACTACATGTGCTATGTCTGGTCTGTTGTGAATAACATATTGTGGCTTTCCAATCATGGATCGGTAAAGTGTCTCATCAACAGATGCAGATTCATCATTCTTTGATAATTTACAGCTGGTAATCATAGGAGTACTTACTGGTTTTGAATCCTCCATTCCAAATTTCTTCAAGATTTCCCTTATGTACTTGGATTGAGTAATGAAAATCTCATTTTTCATTTGCAATATCTATAAACCTATAAAATACTTTATCTCACTGATTAATGACATCTCAAATTCTTTGCTCATTTCATTTGCAAAGTTCTTGCATAAAGAGTCATTTCCACAAAATATAATATCATCAACAAATATGGCTGAGACCAGTATTCCATTTTCATCATTCTTCATGTACATATTGTTGTTCTCACTTGTCCTTATAAAACCAATCTTAATCAAATAAGAGTGCAATCTTTCATACAATGCTCTAGGTGCTTGTTTCAAACCATATAAAGCTTTGTTCAATTTACATACCTGATCTTTATTCTTGTCTTCAACAAATCCTTCAGGTTGTTCATTAAAAACTTCTTCTTCTAATATTCCATTCAGAAATGCAGATTTGACATCCATTTGATATAACTTGAAATTTTTGAAAGCAGCATATGCCAACAATGTTCTTACTCCTTCAAGTCTGGCAACAGGTGCAAAAGTTTCACCATAATCAATTCCTTCTTCTTGAGCATAACCTTTGCAAACTAGTCTTGCTTTGTTTTGAATGACCTCTCCTTTTTCATTTAACTTATTTCTGAAAATCCACTTTGTACTTATTACATTTTTGTCCTTTGGTCTTGGGATTAGTGTCCATTTGTCATTCTTCTTGATTTGATCAATCTCTTCTGTCATAGCATTTATCCAATCTTCATTGTTAAATGCCTCTTTCACTATTCTTGGTTCAAATTCAGATATCAAACATGTGTTATGTCTCAGTTTGTTCCTTGTCATCACTGGATCATCCTTATCTCCTATAATATAACTTGGTGCATGATGTCTTCTAACATACTTGGCTAATACAGGCTCAGTAGGCTTTGTATGATCTTCTTCATCACTCGGTAACTAGATATTCTCTTCATTTTCTTCAATAGTCTTCTCGGTAAGACTTCTCGGTTGAACATAGACAAATTCATCATAGTCTTCTGGTTCCTTGGAATTTCCTTCATCATTTCTTTTTGCAAATTCATCAATTTTCACATTTTTACTTTCTACTATTTTGTTAGATGATTTGATCAGACATTTAAATGCTTTGCTTCTAGAAGAATAACCTAGAAATGTTCCTTCTTCACACTTCTCATCAAACTTGCCATTACTATCATCTTTGTGAACATAGCATCTACTTCCAAAGATTTTAAAATAACTTACATTAGGTTTCTTATCATACCAGATTTCATATGGTGTCTTCAAAGTACCTTTCTTCAATTGTACTTGGTTCAGGGTGTAAATTGTTGTGCTTATTGCTTCTCTCCAAAATGTTTGTGGCACCTTCTTTTCAATCATTAGTGTTCTAGCACAATCCATAATAGATATGTTTCTTCTCTCAGCTATTCCATTCTGCTGTGGAGTTCTCGGTGCAGAGACTCATCTTTTAATACCATGATCATTGCAAAATAAGTTGAATTCATCAGATGTGAACTCTTCTCCTCTATCTGATCTAAGACATTTCAGTTGTCTTCCTGTTTCATTTTCAACTCTTTCCTTGTACCATTTAAACATTTGAAAAGTTTCTGATTTATCTTTTAAAAACATTACTGACATCATCCTTGAATAGTCATCCACAAATAATATGAAATATTTATCACCATAATAACTTTGAACTTTCATAGGACCACAAAGATCAGTGTGCACTAGATCTAAAATTCCCTTAGAAGTGTAAGACTTACTTGTAAAGCTTGATCTTGTCATCTTACCCATCTGGCATCCTCGACACATAGCATTCTCAAGTTTTTCAAGACTCAGTAGACCTCTTACTTGGTGCTTCTTGCTTAGTTTGATTAGATTATCAAAATTTACATGATAAAACCTTTTATGCCATAACCAGGTATCATCTATCTTTGCATACAAACACTTGTTAAGAGTTGAGTCAAGGTGAAATGTGTTACCTTTTGTTTGTGTCTCAGTAGTAGCTAACTTTCCATTCTTGTCATGAACTTTGACAGTTCCTTTATGAAATTCTATTCGGTAACCTGTGTTGTTTAGTTGTGCTAGACTCAACAAATTGTATTTCAAACCTTCAACCCAATAAACATCATTGCATCTTGCATTTTCAAGAAGTGTTATAGATCATTTACCTTTCACTGGACATGGTGCATCATTACCAAATCTAACATAGCCTCCATCACAATCTTTTAATATAACAAACTTGTGTTTATCTCCTGTCATATGATGTGAGCATCCACTATCTATGATCCAGGAATCATTAGTGTTTATGTGAGATATTAGGGCTTTTTCTTCATACCTTTCTTCATCTGATCCATCTTTGATAGCCACATAAACTACTTCCTTTGTATCACTTTCATCTGATTTATCATTATTGGATTCCTCATCAGCTATTAAACATGTCTTTCTATCTCTTCTTCTGAAGTCTCGGTGTCCTCTGTAATGATTATCTTTCTGTCTATCATCTTGGTAATCTTTATTTTCAGTAGAGTCTTTGTCAGGACAGTTAGAAGCTATATGTCCTATCTTATCACAATTGAAACATTTCAAAGGTAGTTTTCCTTTGTACTTACCTTTGCCTCTCGGTAACCTTTTGGCTAATAGTGCTTCAAACTCTTCTTGCTTTCTAATTTCCTCATACAGTTTGTGTACTTCTTCCATGTTCTTACAAAATCTTTCGCTTGCTCCACTGTGATCTCCTTCAGAGTACTTATACTTTCTTTCATTGTAATCATTAGATTCATCAAGATGAAAAGAACTAAATGCAGATTCAACTTTATTTACCGAAGATCCACTGTTATCAAAGTTACTTAACTCAAATGCATGTAGCTTATCAATAGTAGCATCTAAAGAAACTGGCATATTAGGTATAGACCTCAATTCATTGATTGCAGAGACTTGGATTGCATAAGCTGGTAGAAGGGTTCTTAACAACTTACTTGTTATATCCTTTTCTTCAATTGTTCCACCTGCTCCTTTGATTTGATTGACAATCTCTTTTAGTCTTGTACTGTACTGAGTTATGTTCTCACCTTCATTATTCCTCATAGATTCAAGTTGTCCTCTTAGACTATCTACTTTTTCTCTTTGAACATGTTCATCTCCTCCATACATTGATATGAGCTTATCCCACATTGCCTTTGCATCATTGCAGCCTTCTAGATCATTAAACTCTAAATCGGTCAATGCAGATGTTATTTCAATCATTGCTTGAATATGTTATTGCTTTGCCTTTATCTCTTCCATAGTCAATGGATAGGTGCTCGGTGTAACAAAATCATTCTCTAGATTGTATACATCATATTTTCCAACCCCTGATAGATGCAGCTTCATCCTTTTCTGCCATGTAGAGAAACTTGACTTGTTCAACTTCAGTGCATCCCTCTTCTACATCTTTGGATCTTTAACTCAAGTGCCTTTAAACTTTTCTTCTAGAGTCCAAATCTCTGATACCAATTGATAGTTCTGATACTAAATGTAAGTACAGATCCAATAGCCAACAAGATGAGAGGGGGGGTGAATCATACAAACTTAATCTTCCATAAAAACATTAGATTCAACCTCGATAACATATTCTTTAGTAATATAACCCAAAACTGTTAAACATGCAAACTCAAAAGCATATAAACATCATAAACCTCATAACACCAGATTTAACATAGAAACCCAAATAGGGAAAAACCACTGTGGGATTTCGGACCCACTAAGAAATATATTCTTCTAAAGTATGCTCAGTTAAAAGCAAATCCTGTTAAAGATTACAAACACATTGCTAGATGTGACTCGGTTAAGGTATTTCCCTCAGATCTGTTAGGATCTTCACCTTGTTAAAGGATTTCAAACACTCAATCAGAATGTCACCTTGCTAGAGGGTTTTACAAATAAGACTATTAACTCCACTCGGTTAAGAGATTTTCTGTCACTTTCACAAAATAATAGTAATAAAAATCTATCTGCAACTTCACATCTAAAATGCTAAAGCAGATTCTTATTTGTTCAATACAATCTAGACATAGAACTAATGTTGTCCATCTACTAGGCTTCTATACTCTGTTATTCAAACAGGTCTTCAAGCTTCTGTGCTTGGTAATCACTATGTAGCATCCCTGTGCATACACTTGCCCACATATATTGTTTATCAATAGTTTCCTATTTATAAACAATTAGCTAACCACTTTATCTCCTTGATCACATTTCCCATGATCAATCATAGCCATTAGATCTTCAAACTTGTCCAGGTTCAATTCATCTTTCAATCTGAAAATGTTTTACCCCACCTAGGAACTTTCACATATTTCTTGGAACTTGTGTCAGGGTATTGCGGTTCAATCTAAACTGTAGATCTTCATGCTGACTTTCCTTTGCCATAGATTCATTAACAAACTATATTTATAGCATACCAATCATTTAATCAGTTCCATCTCATCAACGTCCTTCATTAAATAATGGATGTAAACATTTAATGCATTCTGTTATAGCTCAGTTACAACTCGGTAAATACTAAACTTCACTTGGTAGACATTCCACCTTCATTAACCGATAGTGATAACCTTAGGGTTTACCAACTAGCTTCTTTTCTTGATAACATAGTATAGTATTAACCTTTACAATTTACAACATATGTATGATGTTAAAACAATCTAAACATCATGATCTCATCATTGTCTGACTCAGTAATAGTTGCCCATTGAATACCTTATTCATCCCCTTATTCATCATAATCTTTCTCTATCTTTTACCGACATCTTTATATTCTTTATATCATACTTCTCAAGATATGGCAACATCATACTAAATTAGAAAATCAATTTCTTGACATCAATGACAAAATAATAATATCAAGACAATAAACATCCTTAATCAGTTATATCTATAATCATCAACAACCTTCTTAATATCCTTATTGAAATGCCAACAATCTTTCATTGTCTATTATAATGCTATATTGCCAACAGATTTATGAATTTGAGCCTAAGACCACTAGAGAGGCACTTATCGATGAAGACTGGATAAAGGAAATGGAAGAGGAGCTAGACCAGATAGAAAAGAATGCAACATGGTCTTTGGTACCCAAAACGAAACACAAGAATGTAATAGGTACCAAATGGGTATTCAGGAATAAGCTGAATGAAGAAGGCACTGTTGTAAGGAACAAGGCAAGACTTGTATGCAAGGGATATGCTCAAGAAGAGGGAGAAGACTATGGAGAAACCTTTGCCTCAGTGGCTAGACTGGAAGGTGTTCAAATACTACTTGCATTTGCAGCATTTAAGGGATTCAAGGTATACCAGATGGATGTGAAGTCTACATTCCTGAATGGAATCCTAGAAGAGGAAGTGTATATTGAGCAACCAGATGGGTTTGCCTTATCAAAAGATAGTAACATGGTGTGTAGATTACACAAGGCCCAATATGGATTGAAACAAGCACCAAGGGTATGGTATGAATAGTTACACTCTCATGTTGTGAAGATAGGATTTTAGAGAACAAGTGAGGACAACAACATCTACCTAAAATTTGAAGGTGATCAAATTTTGATCTGTGAAGTGTTTTTAGATGACATAATATTTGGAGGAGATGATGAAATGAGCCATGCATTTACAGATGAAATGAAGAAAGAGTTTGAGATGTCTCTGATTAGAGAGATAAATTTCTTCATTGGTCTACAGATTCAGTAGATGAAAGAGGGTATCTTTATTACCTAGTCCAAGTATGTCAAAGAGGTATTGAAGACCTTTGGCATGGAGGAGAGAAAAAAGGTTGGTACATCGATGGTGACCGACAACAAATTGACTAAGGAAGATGATTCAATGTTGGTGAATGAGAAGGAGTATCATTCAATTATTGATAAGATGCACTATATGGTACATAGTAGACTAGATATTACTCATGCAGTGGGCATTGTAGCCCATTTTCAAAAAATTCCAAGAGAATCCCACTTGGTAGCAGTCAAGAAGATTCTTAGATACCTGAAAGGGATAGTTTATTATGGATTGTGGTATCCATACAATGGTGATTTTAATCTCAAAGTATATACCGATGCAGATTTGGCAGGTAATGTGGATGATCAGAAGAGAACAACTAGTAGAGCGTTCTTTCTTGGTGGAAGACTAATCTCATGGACAAGTAAGAATCAGAGCTATATTTCCTACTCTACAGCTGAAGTGGAGTATGTGGCAGCATTTATGAATTGCACTCAAGCAATCTGGATGAAATATGTATTGGATGGTTTCAAAGTACCTATATCTAAACTGGTGAGTATATTTTGTGACAACACAAGTGCAATAAATATTTCCAAGAATCTGATATTGCATGCTAGAACTAAGAACATTGAGCTCAAGTATTACTTCTTGAGAGAGAAGGTTCAAAATAGAGAGGTTGTGTTAGAACATGTTTCCAGTAAGGAGAAACTAGCATAAATATTCACTAAGCCCTTACCAAAAACTACATTTACCTATTTGAGAGGTGAATTAGGGGTTCTGCCCCTTCATGAAGTAAACTAAAGTTTTGTGCTCCACATCAGTCAGGTACTACAGTGTCAAATCTTTCAAGATTGATGTGTTGAAGGATGCTACTCCATAGGGGGAGCAACATAGTGGAGAATGGAATCTTGTGCCTCCACTTTGGCATTGTTGTCAAAGGGGTAGAAGATATCTGAAGTGATGAAGATATATGTTATAGTTGCACTGGTATATGTTGTCTATAGTTGCAATGCTACACTGAGTATTGCCATCAATGCCAAAGGGGGAGATTGTTGGCATATGATGAACCGATATGATGAATGTATGTTGTCATTGATGTCAATAAGTGTAGGTGAACTGGTATGAATATTGGAAGAAGTTGTTATTGATATTCAAGTAGGAGAACCGGTATGAAGGGATGCAGTGGACCAGTTTCAGTGTTTCACTAAGTGTGACTATCGGTTGGTAGTCTCAGCTCTAGGGTTTCTGGTTTGGCAATCTAGCTTGTGCAATGCAACCGGTGACATTCTGTGATGAGTTAGCTAAGAGATAAGGGTGAGATCAAGATGCCACATCAGTTTTGTGCACGTGAAGGATTTCCTTGAGGATCTTGCATGTTAAAATTAATTGCATTAAATGTCTACCTCAGGAATAAACATTCTTCTTAGTGGTATGTGAAGAGAGCGTGATGAGTTACTAATTTCCATTTGTGGTGAAGAATGGACAATGCATAATAACTTGTGATATGTTTGAGATTGTTTTATTCTATGCAAGTGTTTGAACGATTGGGATTGGACTGCTTGTAATTGTAAACCTAAAATATTTAGGGTTTAGGGTTTATGCTACCGACCTAATTATTGTCTATAAGGTTGATGATGTTTGTTATTGTTTGTGTTGGCAAATGTTGTGTTTGTATCCAAGTGATGAGATACTTGCCAGACTAGTGAGTGGAAAACTGCAGAGTGTGATTGCAAAGTAGAGGAGCTAAAAAGGATCTGCCTTAGAATGTAGTGTTGTTATCAGATCAGAGCTTTACCTGTTGTCTTATAACTATTTCAATAGTAGGAGAATCCCTTTACCGGGTAGCTTTAACAGGCTTATTGCAAATCCTTTAACGAGGTGACTCAAGATCATTGAGTTCTTCAAATCCTCTAGCGAGGTAACCTTTAATAGGGTTTCAACCTTTAACAGGGTATATAGCCATCCCTTAACCAGGTGATCTTTAACAGGATTGATTCCTAACAAAACCTTGTTGTAAAGTCTTTAACCAGACTAGGCTCCTAACAGAGCGAGCTTCAAAATAGTTCAAAAACAAGCTTGTGGGTATTCATCTCCACCGTGGTTTTTCCCATTTGGGTTTTGACATGAAAAATACGTGTGTCATGAGTTGTGCATTTTTCATGTGATGATTGAGCAGTCTTTGTTTAGGTGAATATGCATGCAAAGCTAATGGTTATGGTATTACTGATACAACACATGCATGAGTATATTGGTGAAGTAGTTATCAAGTGTTGAATATTTGAAGTATTCAGTTTTAGTGGTTTAGTTGTCTGAAGTCTTACTGTGTTTAACCAATATTGCCATGGTTAAGTTCAGTGATGAAGACAACCGGTTAGCATTGTTTTAACTTGATAAGTTGTGGATAAGTTTTTGTATGTACTAATTCACCCCCCCTCTCAGTACCGACTAGGGTATTTGTTGTTCATCATTATTCATCAATCATGGCATTGGTGATGATGCCCATGAGGATCCTAGAGACAACTGAGAGGGGGGGGGTGAATCAGTTGTCTAATAAATTCAAACCAAAAACTTATTAACCAACTTAAAGCTTAATACTAGTAAATTAGTTAAGTATGCCGGTAGACAATGTTAACAGTAAATTGCTATACCAGTAAGAATTAATGCATGAAACATAAGCACAAAGTCATCCACAACACATGACACCAATATTTGTATGTGGAAACCCTATAAAGGAAAAACCACGGTGGGAAACCTTACCCACAATCAGATGATACTACTGCAGATAGTAAGTGTACAAGAGGGGTCTACACATGCAGAAAGGCCAACAGCCTAGAGCTCATTGCTCAATCACAAATGGGAGTCACACTGACTACAGTTGGATGGTTAAATCCAATAAGAATGTACTGCACAAAATTGCATCTTCATATGCTGATTTCAGTACCAGTGTAATGCTGATATGCTTCTACAAAAACTTAACTTCACCTTCAAATGATGTCTTCATGTATGCCTCTGCTTTATCTCGCATATGCTTTCACTTGAATCTTTTTCGCATTCCACACCTGATCTTACAAATAAGATCTTACATTTATACCATACCCTAAGACCAATTTTAGTAGGTTGGCTCTACAAAATATTACAATAAAAACATTTTACAAACAATACAATATCTGATACAATAACTGATTAAACATGTCGGCTTAATGCATTTACAACAATAATAAATCATCTCCATAGCATGCCATGCTGATCTGGAAAAGATAAACCTACCAATGTAACCCTAGATAACCTGGACCTATTTGCCGGTAAAAGAAAATATGCAAAGAAAGTCTAGCGATGAGAATGCTTTGTGCTAGCGCGCCCCTGCCCCCCGAACTAGGGATGCATCTTTATTTTCAACTTGGTCCAGTAAAGCGTAGTACGTGTGGAGACGGTTTTTGCTTTGCTTTTGTAGGCACTAGATTTGGATCCGCCCGTTCCTAACTGCGGAGTCTCAACAATCTTAATATATACCAATGATTATTACTTCAAAATAAAGTGTCCACATGATGTCTTTGACATTACCAAGTGTCTTCCATGTCATTCTAGGTACTGGTGAACATTATATCCTGTCGGTTAATTATATACCAGTAACTGTTGCACAATTTACTGTTTGTCAGTGAATGTTGCTAGATCTCCAAAGTAGGTGTATTTAGTAGGTGTTGACATCAATGAAAAAACCATACCAAAATACCAACAATCTCCCCCTTTGGCATTGATGGCAACACAAGATGGAAAAACCATCAAAGTGCCAAAACAGAAATGTCAAGTGTAAAACCAACAATCTCCTCAAAGTGACAATGTCTCCCCCTGGAAGCAACATGAGTTATTTTATGTTACCCTGTACCAATTTTCACCATAGATATCTCTCCTCAATTGATAATGTGTTTTTCCATATATCTCTCCCCCTTTGACATCAAATGCCAAAGCTACAAAATTTAAGTCCATACAAAAATACCAACTACTCCCCCGGAGAAGTAGCTTCCTCATTAAATACTAGAATAAAAGATTTGTCCATTTAATTCTATCGGTTGATGACAATCATCAACTGTCTAAGTCTCTACCGGTGGAGGTATGACTCTGAGCTGATCTCTGAGATACTCAAAAGTTTCCTTAGGCAAAGGTTTTGTGAAAATATCTCCAAGCTGTTCTTTAGTATTCACATAAACCAGTTTTATCTCCTTTTCTTCAACTTTTTCCCTTAGAAAATTCAGTTTGATAGAAACATGTTTTTTTTTAGAATGTAATACTGGATTCTTAGATATATAAATTGCTGCCGTGTTATCACAATATATAGTAATAGGTTCCTTGCATTTTACCTTTATGTCTTTCAACATTTGCTTAAGCCAAAGTACCTGTGTACAGTTTGTTGCTGCTGCAACATATTCTGATTCTACTATTGATAAAGATGTACAACTTTGTTTCTTGCTTAACCAAGAAACTAATCTCTTTCCAACAAAGAATGCTCCTCCAGTGGTGCTTTTTCTATCATCCACATCTCCTGCCCAATTTGCATCTGTGTATGCATATAGATCAAAATTTTCATCTTTAGGATACCATAATCCAAGATTTGTTGTGCCTTGTAAGTACTGGAAAATCCTTTTTACTGCTGATTCATGATTTTCCCTAGGATTACTCTGAAATCTAGAAACTATACATACTGCATTCATAATATCAGGTCTTGTTTGTGTCAAATATAGTAAACCTCCTATCATAGATTTGTATCTAGTTGGATTAACAAGTGTAGATTCATCCCTTTGAGATAATTTGTCATTTGTACTCATAGGTGTGCTTACCAGTTTAGAGTTCTCCATCCCAAATTTATTAAGTAGTTCTTTCAAGTACTTAGATTGACTCAAAAATATGCCTTTATCAGTCTGTAAAATCTACAATCCTAAAAAGAATTTTATTTCTCTGATCATAGACATTTCAAATTCTTGCTGCATTTCAAGAGAAAATTCTTTGCATAATTCATCTTCTCCTTCAAAGATTATATCATCAACAAATACTTCAATAGTCAAGATGTCATCATTAGTTACTTTGTAATATAAATTGCTATGTGCATTTCCTTTAGTAAAACCAATCTTTAAAAGATACTTATCCAATCTTGCATACCAAGCTCTTGGAGCTTGTTTTAATCCATACAAAGCTTTTCTTAATCTGCAAACCATATCATTGTCATCTATCAAGGAAAATCCATCAGGTTGTTCAATATAGAATTCCTCTTCAAGATCTCCATTCAAAAATGCACATTTAATATCCATTTGATAAACTTTGTAATCCTTGTGAGCTGCAAAAGCCAAGAATAATCTAACTGCCTCAATTCTAGCTACCGGTGCAAAGGTTTCATTGTAATCAACTCCTTCTTTCTGAGAATAGCAGTTACACACTAGTCTTGTTTTATTTCTGACAACCTTACCATCTTCATTGAGTTTGTTTCTAAATACCCATTTGGTTCCAATTACATTTTTATTTTTAGGCCAGGGAACTAATGTCCAAGTATTATTTTTCTCAATTTGTCCTAATTCTTCTTCCAAAGCTTTAATCCAAAATTTATCTGCACATGCCTCATTGATAGATAATGGTTCAATTTGAGAAATAATACATACCTCTTCATTTGCCAATCTTCCTCTTGTCATGAATCCTTTAAATTTGCTTCCAATTATCTGATCTTTAGAATGATTTAGTCTTACATACCGGGGTGTCTTAGTTTGTTGTTGTTCTTCAATTACTGTGGAATCCTCTAACGATACCGGAGTAACTGGATCATCATTCTGTACCGATGGATTTATTGTAGGTCCATTTGTCATAATTTCTATTTCTGGTTCAGAGTCTATATACCTTGAAGTTCCTCTGAATTGTTCATCAATCTTTACATTTGTACTCTCAACAATTTTCTATAATCTTTTATTAAAACATCTATATGCTTTACTCTTAGATGAATAACCAAGAAATATTCCTTCATCACTTCTAGGATCAAACTTTCCAATATACTCATCTCTTCTAATATAACATTTACTTCCAAAAATTCTGAAATACTTAAGAGTAGGAGTATTACCAAACCATAGTTCATGAGGGGTCTTACCGGTTTCACCTTTGATGTGAACTTTGTTGAATTTATAGATAGCAGTGCTTATTGCCTCTCTCCAGTACACATGTGGTAGATTTGCTTCTGATAACATACTTCTTGCTGCATCCAAAATAGTTCTATTTTTTTCTTTCAACTACTCCATTGTATTGTGGTGTCTGAGGTGCTGATAACTGTCTTTTGATTCCATTTACTTCACAGAATGTATTAAAATCTTTAGATGTGAATTCTCCTCCTTGATCCGATCTTAAACATTTAATTTTCTTACTAGTTTCATTTTCAACCATTGCTTTGAATAGTTTGAACTTCCCAAGTGCTTCTGATTTTTCTCTGAGAAAAGTAACCCAACACATTCTAGAATAATCATCAATAATTAGCATGAAATATCTATCACCTTGTAAGCTTTTAGTTCTAGCTGGACCACATAAATCAGTGTGAATTAAATCAAGGGCATTATTGGATTTTTCTAGAATACTTTTGAAACTAGCTCTAACTTTTTTTCCAAATTGACATTCCTTGCAAATTGTATTATGAGGTTTCACAATTTTAGGTAGATCTCTAACTGCCTTAGAAGTACTGATCTTTACCATGCAATCAAAATTTAAATGACATAGTCTTTTATGCCATAGCCAACTTTCATCTATATGTGAAATTAAGCATGCCTTTTCACTATTATTCAAATGAAAGATATTACCTCTAGTCTGATTACTGGTTGCAATTTCCAAACCAGTTCTATTCATTATTTTGCATTTTCCATTTTTAAATTGTAACTGAAAACCTTTCTCAACTAATTGACCATCACTTAAAAGATTATGTTTTAATCCTTCAACATAGTAGACATTGTCAGTGTTATGTTTACCATCAAGAGATATTGAACCCTTACCTTTGATTGAACAAGCTGTGTCATCTCCGAATCTTACTAAACCACCATTGTATTCTTGAAAGTTCAAGAATTTACCTTTGTCTCCAGTCATGTGATGTGAGCATCCCGAGTCAATAATCCATTCATCCTTTGATTCAACTTTAGCTACTAGGGCTTGTTCTACTGGTAGAGCAATAGGTATTGGTTGATCTTCTATTATAGCAACAAAGACCCATCCATTGTCCGCTAGATCCTCATCAGAATCATCAGTCACACCTTCATTAGCAATGTAACAAGATTTATCTTTGTTTTTCTTAAATCTGTATCTCTGATATTCAGCATTAGGTTTGTATGTTAGTCTAGCATGTCTATCAGGGCGTATTGAATCCATATGACCAATCTTATTGCAGTTAAAACATTTAAAGGGTGCTTTACCTTCATACTTACTTCCAATTGGGCCTTTTGGCATTTTTCTTGCAAATAGTGCTTCAAGTTCTTCAAGCTCTTCATTCTCCTTCCTAGTTTCTTCAAGTTCTCTTGCATAAAAGGCTCTCTAGTCTGATTTGTCAAAGGATGGAGTAGATTATGTTGATGCTTTGAAGGCCAAATCAGTTTTTATAGTAGTAACAGGACCAAATTCCTCAATTTCAAAAGCTGAAAGTTTTCCAATCAATGTATCCCTAGTTACTGATGTATTAGGCATTGTTCTCAACTCATTTATAGCAGTAACCTTCATTTTATATGTCGGTGGCAAACCTCTTAAGATTTTTGAAACAATCTCATCTTCACTCAAGGTTCCTCCACAACATTTGATACCCAAAACAATTTCATTTACTCTTTCCATAAAAGTAGAAATCCTTTCATCTTCTTCCATTTTCAGATGTTCATACTTGACTCGGAAGCTTTCAAGTTTTGCAATTTTGATTATGGAATCCCCTTCATTCAGTGTTTCCAAATGATTCCAAATAGCTTTTGCAGTGGACCTATCTAATAATCCCATGATTTGTTGATCTGACAATGCACTCAAGAGTGCTTCTCTTGCTTTGCAATCATTTTCTTCATCTTTAGCTAAAGTAGTGGGAGCAGTCTGACCAGCTACAACAGCAGTATAACCTTTCTTAGTAACTTCCCAGATGTCTTTACCAATGCAATTCAGATGTGTCTCCATTCTGATTTTCCATATCCCATAGTTGGTTCCATCAAGTTTAGGACTATCCTTTCTGAAATAATTAGTAGACATTGGATCTCCTCAAGTTGTTAAACTTTTGCAAAAAGAGAACTAAGCTTTGATACCAATTGTAGGTCCCGGAGACAACTGAGAGGGGGGGGGTGAATCAATTGTCTAATAAATTCAAACCAAAAACTTATTAACCAACTTAATGCTTAATACCGGTAAATCAGTTAAGTATGCCGGTAGATAGTGTTAACAGTAAATTGCTATACTAGTAAGAATTAATGCATGAAACATAAGCACAAAGTCATCCACAACACATGACACTAGTATTTGTGCGTGGAAACCCTGTAAGGGAAAAACCATGGTGGGAAACCTTACCCACAATCAGATGATACTACTATAGATAGTAAGTGTACAAGAGGGGTCTGCACATGCAGAAAGGCCAACAGCCTAGAGTTCACTGCTCAATCACAAATGGGAGTCACACTGACTACAGTTGGATGGTTAAATCTAATAAGAATGTACTGCACAAAATTGCATCTTCATATGCTGATTTCAATATCGATGTAATGCTGATATGCTTCTACAAAAACTTAACTTCACCTTCAAATGATTTCCTCGTGTATGCCTTTGCTTTATCTCGCATATGCTTTCACTTGAATCTTTTTTGCATTCCACACCTGATCTTACAAATAAGATCTTACATTTATACCATACCCTAAGACCAATTTTAGTAGGTCGGCTCTACAAAATATTACAATAAAAATATTTTACAAACAATACAATATCCGATGCAATAACCAATTGAACATGTTGGCTTAATGCATTTATAACAATAATAAATCATCTCCATAGTGTACCATGCTGATCTGGAAAAGATAAACCTGCCGGTGTAACCCTAGATAACCTGGACCTATTTGTCGGCAAAAGAAAATATGCAAATAAGAATATACCAATGATTATTACTTCAAAATAAAGTGTGCACATGATGTCTTCGACATTACCAAGTGTCTTCCATGTCATTCCAGGTACCGGTGAACATTATATCCTACCGGTTAATCATATACCGGTAACTGTTGCACAGTTTACTGTTTGCCGGTGAATGTTGCTGGATCTCCAAAGTAGGTGTATTTAGTAGGTGTTGACATCAATGACAAAACCATACCGAAATACCAACAGTATATTGGTGAAGTAGTTATCAAGTGTTGAATGTTATTTGAAGTATTCAGTTTTATTGGTTTAGTTGTCTAAAGTCTTACTGTGTTTAACCAGTATTGCCATGTTAAGTTCAGTGATGAAGACAACCGGTTAGCATTGTTTTAACTTGATAAGTTGTGGAGAAGTTTTTGTATGTACTAATTCACCCCCCCTCTTAGTACCGATTAGGGTATTTGTTGTTCATCATTATTCATCAATCATGGCATTGGTGACGACACCCATGAGGACACCACCGGTGCCAGTGGCACAGCCTCCCATCAACAATCCAAAACTTTGAAAAAAAACTCTAAATGCCAATCTAAAAGAATCAAAACCCCCAAAAATGCCAGTACAGAAATCCAAAATACTGAAAATCCATTTAATAAAAACAAAATCCCATCTCGCGGAATCAAAAAATGTTAATCTAACGAGCAAAAAATATCGATCTAAAATTATCTACTAATCAACAAAAACATGCAAAGAGGATTTTATCAAAGTACGTATCGGTGGACCATAGACTGGAGGACGTTGATATCGTCGCACTCTCTAGAATCGATGCGCCTGACGTGGAATCACCATCTTGGCTCCAGAGCTCCACTTCGAAATTTCTCAAATACACAAATGAAAATGAATGGTGAAATGGGGTTCACTTTTTTTCTTTAAAAGGGGCAAAATCGCATTTCAGTGGGATGTTTTTATCCCATTTAATTTAAAAACCTCTTTTAATCACTTTTTAATCAATTCAATCAAAACAAGCCATGCTAGGGCAGAAATTTAAAATCTTTTATTGGGAGATCAATAAAAAAATTAAAAAATCTAAAATCATTAATTTTTTTTTTAAATTTTAAAAATCACGAAAAATCTTAAAAATTCATTTTTTTTTATTTACCTCCCAAGGGGGCATAATCGCATCCATCATCTATTAGTCAATGTCTGGGGCATCATATCAAATGGAATCGGTAGCAACAAGAAATTTTCCTTTGAACTGACATGTTATCACACATTGCTTCAAAGAGGGACAAAATGTATACACTAAAAATCGGTCTGGAAAATTGAATTAATTAAATACATAAATATTTAACTAATGACCCTTTATTCTTCTACTATATAAATGAATTAAATAATTTGTTTATATAGTTCATTTTCTTAATTCATCCCACCAATATCAATTTATTTTATTTCCTAATTAAATAAATGAATTTGGTTAATTTATTTATTTAATTATTCCCTCCCCATTAAATTTGAATTTTAAATCCAAATTTAAGCACACATGTCCTAACTCCTAACCACTCCCTAACCTAACCTTCTTCTAACCAACCTCTAGCCTAACAACAGGTTAACTAATCCTATCCTCTCCAATCTCTTATCCTAACCATTTTTGGATTGTCTATCCTCTCTTGGAGGCACGTAGCCCTTATGTCACTTGCCCCTTTGTTGGCATATGGTTGAAGATTCTTTGCCACTTTTCTCCTTAAGAATAAAAAGTGTCCATTTTCTCAACCTCCTTCCAATTTCTTCAATCTTGACTATCGATTTATCTAGACTGAATCTGCACCATTGATTCTTGTCACTTCACCTCTGGTCATGAAAATCCTATAAATACTCCCTCTTTTGGCTATGAGAGGAACCTTAGCACCCTTAGCACTTTTTAGCATCATTATCAGCATTTTCAACAATCAAAGCATATTTATCATAGCATTAGAGTAGCATTAGCATCATTTAATGGTTTTCATTAGTATCTTAATCATCATAATGTAGATTTTCATAGAAATAGATTATCTTTTTTGCATCTTAGCTTACATATCAATTCCCTATTGGAAACCAAGAACACTGAGAGGGGGGGGGGGGGGGGGGTGAATCAGTGTTCTATGAGAATGGAGAAATTCAACCTTATTAATACAACAACTTATCAATCGGTAAACATAAAAGCATATAACAATAAGAAACATTTTAATCACCAAGATGAACACCATAACACCATAGATTTATACATGGAAAACCTCAAAGAGGAAAAACCACGGTGGGATTAGAGATCCACAATATCTATCCACTAATCAAATGAATAATATTACAATAAGGGGCCTGCACATGCAGGAAGGCCAATAGCCTAGAGCAAACTGCTCATTACAAAAGGAGTCTCAATGATTACATAAAACATTGGACAACAATCCAGAATGAAGATTGAACTGCAAGTATAGCATCTCCCATGCCTGAGTACAGTTCTGGTTAAGCTCAATACCGGAGGGCTAAAACCTCTTCCACAAATCCAACTCGATCACCTATGATCAACCGAATCCTCTACACAAATGATCATTACATTATTTGCTCCTATATATCCTTTTCATCCTCACATATGATCTACAATGAGATCTTACATCATATATATATATAAACCCTCAACCACAAACAATAAGGTTGTTCACCAGACAATAAAATAATTACATAATTACAAACATGTCGGTCTGTGACCAAACAAATAATATCCAACCCATAAGACATCTCAGAAACACATCAAGAAGTCCAAACAACATGTTACATTAAGTTGGTCTATAACCTAGATAAACCGAGACCCAATTTAGGTCCACACATGCTAAAGAAATGATCCCAATCAAACAAGTCTTGAACATGATCACTATCACCATCACCATCCTGAATCTCTACTAGAAGCCGCACCAGCACCACTTATGCATAACACCAAAGATCTTCATCAAAGCTCTATCGATGAAACCCTCACCGAATCAACAAACCAAGTTTACCAGCATACAGGATAGCATCCAATCACTAAATCAATACCAACTGAATGTGATACACATCAAGAACACATGAATGACCAATCCAAATAAATTCCTCAGACCAAGGCATACTAGATCACCATGATCTAATTCAACCAGAAACCAAACAACCTACCAGGACCAACCAGATACTAGTAAACAACCAAAACAACTAGTGTAGTTGGTGTTGTCATCAATGAAAAACATCAATGCAACACATAATCAATTCCTCCAAATTTTCAACAATCTCCCCCTTTGGCATTGATGGCAACACTAGATGTGAAAAACATCCAAGTACCAAGAAATGCCAAAAAAGTCTCCCCCAATGGATGATAGCCAACAATCTCCCACAACATGATATGACAATGAACTTCTGAACAGAATATCTCTATACCAATTAACCATCCATAGACCTAAACCAAACTCCCCCAATGGGATACAACCAATCTGAAATTTTGTTCCTTCTCCTTGTTCCAATAATCTCCCCCTTAGATGGATATCTCTATTAAACTTTATTTTACACATAAGTATATCTCCCCTTAATGTATATAACTCCTTAAGTTTGTTTTTCACATGAATATCTCTCCCCCTTTGACATCAATGCTAGAAATCTAACATAAATATCAAAGCAAAAACATAAACCACTGAATCACAAGGCTAACTACTCCCCCTGAGTAGTAGCATCCCACATCAATATAGAATAAACAATAGCTTTGATCATGCATACTATCTCTCAAATGCTCAATTGATTTCTCAAACCAATCTGACCTCATTTGTTTCCACTAACTCCTTTAGAAAGTTATATTTGATAGAAATATCAGATGACAATAGAAGCAGAGTTATTACACTGAATAACTATCGGTACAATACAATCAAACCTTATATCCTTCAACATATACTTCAACCATAGAACTTGTGTATAGTTAGTAGTAGTAGCAACATACTTAGCTTCAATAGTAGATAAAGAAGTACATGACTATTCCTTGTTGATCCATAAAACATACTCAAAGTGTAAAGTCATCACAAAACAAAAACCATACCAGATAATCCATGAAAATATCTGAAAATCCTAGCTACCAGAGCAAGGAGTCAACATAATCAATTCCTTCCTTCTGAAAATATCCATTGTAAACCAATCAAGACAGGTTCCAATGACATCCAAGGCCATGTGTTATCCATTTCTAACTGATCCAATTCCTCTTCCATAACTTTCATCCAACATTCATCCTTACAAGCTTCGATAACTGATGCCAGTATAATTAAAGAAATTAAGCATACCTCATCAGCTTCCAACCTTCTTCTTGTCCAAATATCTGATCTTCTAAATGATTCAACCTTACATACCTAGAAATCTTCTAACTCTTTGTTCCTCTTTCCTAATCTTCAATTACTGTTGAATTTTATGATACTGCCGGAGTAACTGGTTCAACATTTTGTTCCGCTAAAGGTGTTACCAGTTCAGTTAAGACCATTTCCACTGCCGGTTCTTGCTCATAAATTCTAATTTGAAATTTATTATGCTCATCCACCTTTCCATTATCACTCTCCACAATCCTCTGCAATCTTTTGTTATAACATCTATATGCTTTACTTTCATTAGAATAACCAATAAATATTCCTTCATCACATCTAGGATCAAACTTGCCAATGAAATCATCTCTCTTGATATAACATTGACTACCAAAGATTTTGAAATACTTAATTGTAGATGTATGACCAAACCATAACTCATAAAGTGACTTACCGGTAAACCAAACTAGATCCAAGATCCAACAAATATTTGTCGATTAACCTCCAAATTGACTTCCAAAGATATGAAATAGGATTTCAGACCACTACTAGGGGCAATGGAAGATCTATCATCAATTTGCCTCCCCCTAAGGTGAATGCCTTAGATACCAGATGAGTTTCCTGTTGGTGCAGGAATAATCTACTTTGTCGATTGAATAACCAGGTTATATCCTTCATCCAAATGAACACCTGGGGCAATTGATTCTATCGGTTGAGCCTCAGACTTCATAACCCACTCCTTATGATGCTCCTTCCGAGTGTCATCAACCTTCTTCTTTCCCTTCTCATTAGCTTTATTACTTCCTGTCGGTGGATCCTTGCTTCTGCAAAATTTTGCAATATCTCCCACTTTGTTGCATGCATAAAAAGTGACATTGTTCTTCTAAATTGCCTTACTATAACCTTGACCATTCCTTGACCTGCATTGATTAGCCATATGTCCACACTTTCCACATGAATGACATTTTACATTCATTTTGCAATCTTGTGTCCTATGACCATACTTCTTACAATTTGAACATTGATCGGGAACTGCATTATTATTCTGATTTGCTCTATTTCTACAATGCCTAGCCATATGACCAAATATATTACAAACAAAGCATCTACCATTGAATTTATATGCATTGGGCTGCCTTACCAGTGACCTATGATTTTGGTTTACCTTCTAATCTTCATTTGCAGTATGGGAGCTCTCTCCATGCTAAAATCCAAGACCTCTAGTGTCTCCAGTGTCCCTCTGATCCTTCAAAAGTTCATCAAGCTTATAAGAACTAACCTTGAACTTATCTTTGTACTCATTTGCAATAGTCAGATCATCTCTTAAGATTGTTACCATTCTTTCTAATTCTTTCTCATTGTTCTATGACAACACTAATTCAGTTCTCAACATATCATTCTCATGAAGCAACCTAATGCATTCGTCAGATCTGTCTTTTAGAGATATAGCAAGTTTTTCTTCCTTCTTCTGGTCTTCAATCTCCTTTGACATCCACATAGTTAGGGCTTGCATTTCATTCTTCATGACCATATTCTCCTAACTCAACTTTTGACATTACTCCTTAAGGGCATCCTTCTCTTCATCAACCTGATTTTGCAGAAGTTCCTTCCTCCTAGCTTGAATAGATGACAACCTCTCCTGTAGGATAAGAATGAACTACTTGGTAGAATTTAATTCATCTCATAACTTCAAGTTATTCATCCTTTCAACATCATAATCTTCAAGTGCTACCTCAAGTTTCCTCTCCGTACTCATATCCAAAAATTTCGGAAACAAGATCTTCCTCAAGCTGTTTGACTTCCTCCAAGGCACTAGGCCCTGATACCAATTTTTGGAAACCAATAACATTGGGAGGGGGATGAATCAGTGTTCTACCAGAAAGGAGAAATTTAACCTTATTAATACAATAACTTATCAACTGGTAAACATAAAAGCATATAACAATAAGCAACAATGTAATCACAAAGATGAACACCTTAAATTTATGTGGAAAAACTCAAAGAGGAAAAACCATGATGGGATTAGAGACCCAAAATATCTATCCACTGATCAGATGAATAAATATTACAATAAGGGGCCCGCACATGCAGGAAGGCCAACAACCTAGAGCACACTACTCATCACAAAAGGAGTCTCATTGACTACATAAAACATCAAACAACAATCCAGAATGAAGATTGAACTGCAAGTATAGCATCTCCCATGCTTGAGTACAGTTCTGATTAATCTCAATACTAGATGTCTAACACCTCTTCCACAAATCCAACTCTATCACCTATGATCGACCAAATCCTCTGCATGAATGATTATTACATTGTTCACTCCTATACATCCTTTTCATCCTCACATATGATCTACAATGTGATCTTACATCATATATATACAAACCCTCGACCACAAACAATAAGGTCAACCACCTGACAATAAAGCAATTACATAAATACAAAACATGTCAGCCTGAGACCAAATAAATAATATCCAACCCATAAGACATCCCCAAAAAACATCAAGAAGTCCAAACAACACGTTACATTAAGTCGGTCCATAACCTAGATAAACTGGGACCCAATTTTGGTCCACACATGCTAAAGCAATGATCCCAATCAACCAAGTCTCGAACACGATCACTATCAGCATCCTGAATCTCTACTAGAAGCCACACCAACACCACTTATGCATAACATCAAAGATCTTCATCAAAGCTCTGCCAATAAAACCCTCACTGGATCAACAAACCAAGCTTACTAGCATACATGATAACATCTAATCACCAAATCAATACCAACTAAATGTGATACACATTAGGAACACATGAATGACCAATCCAAATAAATTCCTCAGACCAAGGCATATTGGATCATCATGATCTAATCCAACCAGAAACCAAACAACCTACCAGAACCAACCAGATATCGGTAAATAACCAAAGCAGCTAGTGTAGCCGATGTTGCCATCAATGACAAACTTCAATGCAACACATAATCAATTCCTCCAAATTGCCAACATTCTTGTTTCTTGGGTTGTCACTTTGTCAAAAATCATGCATCTGAGAGCCACCAAATGAACCGGCAAAGTCCTCAAGACTAGAGAACGATGAGACAACATTGGGGAGTGTTTTAATTGCTTTGTTTTGTTTCCTCAATTTAATGTTTCATTTAGTATGTGTGATTTAAATGATTTTAATGGATTAATCACAATAATTTTGCACACAATACTGAAGACCAATGTGTTTGATCTCAGCATGAAATGTTGGGTTCTTAGCTAGGTAGATCATACTTTGACTACCACAATAAACTATCACTACACCTTGTTTTTTTCCAATATTTGAACACGGTCTCATAAGCCAAATGAATTCTTTACAAGCATGAATAGATCCCATATACTCTTCTTCTTTAGTGGACAAAGAAACCATAGCCTATCAATTACTCATCCAACTAACTGCACCACCAAATAAAGTAAACACATAAGCACGAGCAGATATTTTACTATCAATATCACTTGCCCAGTCCGGATCCACATAACCATAAATATCAAGGGAAATCACGTCTCCAACCAAATTACCATGATAACACAAATAATACTCTAAGCTATCCTTCAAATATCTGAAGACTCTTTTGATTGCATCCCAATAAACTCTACCAGGATTAGACATATATTTGGAAAGAACTCCCACTACTTGGGCAATATCTGGTCTAGTACAGATCATAGCATACATCAAACTTCTAACTGCACTTTGGTAAGGCACTCTGCTCATGTCTTCCTTCTTTGATGGTGATGTAGGACAATCTGAAATAGATAGTTTTGTTCCAATTGTAAAAGGAACACACGATGGTCTACAATCATGCATGTTGAACCTCTATAAAACTGAATTCACATAATTAATCTAGCCTAGACATAGCTTTTTGTTTACTCTATCTCTTCTAATTTCCATCCCAAGAATGTGTTTTGCTGCACCAATATCTTTCCATTCAAATTTAGTAGCAAGTTGAGACTTTAGTTCTGAAATCATACCTTTCCCTACCAATGAATAGATATCATCAACATATAATACAATGTACTGGAAATGATAACCATCAGATTTATAATAAACACAATGATCTGATTTAGAATAATCAAACCTCAAACTCAACACATGTATCAAATTTCTAGTACCACATCCTAGGACTCTATTTGAGGCCATACAAAGATTTCTTAAATTTACAAACCAAATTACTTTTACCTTTCACCACATAGTGCTCTGATTATGTCATATAAATATCCTCCTCCAAATCACCATGAAGGAAAGAAATTTTCACATCCATTTTCTCAACCTCTAAATCATAAGCAACATCAATAGAAAGCAAAAACCTAATGGATGTCATTTTTGCAACATGATAAAATATCTCACCATAATCAACACCCTCAACCTAAGAGTAGCCTTTTGCAACCAACCTTTCTTTATACTTCTCAATGCTTCCATCTGAACCAATATTTTTCTTGAACACCCATTTACAACCAATAGGATTTCGTCCTTTAGGCAATGGTACAAGATCCCATGTATCATTATTTCTTAAAGCTCTAATTTTTTCTTCCATAGAAATCTTCTAGGATTTTGCATCATCCATACATAATGCCTCTTCTACGGATCTAGGCTCATCCACATTAGTATTCAAAGAAAAAACACATCTCTAATCATCAGGTGAATACCTTTTAGGTTGTTGTCTATGTCTTGTAGACCTTCAAACAAGCTAAGTTGGAGGTTCTTCCTTCTCTTCTAAAGATTCAGAGCTAGATGAGCTATACTCAACTTCTTGCCTATCAAGTGGTATCGATTCAACTCTTTTAGGCATAGAAGGAATTAGATCACATTCTCCTATTTAATCTGTTCTAGCTGCAATGTAACAGAAGGAGACTTAATTTATCTAAAAATAACACTTCTACCATGAATTACCTTTTGTACAACAATGTCCCAAAGCTTGTATTCTTTCACACCATAACTATAACCGATGAAGATACATTTCATAGCCTCTTTCTCCAACTTTGTTGACTTCACAACCAAAAAATCTAAGATGTCTCAATGAAGGCTTGTGACCTAACCATGCTTTCATAGGAAATTTATCAACAAGATTTAATGTAGGATATTTGTTAATCAAGTAGCAAGTAGTGGCAACAAGTTCAGCCTAGAACTTTTGTTCTAGACCAACACTACTAAGCATACTACTAGCCTTCTCCATCAGTGTCCTATTCATTATTTTTGCAACTCCATTCTGCTATGGAGAATATAGAGTTTTCTTCTATCTGTTAATGCCACAGTCTTTAAAAAATCTATCAAAATCATTATAGAAAAATTCATCGCCATTTTTAGTCCTCAAACATTTAATTTTCTTTATAGTCTGCAATTCAACCATTGTTTTAAATTATTTAAAACAACTGAAAACTTCAGATTTACTCTTTAAAAAGTATACCCATGTCCTTCTACTAAAATCATAAATAAATGAAACATAATATGTGGATTTTCCAATGGAAGGAATATCTATAGGACCAAACACATTAGAATGAATAAGATCCAAAACATCATTTATGAGAATTTGAGTAAAACTAAACTCGGTTTTGTTTTCCATAAATGCAATGCTTATAGAAATTAAAGTCAAGATTATAATCATTCAAACTTAAACAAGGTTTTTATTTTTCAAGGTCTTTAGACCCTTTTCTCCAATGTATCCAAGTCTCTAGTGCCATAACATAGTCTTCTCTATAGGTAACTTTGCTTCAAAAGAAAGAACATCCTTAGGTACCCAAAAACCATGTCTATCGGTTGAAGATGAAACCCTCAAATCTTCTGATGAAGTATCCATAGATTTACTTTTTATAGAAGTGTTATTACACTCAACAATGTATGCCTCTAGCTTATACAAAGTTTCGAATATAAGACATGTAGAAATCACCACAACACCCTTAATCATTTTACATCCTACTTCAGAAAAGACTATCTACATACCCACGTCTATCTATTTGCTCATAGATAATAAATTTCATTTTAATCCAGGGATATGCAACATACTGCCAATCCTTTTTATTCTACCATTAGGAAACTTGATCCTAACTTTAACATGAACAATAATATCTAAATGTGAATCATCACCCAAGTACACCTTACCTCCATTAAATTCCTCATGTTTAGAAAAACAATCTTTATTGGAAGTCATATGAAAATGTGCACCTGAGTCAATTAACCATGCATCATTACCTACATGAGTAGCCAAAGTTGTAATGAATGCATCACCATCTTCCTTCTTGGACTTCGAATCAAAATCATACTTCTTCTTTTATTCTTTCCAGCCCTTACAAATGTGTCCTAGTTTACCACAATTCCAACAAATGACTTTGGAATTTATAGGAGATTTTGATCTCCATCTAGACTTGGGTTTATTACGCTTCTCATTCTTGTTTCCTCTTTTCCTTAGGTCTTCCTTGGACAATTAGGGCTTCCTTTGAACTGATGTATACCTTCCTCCACATCTCTTCACCAAGCAAGGAACCCACCACATCTTCAAACTTGAAAACAACAGAAGTACTACCTATATCCATAACAAGAGAATCCCATGAATTAGGCAAATAACTAAGGAAGATCTGGCATTTCTCGTCCTCATCCATCTTAGCACCAATAGATGCCACTTAAGATACCAACATATTAAATGATTCCAGGTGGTTTATATTGTTACTACTTAGCAAGTTGCCATTAGTTTTATGTTCAAAGCTATTCTATATGCTCTAGTCAGTTATCTCTACCAATATATTCAGTCAGTATGCACTATCTAGTCGGTTATAGAAGAAAGTAGTCTCAGAGCACAGTATGCACCGAGCTGTCTACCGAGTATCATTCCATGTCTACCAAGAAGCAAAGATGACACACCAAGTTGATATACACCAAGTGAAACGTGTTACCAGATTCATTGAACCTAGACATACATATGAAAATGTGTTACAAGATCGAGGAACATCTAACCGTTATCACATTGGAACTTGCACTTAAAGATTGTGTATGATTTTGAGGTCATCTAGCCAATGAAATATTTTGCATGGTTATTCATTTGATAAAACATGTTTGTAAGATCGAAGCAATGAATGGATCACCATTATAAGAGATCTATTTATACAACATGGATTAAGATCAGAAATATACATGTAGCATGACAGAAAGGAAGATAAAGAAATATATGAAGCAAGACATGTGAAAGCACCAAGTGTTATGACTATTACAAAGACACAGAGGTCATCGAGAAGGATTTCAAAGAATAGTCAAAGAATAGAGTAAACAAAAGGGTTTACCGAGTTACTATATGGGTTACCGAGGTATTCTATAAGCAAGGTAATCTATTCTGAGCACATAGAATCTGCTATAACATTCTAGATGTAAAGTTGCAGATATTTGCAATGATTTTATTGTAATATTTTGAAGTAGTAAGAGAAACCTTTAACATGGTAAAAGACTCTAATCAAGTCTAAAAATTGTAAATCCTTTAACCAGGTGTGGCATTTAGTTTAAGTGTTGTAAAATCATTTAGCAAGGTAGATCTAATAGATCTTGATACTCCTAACAGGGTAAGCTATCAGAAATAGCTAAACATGTAGCTCTAACTGAGCAACCTTTATTATTGCAGTAGTGAAGTTGTGGGTGCCATCCCCACCATAGTTTTTCTCTCTAACCAAGAGTTTTTGCATAACCAAAATATATGTGTTATGGAGTGAATCATGTATGATTGTTATCTATTTATTTTAGCTTTATATTATGTTACTGGACTATTCGGTTTATGCATAACAGTAAAGTTATTGTTGAAGAAAAGTTTTGGAGTACTGATTCACCCCTCCCCTCTCAGTACATTAGCTTTCTATATTGGGCCTAACAATTGGTATCAAAGCCTCAATCTTGGGAAAGGGTTTAACTACCTAAAGAGAAAGATCTTATCAATGGATGGCTATAAATAATCTTGGAGGATTGTGTATCTGCAAGAAGAGCTGGATCATGCTAATCAAGTGATTGCAGACATGCAAAGACAAATGCAAAAATCTCTGAAAGTAAGAAGAAGATTATCTGATGATTTGCAAGACTCTCAAGAGTTAGTGGAACAAATTGAGACATCATCTGAGAATAGTATGTCTGAAGAGACTGAAGAAATGATTGGAGTATTGAAAGAAAAGAACAAAGCATTGGTTGATCAACTAAAAGTAATGAAAAGAGAACATGAACATTTCAGCACATAGATGACTAAAAATCTTGATGTATTGAGGATAGCCAAGGATAAAGTAAGAGATCTACAAAGAGAGAAACAACAACTTGAAGTCTTAGTATCTGATAAGAATGATGAAATCACAAGGATGACTGAAATTCAACAAAACCTGTCAGATCAACTAGGTTATGCACATCATGAAGCAAATCTGGAAAATGATGAGAATCAAGCATTGAAACTTGAAGTATCAAGGTTGACCGATGAAATTGAAACAGAGAAGAAATCCAAAGAAACACTGAAGAAGAGTTATGAAGCATCAAAGATGTTGGATGAGCAACTGAATACCAGAAGACCTAACAAAGATGCAGGACTAGGTTACAAAGGAAAAGACTATACCGAGAAGGGAATTCATACTACTGAGAGAGGAGAATCATCAAAGCAAGCTGGAAACAAGAAGAACATCAAAAGAAAGAAGCCTATTTGCAACTACTGTGGAAATCAAGGTCACACTACCAACATGTGCCAAATCAGAAAAGGTAAGCAACTGAATGTCACTAAGTCCAAAGGTTATTGTTACAATTGCAATAAATATGGTCACACATCTAATCAATATAGGACAAAGTCTATTAACAATTATCAGAAGGCAAAATTCAAAGGGTTTTGTAAAAACTGCAATAGATATAGACATAGTACAGAGAAGTGTTGGTTTAAGCAAAAGAACTATATGTGGTCTGCACACCAAGCAAATGCTAGAGGTTACCAAGCTCACATAGATCCTTACCGACAATATTCTGTAGTCCATGGAATTACAATACAAGGATATGGTGTGAATGTTGTGGAAGATATGGACATATAAGTGCCAACTGTTTTATAAGGTTTGGGATGAACAACCGAAGATCATGGAGAAATCTTGGTATGGCATGTTTTCATTATCACAAAGTTGGACACTTGGCTAGAGATTACAGAGATCAACGTAGAAAAGACACTAAAGAAATAAAAGACAAATTAAAGATGATTTGGAAAAAGAAGGAAATTGTGTCAAATGAAGAAAGCACCTTACCTATTGAGTTAGGTGCACCTATTCCAAATTAATCCATAAAGGTATGAAGGGACTGCATTCTCTCAAGGTTAAATCTTAACAAGTTCCTATTTTATTATGTACTTAATTCAAAATCTGCATAATTAAGATGTATTAGTAAGTTTGAAATTCTATCAAAAGTCTTTTGGAGCACTATACAGGAAACCTGTCAAGTCGGTGTATACAAGAAACCTGTCTAGTTGGTGAATGAAGGAAGTTTGGTTACTTGGTTAAAGCAGAAAAAGGAAAAAAAGTTAAGTGGAACCGAGTGCATTTAAGGTTTTTGACCTAACCTGCACGGAGCCCAATAAGGTATATTGTGTACTTAAAGCCTTTTCGCGGTCATTTTTACTTACCAAGTTTTTGAGAGAGCAGAGCAAAGTGAATCTAAGGTGATCAAACCTCCTACAAAATAAATTCATGGTATTTACATCAATCTCAATGCATTGTTAAGCTGGTTTACCAATCTTATCAAGTTGCTATATCTACTAAGTATAAAGCATCTGTCGTTTGAAAATCTTGAAACCCTAAGGATCCTTTGTTAGCTTTTATCTAAAATCTACAATGGCATCTAAGATCCAAGATCCCATCATTGTTAAGAATGTAGAGAAGCCCTCACTAAAATGCTTTTTAACTCCCAAAGTTGCATCTAAACCAGATGACAAAACCGCTTTTTCACTCATCCTGGATAGAGTGTTGTTAGTCAAGGATGTGAGATTCTTCACCAAATGTCATGTTGAAGAACTCGATCATGTTGAAATCAAAGACAACTATGATGAATTATGCACAGATGGTAAATTGAATATCAAGTATGATCACATTAAGATCAAGGGATTAAATGAAGCCCTAACCTATCCCCATGTGTTCAAACCCCAATGGGTCAAGTTTTTTCTAAGTAGAGTTCATGATGATTTCATGTGGCTAGAAGAGAAACCATTTAAGATTACCAAGGAAATCATTCATCTGGTTACCGGTTACCCCATTTATGATCACGCCCAAGCTCAAAAGATGATATCACAGAAGGAATTGATTAGTTTAACCGGAGTGGAATCTGATTGTAGAGGATTGAAATTGAACAATGTCACAGATGAAGAACTAAAATTTGCCATTAGAGTTATAGGTTACTGTTTCTTCCAATCAACAAGGGAAAATAGTGTACCTTATGCAGTAGTAGACCTAGCATACAAAATTGTGAAAAAGGGAATGAAAATTGATCTATGTGAGGTGTTGCTGAAAAACCTGTTTGAGAATCTGAACACCATCAGGAAGCCGAAGAAGAACAACTTGGCTAATACACTAAAGTTTGGATCACTACTCGTATGCATGTTTTTCTATTTTGAAAAATTCTTTCTATTAGTCGGTAAAGTTGTTTGGGAACTACACCGACCAATCACCCATCAAATTAATGACTTCATTAAGAAGTTAGGTGATAATTTTAATGATATTATAGATGATTACTTCAATAAATTTTAAGAGAAGATACATAACAGATATAGAATTCCACCCTAGCTAGTGGAGAAATACAAAAATGACATATGTTTTGAAGTAGACACTGATTACTGTTATGTGAATGTTGTGGAACCGAGAACTCAATCTTTGTCACCTATGGGTTACGAGATTGATGTTGACATCACACAACAACAAATTGATGCATTTATCACATTACCGAGGCATGCTACCGACCTGAGGTATGGAACCTATGAAGAGGTGAAGGAAAAGGTAAAGATGAGCATTGTAGTACCCAAAGCTACAAGAAAGGCAACAAAGATGATAAAGGCATTATCGGAGAAATTCAGAGAAGATTCTTCCTCCACACCTGTCAAAGTCACTATAGCTATTACCTAGGAGGAATCTGAAGCCCAAGAGGCAGCTATAACATTGAGCACTGAATTGCCTAAGGGTAAAGTGTTGAAAATAAAGAAACTGGATTCATCAAAGGCCTCACTGACTCCTCCAGTAAAGTGACCTAACACTAGAGCATCTGTAGCTTCAACAAGTAAGAAAACAAAGAGTGTTACTATTCCCAAGGTAACAAAGACCTACAAGAAATCTACTCGGAGACTCATTTTGGCAAAAGAGTCTAGTGACACCGAATCTGAGGATGCGAGCAAATTTCAGATTGTCAAGAGCAAGAAGGTAAATGTACATAGTGCTGAAAAATTTTGTGCTAATCTGAAAGAAAATGGTGGATTTGGATCATTTAGATATGTTAAGTATGAAACCAGAAATAAAGATGAAAAGAGACAAATTGAAGAATCTATCATCTGCACACTTCTAAAATTTGGGTTAGCTCCATTGGAACTATCTAAGTCACTTCCAAATGAACTATATTTACATATTGATAATAGGTAGAAGTATGCAATGGACTCAGAGAAACAGATCAGAGAAAGAAGTCTGGTTCATCTCTTTCCTGACATGTTAATAGCTGAAATAAAAGAACATCTGACAACCTACAACTCAAAGTTTCTCGTCAAACAAAGAGCCTTAAAACTGATGAATGGGCTGTATATTGAAGTGGAAAATCAGACAAAAGAAAAGTGGCAGGAAATCTTTAAAATCAAGGATTCTGGTGAGCAAGCTACAATTGAAATTGTTGATGTCATCGAGAAAGATCCTGATGTTACCGAGCAAGACCCTGTTGACACCATTCAAATAGATGAAGATATCATGGATACAGAGGCACCGGAACAGGAAATGATAGAAGACAATGCATATGCAAAACTTGTATCCAATGAATCAGTCTTGGAACAAGTTCAGCCTTATCCACTTGTCAATCAACATGTCTCAACCGAAACCCCTTAGGATACGGATCAAGGCACCGAAGGACACAAGTCTACAACAGGAGAAGGTACTACTCAAGAACAGACATCTCAAGCACCTTCTAGCACTAAAAAATGTTGCAACTGAGACACCGAGTATCGAGACACCAAAGGACTCTACAGAGGCTAAGGAAACTGACCAAATTATTGCCTCTACTGAGCAACCTACTGAGGGTCATCAAGCCTCACAAGCCATTTTCTTAGTTCCATCAGTGAAAGGTAAAGAAAAGAAGATGAAAAAACATAGTTTTAAAGCTGATTTGTCAAAACCAATAGTGTTGCCCAATGTAGACATATCAAAACTAAAGGGGCAAGCACTCATTGATTTCGGTGAACTATGCAAAGCAAAGGCCGAACAAGAGAAGCAAATGGTGATTCAAAAGAAAAATAAGGTACTTCAGAAGGTGAAAGCACTCTTAATAGATATGCTATCTGAAGCTACAGTGTCAACAGATGTAGCCATCCACATTCAACTGGATGAACTCCTAACAAAGATAGAGACATCTGGAGTAGATGCATCAGAATATTTGAGTAAGCTAAAAGACAAGGAGCTCACTGCAAAAATGATGGAAGAGGTACAGAAAGCTATAACTATTGGTAAAGTTAAACTTGTCAAATTTATTGCTGAGTTGACTCCTCAACTCAAGCACATTCTTTATTTATTTCAAAAACTCTGCATATTTTCTTTATTAATCAAAGACATCAAAAATAAAATAGAAGCAATTGAGAAAGAGATCACCGATCTCTCAAATAAGTTGACCACAGAGCCAAATTTAGTTCAGAATTTTTATACAAAGTTACAACAGCTCATGGCTCAACAATTGGACCTAAGAAATGAAGAACACAAGATCAAGATGGACATAATGACACTTCAGACATTATTCCTTCCTCATCTTTCATCCATCCAAGAACAGATCAACTGAGCCACCTCCTTATCTAGTACACAAGAGGGAAGCACTCTAGATGGCTTAATATCATTATTGGTTGATATTCAAGCACATAATTATTTAATGGATAGTGTAAAGGATGCCCTCTTTGTCACTCTCACCAAAGCACAGACCAAGTACAAATCCATTTTTGACCAGTTACCTCCACCAAATGGTAACTAAGTCTTGATGTTTGTCAAAAAGGGGGAGTGATATAGTATTAGAGGAATGATACAGGAGTGATATAGTATTCAAAGCATCAAAGTATAATATCAAACAAAAGGAGTATAGTATACAGGGGGAGTATACCATGTAGAGCAAGCAGAGTATCCAAGAGCAGTGAACTGAGCAGTGAACAGAACAGTAAGCAAAGAACAAGTGCAACACACAAAACGTTGACCACCGAGCATGCAAAATCAGAGTTTTGTACAATATATCAATAAGGGGAGTATATCTGGATATATTATTTCATTGACTATTGTATATACTGTCAGTATAGTCAAATTTTGAAAGTATATAGTGTAGACGTCTAAAAATGGCCAACGCTTGTGGAGTCATACTTTAACATTTGTGCATTGCCTTATTTTAGGGTTCTTGCGTCGCATTAACATTTCTTCTATGTTGCACACTTGGTCTTTATCATTTGCGAGCATCAAGTCCTTCTTCTGCATTCCTCATTTTTATCGCTTTTGAATTAGGTCTTGTCGATAGCAATCTTCAGTCATGATTTTGGTCGATCTTATCCTGTTGCATCATGGTGCATGCTCATTTATCATTTTGGGCATCGTCAATCCTAATCGATGATAGAATTAGGGTTTTCTCATCTTGTCAATCTTTCAATCATCTTTAGCTTGTTAGTAATCATTTGCGATTATCAACTTGTCAATCTAGTCATTTTGCAATCGATTTGTCATCGATCCTTGTCCTTGTCAATCTTGTCATTTTGTGATCGATTCGTCATCAATCCTTGTCCTTTTCAATCATGTCAATTTAGATCGATTATTCATTGTTCCTCGTCAATTGGCGCCTATCAATTTGATCTCCTTGTCAATCTTGGTCAATTTGTCATTGATTTTTGTCAACCAATCTCAATCATTTATCAACATTGGTCCTTTGTCAACCAGAATCATGATCGAACCTACATTAATTTCTTGTTGTCTTGACCTAATTCCTTATCCTCTTATTTCTAGGGTTTTATGATTTGTTCATTTAATCCTTTTCTTCTTCTTTGTGGGTTAAATAAATCTATTTATTTAGTCCTAGGTCTCTTTCATGAATTAATTAATGGATGAAAACCTATTAATTAATTCACCTAACTATTTCATCTTTTTCCTCAATTTTCTAATTTGCTAATTTCTCCTAATTCCTAATTTCTATTTCAATCTTATCATAGTTTGCCATACATCTTGCATAGCAACTTGTCATAATTTGTCATACACCTTGCATAGAAATTGTCATAAATTTGTCATAATCTTGCCATTCTTGATTTGAATTTCCTTTCAAATCTCTTCATGCTAATCTTGTTCTCTCTCCAATTTTTCTATAAATTGGATGAATTTATTTAATGAAAGGAGAAGATCAATCACATTTTAGGGAATCAATCACATTTTTGAGTAACCTTATGCTACAAATTTCATATCTCAACAACTTGCTTTCCACTTGCATTTTGCACTTGTAGGTGAGATCCACATCAAATTTGAAGGTGAAAGAAGAACAATGGAGCCACATGAAGGAGATATCTGCATCGGTTTGCTCCAATTTCATTTGATTTGAATATCTTGTCTTTATGTCTTCATTGATTGGATTGGGATTGCTTTCATAGCAGCTTTAGGTTTTGTGGTTGTCCTAATTGCTATTGTTTTGATGATTTTCAATTTTCTGATCTACATTTTGGTGAACCCGACATGAACTAACCCCTTAACCATGTTTTGAGTGCTTTTGAGTTGTTTGTAGGTGAAAAACTCAAGAAATAGGGTGACTCGGAGCTTTCTGGACACTTTTGCGCCTGTGTTTGAGTTTTTTGCGCCTATGTTTGAGTTTTTTGCACCTGTGTTTGAGTTTTCTATGCCTATGTTGAAGTTTTATGTGCCTGTGTTGATGGGTTCTGCGCCTGTGTTGAAGCATTCTGCGCCTATGCAAGGCCAGAAACAGAGGTGAAATCAGTTGTTTTTACTTGCAAATTTGTTTGTTTTCATTATGTTTCTTGCATTCTGGTTTTTCTTTGGTACTAATTCTCTATGTAGCATCTTGGTGTTACGTGTGATGAAGACTAAAAATGCAACTACTAACGAATTTTATGCAGCGCGCAGTCAAAGACTCTCATTAAAACATCTTGCTTGAGATTTTTAAAGTAGTTGCACATTTCATTTCTTAAAGGTTAATGAACACCATGCATGCTTTGTCTATTTTTAATTTGATTGCATGTTTTAACCCTTAGAACTGGGCCTGCCTCCCAATTTGCCTGGCACTTTGCACAGGCATTGGTGAGAGGGAATGACCCAAAGTGGTGACAGGCTAAAGCTAAGCTCTTCCGAACCACTCTAAATAACTGTGGATGCAACGAAAGTTGTAGACAACGGGTGTTGGAATGGTATTGCGAAGATTTATTCGCCGGATCAATACCCACCCGAACGGATGCCCTTACTAGAATCTCTTATTTTTAGATGCCAAAATCCTTCTATCTGTTGGCTTAGGCGTCGTGATATGTGCATGCCGAAGACACCTCTCATGTACTCCTCAGTTAGATATAGCAAGTTCTTGGGAAGTGATGCCCCTTGAACTCGAAGCTTGGTATGCCCGAGAAGTGAGTACACTGTAAGGGGGAGCCAGTGCAACCAAGCATCTAGCTATCTGACTGAGTGTTGTATTTTATGGTTAAAGGATTCAACAGATATTGCCCTTGCCAGCCATAGGATTTGTTATGAATGTGCTTGATTGTCTTGAGTCAAAGTCAAACAAACATTTTGTCTTCTGTGATTGTCAAAAGTTAAATCAAATACAAACTTTCAAAAGTGCTCATAATCAACTTGGGTTTTCAAAATCAACAACCTTCAATTCAAAACAAAATCCAAACAAAAGTCCAAATTTGTCCAAGTATTCATCCAACATTTGAACATGGCTTGTCAAAACATTGAAAATCTTTGTTTCCAAATTCATGTCACTTTAGGCTAGGTTTTGCAGAGTCCAACTTAGGTCCTAGGGCATAATGTCATCTCCCTTCATTTTAGTCCTTTTCATTGCAAGCATCCTCATTTTGCACTTAGGTTCAAAATAATTTCCCTAAGTTTGCATTTCATTGTCATATCCAAGCTAGATTTCCATCTAGGTGACATTTGTGCATTATCCTTGTCATGCTAAAATTAGGTCTTGCCTAGGTTGCATTTTGCATATTCCAAGTCATTGGTCTTTGCATATCCTTATCATTGTATTGTCATATTGTCTTGGCTTCATCTTGTCATATCATATCCTTAGATCATTTTCATGTCATATCCTAAGTCATTGTCATAATCATTTCCTTCTTGCATTTAGTCTCAAAAATTTGGTTTGTCAAACTTAAAAAATCAAAACTTTGGATGATACCCTAAGTTGTTGTTAGGGAGTCTTGACCTTGTCTAAAATTTGTCCTTTCATTAATATCATTTTTGTCAAACCTAGCTTAGTATCCAAGCATATAGGTGAGACATTGTTAATTTGTCCTATTGTCATTTGGTCCTTTGTCCTTTAAGGTCTTGACTTCATTTCAATTTCCCAAGGTTGTGTCTTTAGCTTTGCATTTCAAAAGTTTGTCTCCAAATATTCAAAAGGTACAAAAACATTAAGTTGCATTGTCATCCTTTTAGGTTGCATTTGTCAATCCCATTAGTTGCATTGCATAGTGACATGTTTGTTGAAATGAGGTCTCAACCTTCTTACAAAGCCATGTCATCACAATTGAGAAATCAATCATGTCAATCCAATCTCTACATGTCTCAGAACTTGGATCAAACTTATCATGGTGACGTAAATGTCCAAATACAAAAACTAGAGGAGAAACTAGCTCAAGAAAAGGAGATTTTGGGGAAAAAAGTGAAAAATATTGAGAAGAATAGATCACTAATGTCCAAAATGTTTCAAAAATTTCCAGGTCGAAATCCAAATATTGAGCCAATTGATGTAAGATCTCTTATTGAATGATCAAACATACTAGATCTCCTCTCACAAATAGAGATGATGAAACAATTTCAAGAAAAGAGACAACAATATTATGTGCCTTCACAACAAGAGCAAGAAGGTGTTTACTATCAATCAAATTTTCAACCATCACAACCAATTGTTCAACAGTTCAAACATTTCCAACAGACATAACCAATGGTCCAACATATACAACCAACACAACCAATGGTCCAATTTCAACAATATGTCCAACCAACTATACAATGTCCATAAATAGTTCAACTAATGGTGGAATATCAACAAGTTCAATCAACATATCAGTATCAACAACTACAATCAAAAATTCAAAAACAAAACTTGCAGCACACACCAAGCCAAATTTTGAACGTGTCAAACCAATTTGATCAACATCTAGTTCAAAATCAAAACATGACATCAGACAAGAACCCAACTCCTTTCCAAACAAGTTCAAATTCCAGATACAACTATGTCAAAACCTTGAAAGAAAAGTGGACTTATTGCAAGGATCTTAAGGAAATTACCAAGTGAGTTCTTTGAGGAAGATCAAAATAATACACTTATGTCTAGCAATGCCTCATCCCCCCACAAACAAATTGACTCTCCAATGGCATCTATCCCTACACCTTTAGAAGTTTCACAAGAACCTTCCATATTGTCCTCATCAAACAATACACCCAAGGATGAAATTATCCAAGGGCTATCCATAATTGATTGCCAAGATAATCCAATTCATGATGCACATCCTTGTCATGTTTCAGAAATACAAGACCCAATGCCACCATACACTTTATTGCCATTACCTATTTTAGAGGACCCTATTCGAAGTCCCTCTTCCTCATGTTCAAGCATTGATTCCTTGCTAGAATCCATCACAAATGTTCAAAGTGCATTTCCTTCATGCCAAAACATTGATCCCTTGTCAGAATCCCCCATGCATATCCAAAGTCCAACCCCATGTCAAGAGGATAATTTAGAGCATGAAGAAACGTGTCTTAAAAAAGATCAAGATCAAGATCCTGAAACCTTATCATCCCATCCAATTGTTGACCAGGACCCCATGTTCCCAGACACTCACGATGATTCCCCTATTCTTGTCCATCCTATCCAAAGTCCTATTGACACTCCATTCCCTGAGGAAGATCAAGATATCCTAGTCCATCCAATCCCAAATGATCCCCTTCCATTTTATGAAAAAAATGTCCTTTCAAATCCCATTGGCATTCCACTTGCTAAGAAAGATCAAGATATCCCTTCCATCCTTTCCGATGATCCCATTAAAAGTCAAGAGCAAAGAACCTTTAAAGAGGATTCCAATGATCTTCCTCCTTGTCAAGATCAAATTATTCCTTTAAATCCTCCACAAGATCCTTTTGTTCCTCCATCTCCTTGTCTTAATGCTCCATATACACTCCATGATCACATTTCTTTTGATGATCCCATTATTTCTCCCATTCCATCTCTTGAAGAGCCTGTCATTGAACAATGTCCACTACACAATCCTAGTCCCCCTCATGATCCTAATCCCCCTCATGATTCTAACATGTCAGTGCAAGATGTTCATGAACCCTCAACATGCATAATGGGTTCTTCCACTTTGGTGTAATCTGATCCACTTCAAGATCTCATTATTTCTCTCATATCATATCCACCTAATAATGGACTTGCCTCTTCCTCTAAAAGAAAAGAGTATCCTACAAGTCAAGATATTCATAAAGGCAAAGGAGTAGATCTCCATAAGCAAGAATCCCTTCATGTTAAAGAAAATATTATGGGTCATGGCCTCAGTGAAATTCCTCAAGACATGGGTACCCCTACTAAATCCAACATCCCTTCAAAATCCAAACATATCCCTTCCCCATCATACTTTCCATCCATCTTAGGTCCTTATAATATCCATGTGTCCTATATGCAAGGTCAACAAAGGAACACATATTTGAGTAACTTTCATCCATGCAAAAGAACTCCATTTCATTCATATCCATCCATGCATTCCTTTCCCCCTCCAAGCAATTTGGATGCCAAGTGTAAATGTCATAAGTCTAGCAATCCACATGTATGTGGGAAAGTACCGTGATGAAAACCTGGCAAACAGGTGTCATGCGTAATCTATGAACTTCTTGCATACTGTACTTGGGGACATGTTTTATCCTATCATATCCTTTTGTCCTTCATTGTTCCATTATCCTATCGAACCCCTATCATTACCCTTCATATCCTATTGTCCCTCATGTCTAGTTTCCCTTTCCTCCTTTGATCTTGACAAGGCTGAGGATCATCATGAGCATCATGCATCTTGTTTGCAGCTTTTAGTCCATCATAGCTTTTGGTCTTTATCCATTTGCTTATTATAACCTTTCATCCATATTCCCTGGCTTATTGCAACTTTCTGCCACTATCCCTTAGCCAATCCCGACCTTCAGTCCATGTCCCTTATCCATTCTTGGTCTTGCTTATCCTATCCATATCTTATCACTATCCATACACTCTTTTTCATTCCTTGATCTTGATCTGACATGAGGATGCAAAATTTAAACATAGTTTCAACAACCTCTTGACATGTCCCTCATGCCATGTCACTGCTTTACATTGTCATATCTAGTCTCTTGTCCCATCATGCAATAGCCCTTGAAAATTGCATCTGTATTGTCTCAATGATAAAAGGCCTTTGTCTTCCCTCTATCCACCAACATTTCAAAAAGCCTATTTATTCACCTGTCATATTCCTTGCCTTGCTAGACACTAGGGGCAAAATCATAAAAATTGAAAAATGTCCTGAAACAATCAAAAAAATTAAAATAATCCTGAAATAATCCAAAAACATTGAAAAATGCCCCAAAATAATTCAAAAACATTCATATAATGTCCTGAAAAAATCCCTAAAAATCATATAATGTCCTGAAAAATTCCCTAAAAATCAAATAATGTCCTGAAAAAATCCCTAAAAAGTCAAATAAAAGTCCTGAAAAATGAACCAAAAAAAAAAAAAAAAATTGTAAAAAAACTCGAAATTCCTACAAAGTGAAAAACATCAAAACCCAAAAACAATTTCTTTGGCATTTTGAATTTTGTCAATAAATGGTCCCTTTTGTGCATAGACAGATTGCTGAGCATACATCCAACGACAATCAATCAAACATTGTGCTTAAATGAAATCATGCATTAACAGATGAACTATTTGACCAAGCGAGCATTCAACCTGATCACAGTTGTCACATCAATCCAAATAGCATCAACGTTACCATTGGTCCTTGTCAACATTATCATGGGTCTTATACAGGGTGTGGTATTCTCAAAACTAGACTGTGTCCTATCTTCGATGGGGTTTCGCATTCCTTGAAACTAGACAGCATGATCATTCTTATTTTTGACTTTTGACAATTACGATCAGACTGTTTGTTTGACTTGGTTAAATTTGTGCGTCTTATCTTTTTACTGATTTATCTTTGGCTTTGATCATGTTCCTATGTTGCTCGATGATGTCATTGAGTGATTTAGAGTGATCGGGATGGTTCATGGTCCCTTTCCTTTTTTTGTTGTGTTTGCTGTTTGTGGAATGTTTGTCACAACATGGGGCAACTATATCATTGGGTATCTGTGATAAGTACGTTCACTTTGTGAATGTCGCACAGACCTTGACCCTTGATGTATGCACCCTAGGATGATTCACTCATTCCTTATGTGCGATGTGTCTATCTTTTACAAAAGGGGTTGCGTTCCAGCTCTGGCCTTCAATGCCATGATGCTCTGCATCCGCTTTGCTACAATAAATAAAGGTTCTCACCTACTTATGTGCATTTGTGAAAACAAGTTTTCCTTCATTTCTAACTGTCCTTTGTCTAATTTCTTCTTACTAACATTTCTTCCATTAGTCTTGTGCACACTGTCTTGCACTTGTGTAGCATCAAGCTATGCCTGTGTACCTTACACAGGCACAGAACATCTCTACACAGGCGCAGAATGTGCCCACATAGGCACAAATCTGCATTTTTCCCTCCCTTATGGGCCGTGCAATGTCCCACAATCAAGCAAAATTCATGAAATTGAACATATGGGTTTTTGAGCTACATATCGCTGCTCCTACGTCATCTGGTCATCTGTAGGTGCATACACATTCCCCAAGGTGATCTACCATTGGAATGTTCGCCATCTCTCTGCAAGGGTCCTTTTTCCTGAGCAACAACTCCTCCACTTTGGCTAGTACAAATGAAATCTTTTCCTTCTCCTTGTCTCCTATATAGATCTTTGTCAATACCTAGATGGACTTGCATGCTCTCTATCTTATGATGGTTGCGGTCTTTTGCGCCTTCCACTACTTGTCCTTTGTGCATCCGACCTTCGATTTTTTATTCATTCAAACCTATCGTCTTCTATCATTCTTATCGATCACTTGGCCTCTTTTCTAGATTTTTTCGGCCAATTTCTCGAGGGGGCCTGCATATGTTATTGTTATTGTCTGGGGCATTTTCATTATTGTTCTTTGAAACAACACTTAGAATCACATTGTCTCAAGGAGGGGCAAAATGTAGACGTCTAAAAATGGTCAACGCTTGTGGAGTCCTACTTTAACATTTGTGCATTGCCTTATTTTAGGGTTCTTGCGTCGCATTAACATTTCTTCTATGTTGCACACTTGGTCTTTATCATTTGCGAGCATCAAGTCCTTCTTCTGCATTCCTCATTTTTATCGCTTTTGAATCGGGTCTTATCGATAACAATCTTCAGTCATGATTTGGGTCGATCTTATCCTGTTGCATCATGGTGCATGCTCATTTATCATTTTGGACATCGTCAATCCTAATCGATGATAGAATTAGGGTTTTCTCATCTTGTCAATCTTTCAATCATCTTTAGCTTGTTAGTAATCATTTGTGATTATCAACTTGTCAATCTAGTCATTTTGCAATCGATTTGTCATCGATCCTTGTCCTTGTCAATCTTGTCATTTTGTGATCAATTCATCATCGATCCTTGTCCTTTTTAATCATGTCAATTTAGATCGATTAGTCATTGTTCCTCACCAATTGGCACCTATCAATTTGATCTCCTTGTCAATCTTGGTCAATTTGTCATTGATTTTTGTCAACTAATCTCAATCATTTATCAACATTGGTCCTTTCTCAATCAGAATCATGATCGAACCTACATTAATTTCTTGTTGTCTTGACCTAATTCCTTGTCCTCTTATTTCTAGTGTTTTATGATTTGTTCATTTAATCCTTTTCTTCTTCTTTGTGGGTTAAATAAATCTATTTATTTAGTCCTAGGTCTCTTTCATGAATTAATTAATGGATGAAAACCTATTAATTAATTCACCTAATTTCTATTTCATCTTTTTCTAATTTGCTAATTTATCCTAATTCCTAATTTCTATTTCAATCTTGTCATAATTTGTCATACATCTTGCATAGCAACTTGTCATAATTTGACATAATTTGTCATACACCTTGCATAGAAATTGTCATACATTTGTCATAATCTTGCCATTCTTGATTTGAATTTCCTTTCAAATCTCTTCATGCTAATCTTGTCCTCTCTCCAATTTGTCTATAAATTGGATGAATTTCTTCAATGAAAGGAGAAGATCAATCACATTTTAGGGAATCAATCACATTTTCGAGTAACCTTATGCTACAAATTTCATCTCCCAACAACTTGCTTTCCACTTGCATTTTGCACTTGTAGGTGAGATCCACATCAAATTTGAAGGTGAAAGAAGAACAATGGAGCCACATAAAGGAGATATCTGCATCGGTTTGCTCTGATTTCATTTGATTTGAATATCTTGTCTTTATGTCTTCATTGATTGGATTGGGATTGCTTTGATAGTAGCTTTAGGTTTTGTGGTTGTCCTAATTGCTATTGTTTTGATGATTTTCAATTTCCTGATCTACATATAGATTATTGAGTTATAACTTTGAAAATAGTTTTTGTCAAACATCTCAACTAAACTCAAAAGGGGATATTGTTACTACTTAGCAAGTTGCCATTAGTTTTATGTTCAAAGTTATTCTATATACTCTAGTCGGTTATCTCTACCAAGATATTCAGTCGGTATGCACAGTCTAGTCGCTTATAGAAGAAAGTAGTCTCAGAGCGCAGTATGCACCGAGCTGTCTACCGAGTATCATTCCATGTCTACCAAGAAGCAAAGATGACACACCGAGTTGATATACACCGAGTGAAACATGTTACTAGATTCATTGAACCTGGACATACATATGAAAACATGTTACAAGATCGAGGAACATCTAACCATTATCACATTGGAAATTGCACTTAAAGATTGTGTATGATTTTGAGGTCATCTAACCAATGAAATATTTTGCACGGTTATTCATTCGATAAAACATGTTTGTAAGATCGAAGAAATGAATGGATCACTGTCATAAGAGATCTATTTATACAACATGGATTAAGATCAGAAATATACATGTAGCATGACAGAAAGGAAGATAAAGAAATATATGAAGCAAGACATGTGAAAGCACCAAGTGTTATGACTGTTACAAAGACATAGAGGTCATCGAGAAGGATTTCAAAGAACAATCAAAGAATAGAGTAAACAAAAGGGTTTACCAAGTTACTACATGGGTTACCGAGGTATGCTATAAGAAAGGTAATCTATTATGAGCATATAGAATCTGCTATAACATTCCAGATGTAAAGTTGCAGATATTTGCAATGATTTTATTGTAATATTTTGAAGTAGTAAGAGAAACCTTTAACAAGGTAAAAGACTCTAATCAAGTCTATTAATTGTAAAGCCTTTAACCAGGTGTAGCATTTAGTTTAAGTGTTGTAAAATCCTTTAGCAAGGTAGATCTAATAGATCTTGATACTCCTAACAGGGTAAGCTATCAGAAATAGCTAAACATGTAGCTCTAACCAAGCAACCTTTATTATTGCAGTAGTGAAGTTGTGGGTGCCATCCCCACAGCAGTTTTTCTTTCTAACCAAGAGTTTCTACATAACCAGAATATATGTGTTATGGAGTGAATCATGTATGATTGTTATCTATTTTTTTTAGCTTTATATTATGTTACTGGACTATTCGGTTTATGCATAGCAGTAAAGTTATTGTTGAAGAAAAGTTTTGGAGTATTGATTCACCCGTCCCCTCTCAATACATTAGCTTTCCATATTGGGCCTAACATATAAATCATCCACCCTCTTCCATTATCAAGGAATACAATTTCTTTCTCAATAAATTCTAATTCAATAAGGATTTCACTTGATACATTTCACCAAGCTTAGTCCATAGCTTCTATGCAGAGTTCTCTTCATGGACATTGATCTAAACAGATTTTGCCAAGCACAATCTCATTAGACCCTTATCATTTTAGTCTGTAACATCATACTGAGTAGCCGTAGTAGGATCTGCAGGTCTTGAGACATTCACATCAACAACATCCCATAGATCTCAATCTATTAGCAAATCTTCCATCTTCAGCTTCCACATCTCAAAATTACTTCCATTACATTTCTCCACCTCTATTCTCCCTAATGAACTTGCCATCTAAAAATTCCTACAACAAGATCAAAAAGTGTCTTCTACACAAGATCCCACTCAAATCTAGATTAGTTCAAAAAATCCAACAACCCACAATTGAAACCAAAGGTGATCAGGCTCTGATACCACTTGTAAGAAAGTTAAGCAGCATAAAAAATTCCTACACTAACCTTGAGAGGAGGGTAATGCAATTGTTTTACAAATTGTTACAATAGTTACATAAACTTAATAGAAATAAACAATAGCATGCATACCACAACACAACAACACAATGATTTATGTGGGGAAAACCCTTTCAAGAAAAAAACCCTACACTCCAAAGGCAGCTCAATATATTATTCAACAATCAATAACAGATTACAATATACTTGTGGAGAAAACTCTTCACAGGAGTACCACCAATTAGAGACTAAGAGGTAACTCAATAGCCATAAGAATCTTTCACATAACCTCTATCTCATGCACCTCATATATAGGAGATACAATACAAGAAACCGTCAAATGGTATTACAAAACCATGGGCTAAAACCACACACTAAAGTAGAGCCAACCTTTTCTCAATTCTAGATTCCTTATGATGTGTCAAAACACACATCACCATGTTTTCCTCCCTTTTATAACTCATTTATGTGTTCGATCCAATTTTATATTTCCTATTATAGGAGTCCAAACTTTTAAAGGCCATAACTTGTGAATCGGGTGTTCAATTGATGAACCGTTTGAAGCACCAAAAATATTGTGAGGTGCTTTATCACCTCATAATACACTACTCTAGTTACACCCACTTTTCAGGGAATTTCAGAGGGTTTAAAGTCCTCAAAATTAAATTTAAACCTTTCATCCCACCCTTTAAAAATGGAAACTTTAATATCTTCAAAACTAGATGTGATCTTCCGACAAAAAAATTATCGACATGCTTATCTAGCCAATCTGAAGCTTTGGGGATAATTTCACACCATTTTGTGCTCAAATGAAAACTTACTATAAATAGTAACGTCATGTAAATACAAGCTTGAGACACCATTTTCCCAACAATTTCTTTGATACTCATTGGGTTGTAATGGTTCCACAATACCTTTCTTTTGTAGGCCAAGAGGACCTTTTCCATCATATCCCATATTCTGTAGAAACTTGAAGCCTTTTCCATAGTTCTCAATTGGTATTTTGGTGTGGTCTTTATTAGGTTGTTCTTATGGTTCCTTATAAAGCATCTTGTAGATATCATCTTCTTCCATTTCACCTCATCTTTTGAAATACATGGGATCCCATTTGAGAATGATTGTTGATATATGTTTTGAAGAATGTGGTCTACCATAATTCTTAGGAGATTCCATTAATTTCCTTAGTTACATGGTTTGATTCAAGTTATATTCTCCCATGCCTTTGTCCTTGAATTTCCCTTTAAGCTCTACTTTCTTTGAAGCATGGGGGATTCACTTAATGAAGCTAGGTTATAGCACGTGCATTCATGGAATACTAAAGAATCCCCCTATTTTCAAAAAATATTGCCCTAAACTTCTTTTTTGTCACCCCCTCCCAATACATAGGCTGAATTAAAAGCCCCCCTATTTTCACCAAATATTGCTTTTTTCAATAGCCTGAATTAAAAACCCCCTATTTTCACTAATAGGAAATATTTTGTACCCTCATTTTTGGGATATTAAACCCCCCAATATGAATGCACATGATATAGTATTTCCTAGCCAATGAAGCCCCCATGCTTTGAAGTGGAGCTTTTTAATGTTTCTGGATCAATGTATGCCAAATATGGGGTAGTCTCTCAATTGATTGGGACTATTGTTTTAGGTCTTGGTCTAAGATTGTTGTAATATATGCATGAATTTGGATCACCTTTAACTATCTCTTCGGTTCCATTTTGTGGAAATTGGATGCATTGGTAGTAAGTAGAAGGCACTACTCTCATTTCATGTATCCATGGTCATTCCAAAAGTATATTTTATGTGAGATCAAGATCAAGGACTTGGAAAACCACATCCTTTGTTACTGGCCCAACTCCTAGAGGTAGAGTGACTATTCCTTTTGAGGAGCATTCTTCATCATCATATGCCTTTATGGTGATCTTCTTTCAAAAAATCCATCGTGTTTTAAAAGTATTTGAATAGTATAATAACTTTCAATGCACAAATATTGAGGCCTTCTCCTTCATCTATAAAGATTTATTTTACGCAGTGTTTATAGATGAAAGCTTCAATGTGAAGTGGTGCATTATGTGGTTGGTGTGGAGATGCATCATCTTCTTTGATAAATGTTAGGTAATGGGGGGTAGAAATGTTTCCCACCATGGCTTGAAACTTGTCCATGTTTAGATCAATAGGAACAGATGTCTCTCTCAAGATTTTGTCCAAAATATCCTTATGCGAGGGTGAAATGCACAAAATCTTAAGAATTGAAATAAGACTCGGTGTCTTTCCTAATTGGTCTATAAGGTCATATTAGCTATCCGATGAATATGAAGTTGTTTTGGGTGAAACACTTTGTAAAGTGTTGGTTAATAGATTTGTCTTGTCTTAATTTTATGATGAATGACTCGTGTTACCCATATTTGTTGAAAGATAAATTGAACCAACAATTGGGTAAATTAATGAATAATTCACCCTTTGCATAAGGAGGCAACTTTCCATATGATATTCAATGAATTTTATTTAAAACATACACAATTATAACTTCACTTTTAACCAGAAAGTGAGTAAAGGCATTCACATTCATAAGTCAATACCACATGAATGCTATGAAGATAAATATTATGTATGTAAACTCATAGACTTACAACCAAAATAGCTTCACTTCTCAGAAAATTTCCTCTTAACATGGATCTGACCGAGTCTCACTCGTGTCTTACAGGACAAGGAGGATCAGAACATGCATGCAAAATTAACAATGGAACTACTTGTTAAATTCATTCACAAACTTATGAAATTGGAATAACCAAAGAAGCAATAGATGCTGCATAAATGAATATATCTCAATAGAGATTTTCTATTCACATTCAAACACACAAATTTGAAAGTTGTGGAATAAGTATCATTCTATTCACTAATAAAATGACTTCCTTGAACATTCAACACATTCATCAGAAAACAAAGTCTGCTAATCTATATCACCACCAAAATTTCTTGGACCATATCAAAGTCAAGTAAATCAGTTTTTATAGCCACAACCTGGCTAACAATCCATACAGGAAACATGAAAAATTAACCATTTCTGCCTCACCAATTAAGAGAAACCAATGTTTTAAAGAGAAAAATAAAATTGCTTTCACAACTAACAATTGAAAAGAGACATTGCAACATAGAACATTCCTACGTAGTTTTGATAAATGTTTTCTTCTTCCAATCCACATAAGCAACAACAAAGTGTTGAATGATTGCACTATGTGGTAGCCCCACGTGTGCCATTATTTGCTTCCATACTTCCTTCTCATGGCGTATTTGTGCTACTTTACTTGAATGCTCATCTAGGTTTTGAATGCACAAGAAAAGAAGGGATAACATTTTAGACATGAGGCTCAAGTCAATTGAAACCAAGCTCTTAGCTTCTTTGATGTGGTTGATTTTCTCTTCTAACGACCTTGTTATGACCTCAACTGTTTCTAGAGTTTTTCCATCACCTTTTAAACACTTAAAACCAACGCAACAAATATCATTATGCATGGAAGATACCAATTATGCAAGCTGATTCACTAATTTGGCAGATTCTTCATACACCTGTCTCACCAATGCATTTCTTCATTCTACATTTTGTTGGCATACGTACATAATGTTATCATCCAAGGTAGGAACTCACTTTTCTAACATGAACTTCATTACACCATATTTATGTACTTCTCTCATTTGAGTTGCCCTTTTCACCCCCTCAAATTCTTCATTATTCCATTTAAAAATTTCATTCTCCAATTCCTTTATTACAGTGTTTGCATCATCGTGAACCTTACAGGTCCACAAAATGTTTCCCTCCTACTTTCTGAATTTTGTCTAGCCAATCTACAATAGCATCTGCAATTAATCTACATTTCTAAATTTGCTCAATTGTTTTTTGATTAACAAGGGACTTAGGGTTAAAAGATGTAGGAGTCTGAGAAATGGGTTGCAGATTAGGATTATTGATGGCCTCAATGTATTCTGCCATGCTCCTCATTATCTCTTTCATTTCAGACTTATCTTTTTCATCCTTCTAGGATATTTTCAACATCTTCTTGGTTGAAACTTCCAAATCTAATGCATCTGATGTGTGAGTTCCTATCCCTAAGCTCACTTTTTCCACCATGAAATATTTACTTGTCGGATCAACCATAGTTTCATCAGTTTTTGGGTGGGCAATCTCCACAGTCCAATTACCTGTATCTTCATCAAAATCAATTTTTGATACAGTCTTTAACCTTTTGGCTTTGGAAACATTTCCCAGACATTTACTGACCATATCCTTGATGGGGATAGATACTGGAACAATGTTCCTTTTCTTACTAGTTAATGTATTCTCCAACCATGTTGTCCCTAGGGCTGCGAGATATTTGTCTGAACCAGTTTCTACCTCCTTTTGATCTCTCACTACTAAGGTAGTGTCCACATTCAGGGCTTCACCTACCTATTGGTTGTCACCCTCATCCTCTAAATCTTGTACTCCCACATTTGGATTTGAAAAAGAAATATCCATCTCGGGTATGGTCTCAAGGTCAATTACTATATCGACAGAGAAATATTTTCTTCTTCTCTTATTTCTAGAATGAGTGATTCTACCTGTTGTTAAATCTTCTTTACTCTGTACCCTTTGTATTACCCTCTCAACCTTCTCCTTTTTCCTAGAAGGACCTTGAAAGAGGATTTTGGAATGATTCATTCAGGATTAATTGACTACTTATCTATGCCTTCTTACTCTAAAAAGACCCTTTCCTGACATCTCATTATTATTTGGCTTATTCCTTCCTCTTCATGATTACCATGCAATATAGTACACCTCACGTCTTATTATCTCAGGTTCTCTTTAAATTTGGAATTTCTTTTTTTCAAAACACCTACCAACATGATGCTTTCCTTTTCTGCTTAAAGCTCCATTCATCCAACATTAAACCTTGAACTATGAACGCCTTCAATGGTGGTTCAAGGGTTCAAGTTCAACAAAACCAAAATGCTCTACCAATGAACCAACATAAGAATATACAATGAACCTTGATAAAGACAAGACTTCAGACCAAATTGCACTCTCACACATATTGAACCTTGAACCTCAAACTTTCTTCAAAGATGATTCAAAGATTCAAGTTCAAAGACCCACCCGACAAAACTTTACTAAAGACATGACCATAGAGGGATAAGACCGCTTGAACCTGAATTTGGTACCTTGGACAAGTTCAACAGAAAGGTTCAAGTTCAAAGAATTTATGACCCGACATATAACTAAACTTTACACAGGGCTCCACTCTAAAGAACACTACCAAGAATTGTTCAACTTAACAATTGAGAATTAAGTGAGGGTGACATAAAGTAACTTTACCCCTTTGAGTAGTGACATTGAATTTGGGGGCCTTGCCTTTGATAGTTATGGTAGACACATGGTTGTCCAATTTCAGAATATGGTTGATGGTGGAATCATAGGACATATTAGTATAATTGACATTATTGTCCATTTTGGGGCCTTCCCTTATCATGTGTTGTAAATGGTTCCTTAAACATCGCATGTCCTTCATTAGAAGTGTGACCATCAACCTCTATTGTGCCATTATCAATAAGATCTTGAATGAAATTATTCAATTTGTGACAATTTCTAGTCTTATTACCCTTACTCTTGTGATATTCACAAAATTCATCATCATTCCACTATGTAGGCTTAACCCTTGGTTGAAATGGTTGATTATCTGGAAATGTGATGAGCTTATTGGCAACCAACTTCTTCAATGTGGCTTTAATTGGTTCTCCCAGTGGTGTGTATTTCCTTGGAGGTTTCAGTGTTGTTTTTGTGTTCACTTGATTATTGGATGAACTAGCACCGAGGAAAGTTAAATTTGGCTTTACCATAATGGTATCTACAACCCCATCATTGATGGTATTCTTGTTCTTGTTCCAAAATTGGGGTTTGTCTTTCCCATTGGCATCATCTTTATTTTCCTTAAATAACTTGATGGTGCCTTGTTTAATAAGGACTTTCTCAACTGAAAGACCCATTTTAAAGATCTCTTTGAAGGTAGACAAATGTGTTTTTCAAAGTTCATATCCAATTTATTTGTTCACATTTTGGCTAAACATTTCAACCATTTGTTTTTGTGTAATTTGACAAGAGAAACGACTAGCTAAACTTCTCCATCATTGTAAGAATGATGCAATGGGCTATTTTTTTGTTTTTGTTGCATAAAGTACTCACAGATATGTCACTTTCAATTTTGTATGATGAATTTTGTATAAAGGCCTTTGGAAATTCACCCCATGACTTGATCCCAAGTGGAAGTTGTGAAAACCATTCCATGGCTTGTGCACCTAAAATTTGTGGACTCATTAAGTAGGATTCTTCTCTTGCCACCTCAATGCAAGTCATGCAAAAATCTCTCATGTGTGCCTTGGGATATTCTTTTCCTTTATACTTGTCAAACTTTGGTGTCACAAAATGAGGAGGAAAAGGAGGCATTGGTATGCTTTTATCATATGGATAAGGACATGTGTCATTGATTGTGTAGTCCTTTGTTGGTGTTTTCATACTTGCTATCTATTATTACAAATTTTAATTTTTTGTTGCAAATCACTGCTAGGTGGTGCTTTATCTTTTTGAGCTATCTCTATGCTTGAGCCACCAAGAGGAGGAGGAGGAGGAGGGGGATGAATGTAAGGGTGCTATTGGTCATAGATATGCACATATGGGGGAGGGATGCAGTTATTGTAAGGGCCACTTGGTATGGTATTATAATGAGGATCATTAGGCCCATGACGATTGTATGTCATGAACTTGGGCATAATTGGTATTGTAGTATGATCTTGAACATTTCCCCCAAATATAACACATGGTCTTCTTTCATAGGGATTGACATGATCTTGGGTAGTCTCTTGTCATTGAGCATATGCATTGGTATTCCTTCACCCTTGGAGATGACAAGCATGGGGTTGTTCATGAGTGTTTGTAGAATCATTCACATAAGCATGAGTATCAGTCACTTTGAGTTTTTGAAACAAGGATGAGGGTGACTCAGGCATGGTATGTTCACATGTATGTCCACCATCATGACCACATCTTCATGATTACCATGCAATACAGTACACCTCATGACTTATTATCTTGGGTTCTCTTTAAATTTGAAATAATTTTTTTTTTCAAAACACTGACCAATATGATGCTTTCCTTTTCTGCTTTAAGTTGCATTCATCCAATGTTGAAGCTCAAACTATGAACACCTTCAATGGTGGTTCAAGGGTTCAAGTTCAACATAACCAAAATGGTCTACCGATGAACCAACATAAGATTACACAATGGACATTGCTAAAGACAAGACTTCGGACCAAATTCAACTCTCACACATATTGAACCTTGAACTTTCTTCAGAGACCCACCCAATAAAAATTTACTAAAGACATGACCATGGAGGGATAAGACCACTTGAACCTAAATTTTGTACCTTGGACAAGTTCAACAGAAAGGTTCAAGTTCAAAGAATTTATGACCCGACATATAACTAAACTTTACACAAGGCTCCACTCTAAAGAAAATTGCCAAGAATTGTTCAACTTAAAAATTGAGAATTAAGGGAGGGTAACATCGACTCTAACTGGGGACCAGGACTGTAAAGGATTAGGAAGGGACTCAGAATCTCTAGTTTCGAACTAAAAGAAATATAAGGATCCGGAACTAACTAAAAAAAACACAACAAAACCGACACCAAAAATGACAACTACTCTACAAAGCTACACTAAAAGATGTAGGGGACGCCTACTTACAATTTGTAAAGCTTGATATCTTTACCATTGTAAGATAGGGGAAGAGTTATACTATCTAAATAAGAGAGTCTAAAAGTATTTGGTCCTTTGACTTCATGGATCAGAAATGACCCTTTCCATAATGAATCAAATTTACCATGTGCTCCTTTGGTCTCCCTCCTTTTATCCTAGAGTAAAACTTGATCTCCCAACACAAATTTCCTCGGTCGAGCCCTGCAATCAAAAATATTTTTGACCCGTTGCTGATGTTCTGTAATGTGATCCACCAACTTTTCTCTTTCTTCTTCAATCTTGGCTAAATACATAACTCTTTTCTCCAATGCATCCTGAAAAATACACATCATCAACTACTGTTTGCAATTTGGAAGCTGCTAACTCTAGAGGAAGTGAGAGTTGAGAACCAACTCCATACACAAGCTCAAAAGGTAGCATTCCAATTGCTTGTTTTGGTGATGTTCTATCTGCCCACAGAGCTTCATAGAACTTCTTGTGCCAATCTTTTGAATTTTTACTCACCAAATTTTTCATGATGTTAATCAAATTCTTGTTACTGGACTCTGCTTGACCATTCTCTATGGGTAATAGTTTGAAGAATGAGACAAATAAATTCCATGATCATAACAAAATAGATAAATTTTAGTAGAAGAAAAGCTTGTGGCATTATCAGTCACTATTTTTAGAGGTAATCTGAAGTGGACCAAGATATTCTCCTTCAAGAACTCACACACCACCTTTGAGGTTGTCCTTCTAATAGGTGTTGCTTCTACCCATTTAGTGAAATAATTAGTGGTTGTAAGAATATGTGTATGTCCAGCACTAGAAGAAGGTGATAATGGACCTATGAAATCTAAACCACATTGTTTGAAAGGTTCTTCTATAACCATCGGTCTGAGAGGTAAAGCGACGAGTGGTGGTTTTCCTATGAATAACTTGCATTTCTCACAATTGGTAACCTAGACATGTGCATCTTTAAACATTCTAGGCTAGTAATAACAATTTCTTAATATCTTATAAGCAGTGACAGTGGAAGAGAAATGGCCACTACAAGCATCATCATGAAATGTTTTCAACAAGGCCTCCCAATGTCCTTTGTCCACACATCGGAGGAAAGTACCATCCAAACCCTTTTTATATAATACATCATCAAAAATAACATACTTGGCCACTTTTAATGTCAAGTTTCATTTCTCTCTAGGAGACAAATGTGCAGGACACTCTCCATAGGTGAGATAAAAGGCTACATTAGTAAACCAAGAATCTTGCAGGCCTACAAAAAGAGCCAGTGGAAACTCATCTTCAACTTCATTTTTACTTTCTGCAATCAACTTACATAAGCCTTGGCCTCTTACTATCTTTGCTGGTTTGATATCTAGATTGAACTCTTGTATCTTTGAAACCCATGTTTCCCTATTATTCATTCCAATATCTTGTTGCATCAAGATACTCTTCACAGTAGAATGGGGAATGCAAACTATTGCATGGGAATGGAGAATTTAATATCTAAAATGATTCACATCCTTTACTACTACAAATTCTTATTTTTCCATCAATGAATACTTTAATTCATGCTTTTTCAATGGTACTCTCATGAACGCTATAGGAACTTCCACATCCTCTTCATTTTTTTGCAGCAAGATTTCTGACATGGTGTGCTTAGTGGAGTAACAATAAATGATAAAGTCCTATTTAAATTCTGGATTAATAAGCATGGGGGCTTGTGCAATGGCCTCTTTTATTGCTTCAAATTCTTTCTTCCCATATTCATTTCATTTGAATGCTTGCTTCTCACTCATCATATTTATTATATACCTAGTGGTCTCCACAAAATCTGGGACGAACCTTCTCAAAAAATTCACCTATCCAAAGAAGGACCTGACTCCATTTCTATTAGATGGTAGACTCAGCTGCTAGGTTGCCTTCACCCTTTTAGGATCCACTTTGAAACCCTCTTTGGAAATGATGTGACCAAGTAATTTGCCTTTAGTAACCCCTAACACTAACTTCTTCAGATTCAAAGACACTCCTTGCTCTTGACATCTCTTCAATACTTGTCTTAAGTCTCTTAGGTGATGTTTTATCCTCTTCAAAAAGACAATTAAATCATCAAGGTATATAAAATTTATTTTATCTTTCAGGTGACCAAAAGACAAGTCCATAGCCCTCTAGAAGGGTTCTCCAACATTTATCAAGCCAAACGACATCCTGTTGTATGCGAAAGTACCCCAGGGAGTGATGAAAGTTGTTTTGTGCTGGTCTTTTTCTGAGACACTAATCTAGTTATAACGAGAAAAGCCATCAAGCATAGACATCATTTCTGAACTTGAGCCCATTTGCAGAATATGATCCATAGCAGGTAGTGGATAATTATCTCTTAGGCTAGCTTGATTCAAATTCCTAAAGTCCACACAAATTCTTATCTCCCCATTTTTCTTACGAACTAGGACTATGTTGGCTATCCAAGTGGAATGATGGATAGGATATATGATTCCAGCCTTCAACATTTCATCCACCTCATTAAAGATGGCATCAACTACCTTGTGATTAATGTTCCTAAGTTTGTGCCAAAAAGGGCTTGTTCTAGGCTTCAAAGGAATATGGTGTTGAAATTTTCCTTCCCTGAAGTTCTTCAGGTCATCATAGCACCAGGAAAAAACATCTTTGTATTCTAACAGGAGACTTATGAACCTTTTCTTCTCTACAGGTGTACAACATTTTTGTAAGTCAACATACTTAGGATCCTCCTCAATTCCAATATTAACTCTTTCATAGCCACTAGCATCCTGAACTGTAGGAATCTACTCATCCTTCTTCTTACTAAAGGAATCATGATGATCAAAGAGATGTTCTAAGGAGACTAACCCTTTAGGAATATTGTTTCCTTTTAGTTGTGTTACCTCATCATTTGTCTCTTGACCTAGTTCTAGAGAAAACTCCTTACACTCAGCTTCTGATCCTTCAAAGAAAGTAGCAATGAACATTTTTGTGCAATGTAAAAATTTCTTGATTTGCTTGTCATTTTGAAAGACCTGCGAAAATTCTGAATTATCAGGTACACTTGGTTGGTATATCAATTTCACTTGGTAGGTAGCATTTGTGAACTCGGGATGAGGAACCAAAATGGAAGGTGATACTACCAAAGAATCAGCTTTAGAATTCTACTCTCTGGGAATGGTATCGATAGAAAAGCATCAAAACCCTCAATTTCATCCCACACTCTATTCTGGTAGTGCCTCAATCTCTCATTCTTTACATTGAACAGCCCTATGACTTGTTTCACAATCAACTCCGCATCTCCCTTGACTTGCAAAAGATGCACTCCCAACTTATTTTCCTTAGCCAATCCCAATAACAAGGCTTCATACTCAGTGGTATTGTTTGTATTTTTAAATTCCAACTTGAAAGAGAAAGGAATATATTTGCTAGAGGGAGGAATATGAACTACCCTAGCTCCAGATTTTGATGCTAAACAACTTCCATAAAATTACATTATCCATAAATCCTCCAATGCCTTAGGTTGAGACAAATTTCCTGCAACTTCATTATCAGATAAGATTGTATAATTCCCAAATTCACATTCATGATACAATATATATGCTTTTGGAGCATTAGAAGGAAAAATAGTGAACTTAGATTTGGGCTCTGGTTGTAAAATGACCTGTTGTTTCCCTATGAGAATGGTGGCCTAAGACAAGTCCATCTTAATCTCACCCCCTAGGTCTCTACAAAATGTACAACTTAATAACATGCCATAACTTGTAGGAATATCAGCTATCAAAATGGTTAACTTAACTCTTTTATCAGGATGAGTGGCAAGGACCATTTGAGCATCTTTGATCTGTCCTAACAAGGGTATTTGTTTGGAGTCCATAGAGTATAACCTACCAAAATTTTTAGTCAAGGATAATCCTAGGGCCTTGGCTATGACAGACGACATGATATTATCCGAGGCACCAAAATCTATAATACAATTATTCAGTTTATGACCATTTATGAACAAGGATATATAAAAAGGCTCAAGTTTTGATTCAAGGATAGACAACATATCATCAACTTGATGGGCAACTATTTTAGGGGAATCTTCATGGGAAGCAAGATGAGTAGACACATCTCCTTGGGAGGAAAATATAGCATTAGCTGATTGTTGTATCATATCATCTTGTACATATGCATTATTTCCTTTCACAAGCTTAACTAGCCTATCAAGTTCTTTAGGGTTTGATTTAAGATAATTTGCTGGTGTACTTTGAATCCGAGAGGATTTACAAAATTCAACAATATTGAATGAACTCTCAGTCTCTATATATTTCAAAAATTGAGGTGCTTGAGGTTACTGAAATTATTATTATTAAACTGGGAAATGATCTCCTTACCTTTGAGATTCACAATAGAAGACAAAGGAGCACCTTGAGGTTTGACACAGCATAGGAAGGATCCTCAAAGGTAACCAAAATATCACCTCCTCTTTCTAAATCTAACTCATACTTGAGGAAGTGGATTTTAGAGTTGCCAGGATGCCTGGGAGATTCTTCTTCACTTGACTCTAATAGTGTCTCCTTTGAACCTACTAGTTGAACATAACGTACCATTTTTGGGCAATAATTCCCATCATGATCATTAGTAAGATGAAAGATACACATGTTGACTTTAGATGGGAGTGCCTCAATTGCTATTCTTTGTTGCATAGGAGGCTATTGTAAGACTCTACTCCCAGCCCCAAAGGACCGATTAGGAACCTTCCTTGAAATATCTTGGTAAGGCTGTGGATAAGAAGTATTAGTTTTAGGTAATTTCCTCTTCAAGGTTATCATATCATTCATTAATCTCTGAATAATAGGATCAGATGAGGTTGATGCTTGTGATTTGGAAGTTTGGACTTCCCTCTTCCACTTTCATGCAGTGATCAGATCATCCTCTAATTCTACTGCCAATGTTTTTACATAAGCTAGGGCTGCTACTCTTTGCCTACGGATTAGGAAACCAATTTCAGAGGGTATAGAGTTGATGAAAAATCATTTCAAATTATCATCAAAAGGCCTTTGGTTTGTTGGAATCTTATGAACAATTTTATCAAAATTAGCCACAAAATCCCTCATAGACTTGGGGATTTCTTTCTTTAACTAAGCTAATTGAGCTAGAAGAGAATGTTCATCTTCAACTAATTTAAACCTAGCCTCAAACCTAGTTTTTAGATCATGCCAATTTGTAATTACACCATTTGGTTAGTGATAAAACCAATCCGCTGCCACCTTAGTCAATGTTTGTACAAATAATCTTATAGCTACATCTTCATGTTGAACATATAGAACCCCACAAGCAACATTAAATGCATTCAAATGTTCACCTGTTGAGACCTTTTCGTCACTACTAAATTTAGGCAAATGATCTCGTGCTTGTTTGAGCAAAGGATTAAGATTTGGACCAAGTGCAAGTGGTCCTACAGTAGGGCCCCAGGGATTATTTGCAGTCATAGGTTAAATGATATTCAAAGGTGTAGGGTTGATTACACTAGGGAAAGAAACACTATGTAATGCTAGGGCATGATAGGTAGGAGATACAGGGGATATAGAAGAGGGAGTTGGAGGTCTTCTCCTTGCTCTTCTTCTAGGTGTAATAGTGTTTAAGAAGTTGGAGTCTTGGAGTTCCTGAAAAATAGAATCAATCACCCCTTCATGCCTCTAAGATCTTGTATATATTTTTGCTTCCAGCCTATTTATAATGCAGTTTTCACTTGAAAACAAAAAAAGAGGAAATCAGGCCTTTTAGAAAACAACCTTACTTTCCTTCTAATTCAACCTCCAATCTTATTATTCAACTCCCCAACAGAGTCACCAAAACTTTGTTGGTTAATAGATTTGTCTTGTCTTAATTTTATGATGACTGACTTGTGTTACTTGTATTTGTTGAAACACATATTGAACCAATAGTTGAGTAAATTAATGAATAATTCACCCTCTGCATTAGGGAGTAGCTTCTCATATGATATTCAATGAATTTTATTTAAAACATACACAATTCCAACTTCACTTTTAACTAGAAAGTGAGTAAAGGCATTCACATTGATAAGTCAATACCACATGAATGCTATGAAGATAAATATTACGTATGTAAACTCAAAGCCTTACAACCAAAATATATTCACTTCTCAGAAAATTTCCTCTGAACATGGATTTGATCGAGTCTCTCTCGTGTATCATAGGACAAGGGGGATCATAACACACATGCAAAATTAACAATAGACCTACTTATTAAATTCATTCACAAACTTATGAAAGTCAAATAACCGAAGAAGCAACAGATGTTGCATAAACGAATATATCTCAATAGAGATTTTTTGTTCACATTCAAACACACAGATTTCAAAGCTATGTAATTAGTATCATTCTATTCACTGATAAAATGTCTTCCTTGAAAATTCAACACATTCATAAGAAAACAAAGTCTGCTAATCTATATCACCACCAAAATTTCTCAAACCATATCAAAGTCAAGTAAATCAGTTTTTATAGCCACAACTTGGCTAACACTTCATACGGGAAACATAGAAAACAAACCATTTCTGTCCCGCGAATTCAGAGAAACCAGTTTTTTAAATAGAAAAATAAAACTGCTTTCACAACTAACAATTGAAAAGATACATTTCATCATAGAACATTCCTAAGCAGTTTTGATAGCTAATTTTTTCTTTCAATCCGCATAAGCAACGACAAAGTGTTGAATGATTGCACTATGTAGTAGCCCCATGTGTGTCATTCTTTGCTTCCATACTTCCTTCTCGCGATGTATTTTCTTTACTTTACCTAAATGCTCATCTAGGTTCTGAATGCACAATAAAAGAAGGGATTTTATTTTAGACATGAGGCTCAAGTCATTTGAAACCAAGCCCATGGCTTCTTTGATGTGGCTGATTTTCTCTTCTAACGACCTTGTTATGACCTCAACTATTTCTATAGTTTTTCCATCATCTTATAAACACTTCAAACCAATGCAAAGAAGCTCATTATGGATGGAAGATACCAATTCTACAAGCTAATTCACTAATTTGGTAGACTCTTTATATGCCTGTCTCACCAATGTATTTCTCCATTCTACATTTTGTTGCCATATGCACAAAATGTTATCATCCAAGGCAGGAACTAGCTTCTATGACAAGAACTTCATTACACCATATTTATGTACTTCTCTCATCTAAGTTTCCCTTTTCACCCCCTCAAATTCTTCATTCTTCCATTTGACAATTTCATTCTCCAATTCCTTTGTTACTGTGTTTGCATCATCGTGAACCTTACTCATGTCCACAAAATATTTCCCTCCTACTTTATGAATTTCATCCATCCAATCTATAACAACATCTATCATTAATCTGCATTTCTGAATTTGCTTAATTGTTTTTTGATTAACAGGGAACTTAGGGTCAAAAGATGTAGGAGTTTGAGAAATGGGTTGTGGGTTATCTCTTTCATTTCAGACTTATCTTTCTCATCCTTCCAAGATCTTTTTAGCATCTTCTTGGTTGAAACTTCCAAATGTAATGCATCTTCTACACAAGTTCCTATCCCTAAGTTTGCTTTTTCCACTGTGAAATCTTTACTTGTTGGATCAGCCATATTTTCATCATTTTTTGGGCAGGCAATCTCCGCAGTCCAATTACTTGTATTTCATCAAAATCAATTTTTGATATAGTCTTTAACCTTTTGGAATTGGAAACCTTTTTCTAGACATTTACTAACCATATCCTCGATGGGGATAGATATTGGAACAATGTTACTTTTCTTACTAGTTAATGTGTTCTCCAACCATGTTGGCCCTGGGGTTGTGAGAGATTTGTCTAAACCAATTTCTGCCTCCTTTTTTATCACTCACTACTAAGGTAGTGTCCACATTCAGGGCTTCGCCTACCTATTGGCTGTCACCCTCATCCTCTAAATCCTGTACTCCCACATTTGGATTTGAAAAATAAATATCCATCTCAGGTACGGTCTCAGTGTCAATTACTATATCAGCAGGGGAATATTTTCTTCTTCTCTTAGTTCTAGAATGAGTGATTCTACCTATTTTTAAATCTTCTTTTCTTTGTACCCTTTCTATTACCCACTCACCCTTCTCCTTTTTCCTGGAAGGACCTTGAAAGAGGATTCTAGAATGATTCATTCAAGATTAATTGACTACTTATTCATGCCTTTTTACTGTAAAAAGAGCCTTTCCTGACATCTCATTATTATTCAGCTTATTCCTTCCTCTTCATAATTACCATGCAATATAGTTGACCTCACGACTTATTATCTCGAATTTTCTTTAAATTTGGAATATTCTTTTTTTCAAAACACCCACCAACATGATGCTTTACTTCTCTACTTGAATTTGCATTCATCCAACGTTGAGCCTCGAACTATGAACCCCTTCAATGGTAGTTCAAGGGTCCAAGTTCAACAAAACCAAAATGGTCTACCGACGAACCAACATAAGAATATACAATGGACCTTGCTAAAGACAAGACTTCGGACCAAATTCCACTCTCACACATATTGAACCTTGAACCTTGAACTTTCTTCAAAAATGATTTAAAGATTCAAGTTCAAAGACCCACCCAACAAAACTTTACTAAAGACATGACCACAGAGGGATAACACCACTTGAACCTTAATTTTGTACCTTGGACAAGTTCAACAGAAAGGATCAAGTTCAAAGAATTTATGACCTGACATATAACTAAAATTTAGATAGGGCTCCACTCTAAAGAACATTGCCCAAAATTGTTTAACTTAACAATTAATAATTAAAGGAGGGTAACATAAAGTAACTTCACCCCTTTGAGTAGTGACATTGCATTTGGGGGCCTTGCCTTTGATAGTTATTGTAGACACGTGGTTGTCCAATTCCAGAATATGGTTGATGGTGCAATCATAGGACATATTATTATAATTGGCATTATTGTCCATTTTGGGGTCTTCTCTTATCATGTGTTGGAAATGGTTCCTTAAACATCGCATGCCCTTCATGGGAAGTGTGACCATCAACCTATATTGCACCATTATCATTAAGATCTTGAATGAGATTATTCAATTTGTGACAATTGCTAGTCTTATGACCCTTTCTCTTTTGATATTCATAAAATTCATCATCATTCCACCATGTAGGCTTTACCCTTGGTTCAAATGGTTGATTATCTGGCAATGTGACGAGCTTATTGGCAACCAACTTTTTCAATGTGGTTTCAATTGGTTCTCCCAATGGTGTGTATTTCCTTGGAGGTTTCAGTGCTCTTTTTGTGTTCACTTGATTATTGGATGAACTAGCACTGAGGAAAGTTAAATTTGGCTTTACCATATTGGCATCTACAACCCCATCATTGATGGTATTCTTGTTCTTGTTCCAAAATCGAGGTTTGTCTTTCCCATTGGCATCATCTTTTTTTTCCTTAAATAACTTGATGGTGCCTTGTTTAGTAAGGACAATCTCAACTGATAGACCTTTTTAAAGACCTCTTTGAACATAGACAAAACTTGATTTTCATAGTTCATATCCAATTTATTTATTCACATTTTAGATAAACATTTCAACCATTTGTTTTGTGGAATTTGACAAGAGAAATGACTAGCTAAACTTCTCCATCATTGTAAGAATGATGCAAAAGACTTCATTGTTTTTATTTGGATTGCATAAAGTAGTCAGTGATACGTCAGTTTCAATTTTGTATGAGAAATGTTGTATAAAGGCCTTTGGAAATTCACCCCATGACTTGATCCCAAGTGGAAGTTGTGAAAACCATTCCATGGCTTCTCCACCTAAAATTTGTGGACTCATTAAGTAGGATTCTTCTCTTGCCACGTCTATGCAAGTTGTGAAAAACTCTCTCATGTGTACCTTGGGATATTCTTTTCCTTTATACTTGTTAAACTTTGGTGTCACAAAATGAGGAGGAAAAGGAGGCATTGGTATGCTTTTATCATATGGATAAGAACATGTGTCATTGATTGTGTAGTCCTTTGTTGTTGTTTTCATACTTGCTATCTATTGTTACAAATTTTAATTTTTTGTTGCAAATCACTGCTAGGTGGTGCTTTATATTTTTGAGCTATCCCTATGCCTAAGCCACCAGGAGGAGGAGGAGGAGGAGGAATGTAATGATTGTAAGGGTGATACTAGTCATAGATATGCTCATATGGGGGAGGGACGCAGTTATTGTAAGGGCCACTTGGTATGGTATATTAATGAGGATCATTAGGCGTAGGACAATTGTATGTCATGACCTTGGGTACAATTGGTATTATATATATGATCTTGAACATTGCCCCCAAATATAACACGTGGTGTTCTTGCATAGGGATTAACATGATATTGTGTAGTCTCATGTCATTGGGCATATGCATTGGTATTCCTTCACCCTTGGAGAGGACAAGCACGAGGTTGTTTATGAGTGTTTGTAGAATCATTGGTATAAGAATGAGTATCAGTCACTTAGAATTTTTGAAACAAGGACAAGGGTGACTCAGGCATGGTATGTTCACATCTATGTCCACCATCATGACCACTAGAATTACTTTGATTGTGATCCTCTTCCAAAATTTTCTGACACATCAAAGTCATGGGGTAATCTTGTACCACTTTGAATTAACATTTGTAAAATGTATTGATGGTCTCTCTTCATGATTTCTTCAACCACTCTATAAAATCACGCATCAGATATGTTGAATATCTAGAATACTAAGAGGGGAGGGGTAAATCAGTATTTCCTTGAACTTATTAAAACTTCTAACTAACCAATCACATAACATAATTTAAATGTGGTAAAGATAATTAAAACAAAACACATAACATCGAATTTGTATGTGGAAAACCCAATATGGGAAAAACCACAGAGAGAGTGATCTCTCAGGACTAATGAATTATGTAGCTAGTTACATAGTATAAGGGGTTGAATCACTGTCGATGAGGGCTCACTTCCCAAAGGGCTCATTTCCCAAATACAAAAAGCCTCACTAGTGGATGATAGGGTACAAAATTGAATTGTTAGATTTGCATTTGACATATGCATGAATTAGAGTTTTGTTGAAGTGCACACACTATTTTATACATCCACTATATATATGTCGCATAACAAAATTCACATTCACAGATCTTTCACATATACACAATATACAAAAATAGTTGTTTTTCAACAACCATGCATCTAATTTGTAAAACTTATGGCTATATGTATCTGCACCAATTATTTTGATCAATTGGCTCAATCGAAAAGGGGTGAGACTAAAATATCCACACACAATAGCAAATAAATATCTTCACAAGATGTCGACTTCTAACTTGATCTAAAAAGTGATTTGTAAAAAATGCCTCCACTATGTCCTAATAGGACTGGATCCAAAAATACCTTGTATATTATGCCTTCATCACATCTAGATGAGACTGCTCCCAAAATGCCTTCCAGTAAGGTAGATACCAAACCTCAAAACTACATGAAGTAAATATATATACATTTCATAATAAAGGAATAACATATACTAAAGAAAATTGCTAGATAAAAACAAAAACATACATGTTGGACCAAATCACATCAATGACATCAATGATAATAGGCCAATAGGATATAGCATCTTGAATATCTATTGTAGCAATGGACTCATTATCAATATGTAGTGGATTACTGCAATTCTCAAAAGATTGTGGTTTAAAAAATTCATCTCCATCAAACTCATATGTTTCCATGTTTAGAGATTATCAAACTTCTTCATCTTGTCTTCTAATCCTTTGTGAATGGGTTTCAACCACGAAAGACCTTGGCTAAAATGGAGGATGGAAGAAAATGAAGAATATGGAAGACCAAGATGGTTATGAAATGGAAAATGAATCTAGGGTTGTATTGCAATGTTCCAAAATGTCGTTCCAAGATAGATGTGATGATCTAAAGCAAGGTGTGGCTTTCTAGGAGATGATAGACTCATAATGAGGTAAGTTGACCTTAAGTAGAGATTCCCAAATGGTACCCAAGAGGATAAATTTGATGCAAGAACTACCTAGAGATATAATGTGATGTGTAAGATAAGATATGGATTACTAAACAACCTTTTGACTCTAGTTGAAAAGTATGAGAGGGGATTACAAATGATGTTTGAAAATATTTGAAAATGGATGAAAAACCTAGACCAAATCATGGTTGACCTAAATGAAAACCTATGGAATCAGCCTTAAAAGCTCCTATGATCTTAGAAACATAGACATAGTATGGATTCACAAACGTGGTTTTAAAGTCCAAATATGCAGTTTCATTGTTGCAATGTATTTCTCAGTTATGTGATATAAAATCTTAGATACATGCCAATGATTGACACAGATGCGATAAGATAATCCACAGATGCAGTTTCACTGTCGATAATTTTTTTCTTAGTTTTGTTCATATATGTGATACAAAGTCTCAGATACATGTCAATAACTAGCATAAACACAACAAGATAAGTTGTATACGTGCTGGAAGTAAGCATAAATGTATCCAGAGAGATCATATACATGCTGGAAGTATACATAGATGTGTTTCTGGCAATTTTTTTATTTTTGTCCAAATTTTTGATGTTGTTGATAAGTGACCAAATCTCAATGTTGATGTTTTTGTGGTAAGAAAACATGGCAAACAAGAAGACACAATGTCTGAAGGTGTGTTGTCAAAAAATCCAAGTGTAAATATGTATGTTCTGTTGGCCAAAATAGACCAATTTCTACTAGTTCAACACAATAAAAAACAATTGAAAGTAGGGACAACCTATGCTTGAAAAGAGGATACTACTTGCCAAGTCTCCACTTGAATTTCTCCAAATACTAAAATAAAGTGGATAGAAAGAGACTTGGTGGCATTAGAACCCCCACCACAACACTCACTTCTCAAGCACATCAAAGTCTCATACCTTGAAGATCTAGAGATCTTCCGAATCGAGGGACATCTATCTCAACAATGAGTAGTAGTAATGTGAGGTGGCTTCAAAGGCCCAACCTCCTACACCAGCAAGCAAATAGGGATTTTGGACCACTAAAACAATTAGTGTCTAGTAATGTCTTAGGGTATACTAGTGGTCATACATGCCGCAATTCGCTCAATTAAGAGGTCTCCCAACCCTTTCAGGTTTTACGCATCACACAAAGATAATTTACCCCTAATAAATATTATGAGCCTTATTAAAATAGAAAATGAAAAACACACACCTAAATTACCCCTGCAAGCAAATGATTAGAATTTTCAATGATTACCCCAACCTGAAAGCAAACTTGTTAGGTTAACTTTAGAAATCCCAAAATGAAATGTGAAAAGGGGCCTTTGACAAAGGATAGAGACAGTTGCACCACTTTGTTAGGCTACAAAAGGTTAGACAAAAGGTAAATCAAATTTGAAATTTAACCCTAATTGAAATTCAAAAAATAAATGTTTAAAACACATATGTTGTTATACTTGATGCGGATGTAGAAAGACTCAGACTGAGACTTGTCAGAAAAACTTGTAACCTAAAAAATCACACATAGCATAAATGTGACAGAAAAGATTGCATATGTGACATAAAATATCATACACGACAATAAGTAATAGATATTTTGTGCAAAATAATAGCTACACGATTTCATAGAACACAAACACAAAAAGATGAAATGATCAAAAGCTGCCAAATCTAAGAATATAGTGTTGGCATTTGACATTATAACAGACAATGGGAGATTGTTAGCATTTCAATAAGAATATTGAGAAAGTTGTTGATGATTATGGATATAACTGATTAAGGATGATTTACTGTCTTAATATTATTATTTTGTAATTGATGTCAAGAAATTGATTTTCTAATTCAGATGATGTTGCCATATCTTGAGAAGTATGATTTGATGAGTATAAAGATGTTGGTAAAAGACACAGAAAGAATATGATGAATAAGGTATTCAATGGGAAACTATTACTGAGTCAGACAATGATGAGATCATGATGTTTAGATTGTTTTAACATCATGCATATGTTGTAAATTGTAAGGTTAATACTATACTATGTTATCGAGCAAAGAACCTAGTCGGTAAACCCTAAGGTTATCGCTATCGGTTAATGAAGGTGGAATGTCTACCGAGTGAAGTTTAGTATTTATTGAGTTGTTACCATGTTGTAACCAAGCTGCAATAGAATACATTAAATGGTTACATGCGTTATTTAATGAAGGAAGTTCATGAGCTGGAACTGATTAAATGATTGGTATGTCGTGCATGAAGTTTGTTAATGAATCTATGGCAAAGGAAAATCAGCATGAAGATCTATAGTGCAGATTGAACCGCATTACCCTAGCACAAGTTCCAAGATGGGGTAAAACATTTTTCAGATCGAAGGATACATTGAACCTGGACAAGATTGAAGATCTGATGGCTATGATTGATCATGAGAAATGTGATCAAGGAGATTAAGTGGTTAGCTAATTGTTTATAAATAGGGAGCTATTGATAAACAATGTATAAGGGCAAATGTATGCACAGGGATGCTACATAGTGATTACCAAGCACAGAAGCTTGAAGACCTGTTTGAATAATAGAGTATAGAAGCCCAATAGATGGACAAGATTAGTTCTATGTCTAGATTGTATTGAGCAAATAAGAATCTGCTTTAGCATTTTAGATGTGAAGTTGCAGATGGATTTTTATTACTGTTATTTTGTGAAAGTGATAGAAAATCTCTTAACCGAGTGGACTTAACTGTCTTATTTGTAAAACCCTCTAGCAAGGTGACATTTTGATTAAGTGTTCGAAATCCTTTAACAAGGTCACGTCTAACAAGGTGAAGATCCTAATAGATCTGAGGGAAACCCCTTAACTAGGTCACATCTAGCAATGTGTTTGTAATCTTTAACATGATTTGCTTTTAACTAAGCATACTCTAGAAGAGTATATTTCTTAGTGGGTCCGAAATCCCATAGTGGTTTTTCCCTATTTGGGTTTCCATGTTAAATCTGGTGTTATGAGTGTTATGATGTTTATATGCTTTTGAGTATGCATGTTTAGCAGTTTTGGTTATATTACTAAAGTATATGTTACCGAGGTTGAATCTGATGTTTTTATGGAAGATTAAGTTTGTATGATTCACCCCCCCTCTCATCTTGTTGGCTATTGGATCTGTACTTACATTAAGTATCAGAACTATCAATTGGTATTAGAGCTCTGGACTCCAGAAGAAAAGTTTAAAGGTACTTGAGGCAAAGATCCAAAGATGTATAAGAGGGATGCACCGAAGCTGAACAAGTCAAGTTTCTCTACATGGCAGAAAAGGATGAAGCTGCAGCTATCAGGAGTTAGAGAATATGTTGTATATTATCCGGAGAATGATTTCATTACACTGAGTACCCATCCATTGACTATGGAAGAGATAAAGGCAAAGCAAGAACATATCCAAGAAATGATTGAAATAACATTTGCATTGACCGACTCAGAGTTTAATGATGCAATGATGCAAAGGCAATGTGGGACAAGCTCATATCAGTGTATGACGGTGATGAACATGTTCAAAGAGAAAAAGTAGACAGTCTAAGAGGACAACTTGAATCTATGAGGATGAATGAAGGTGAGAACATAACCCAATATAGTATAAGACTAAAGGAGATTGTCAATCAAATCAAAGGAGCAAGAGGAACTATTGAAGAAAATGATATAACAAGTAAGTTGTTAAGAACCCTTCTACTGACCTATGCAATCCGAGTCTCTGCAATCAATGAATTGAGGTCTGTACCTAATATGCTAGTTTCTTTAGATGCTACTATTGGTAAGATACATGCATTTGAGTTAAGTAACTTTGATAATAGTGGATCTTCGGTAAATAAAGTTGAATCTGCATTTAGTTTTTTTCATCTTGATGAATCTAATGATTACAATGAAAGAAAGTATAAGTACTCTGAAGGAGATCACAGTGGAGCAAGTGAAAGATTTCATAAGAACATGGAAGAAGTACACAAAATGTATGAGGAAATCAAAAAACAGGAAGAGTTTGAAGCACTATTAGCCAGAAGGTTACTGAGAGGCAAAGGTAAGTATAAAGGAAAACTACCTTTGAAATGTTTCAATTGTGATGAGATAGGACATATGGCTTCTAACTATCTTGACAAAGATTCTACTGAAAAGAGAGATGACCGAGATGACAAACAGAAAGATAATCATTACAGAGGACACCGAGACTTTAGAAGAAGAGATAGAAAGACATGCTTAATAGCCGATGAGGAATCCAATGATGATAAATCAGATGAAATTGATACAGAAGAAGTAGTTTATGTGGCTATCAAAGATGGATCAGATGAAGAAAGGAATGAATAAAAATCCCTAATATCTCACATAAATACTAATGATTCTTGGATCATAGATAGTGGATGCTCACATCATATGATAGGTGATAAACACAAGTTTGTTATGTTAGAAGATTATGATGGAGTCTATGTAAGATTTGGTAATGATGCACCATGTCCAGTAAGAGGTAAAGGATCTATAACACTTCTTGGCAATGCAAGATGCAATGATGTTTATTGGGTTGAAGGTTTGAAATACAAATTGTTGAGTGTAGCACAGCTAAACAATATAGGTTACCGAATAGAATTTTAGAAAGGAATTGTCAAAGTTCATGACAAGCATGGAAAGTTAGCTACTACCGGGACACAAACAAAAGGTAATACATTTCACCTTGACTCAACTCGGAACAAGTGTCTGTATGCAAAGATAGATGATACCTGGTTATGGCATAAAAGGTTTTGTCATGTAAATTTTGATAATCTGATCAAAATAAGTAAGAAGCACCGAGTAAGAGGTCTACCAAGTCTTGAAAAACTTGAGAATGCTATGTGTCGAGGATGCCAGATGGGTAAGATGACAAGATAAAGCTTTACAAGTAAGTTATTATGGTGATAAATATTTCATATTATTTGTGGATGACTATTCAAGGATGATGTCGGTAATGTTTTTAAAAGAAAAATTAGAAGCTTTTCAAATGTTTAAATGGTACAAGGCAAGAGTTGAAAATGAAATAGGAAGACAACTGAAATGTCTTAGATCAAATAGAGGAGGAGAGTTCACATCTGATGAGTTCAACTTATTCTGCAATGATCATGGTATTAAAAGACAAGTCTTTGCACTGAGAACTCCACAACAAAATGGAATAGCTGAGAAAAGAAATAGATCTATTGTGGATTGTGCCAGAACCCTGATGATTGAAAAGGAAGTACCACAAACATTTTGGAGAGAAGCAATAAGCACAGCAGTTTACACGGTTACCCCGTAGCGAAGACAAAGCCAGTAGATGAAGCAGCTTTCCTTCGCCCGGTTCCAGTCCCATAACCATAAGCATCAAAGTCAGAAGCATTCCTTTTTTGGGGGTTTATAGATTGCAATTGGCTGCGTTCTCAATCCAGTTTTAGTTTCTCCTGTCCCCAGGCCAGATGCATAAGCAAAGCAAGCACTAGTAGCAGTTCGAGCCCAAGATCCAGAGCCAGTTAGCGCGAACAACTAGTATAGGGTGGTTGACTGAGTTACATATCCAATTGGATAATCGTGGCTCATATATCATCCATTCATTGGTGGAGATCTAATGCCAGACAACGAAATAAACTAGGTAAACCACCTCTCGACTAGCTGCCTTTGGCTTTCCTTTCGTCTTTCCTAATGCCCTTCCCTCCTCTGTATTTTTCACTATCTCCGTTTATTGGTTATCAAACTGGAAAAGATACTGGGTTAGATGCCAATGGGGAAGCCGCTACAGGATATGGAAAAATCTAAGTTTATGATAGCTCTCAAAATGAAAAGGATCCTCCCAGGTGAGCTACTACTGACCCCGCTACTTACTTTTATGTTCCTGGCTTTTTCGCTAAATCAGCCGCTGGTTAAACTAAGGCTGGAACTAATTATGGAAATGGCTGGGATGCAGGTAATGCCCTTGCCTTTCTCTTTTCCACTGCTACTGATGGCTTTGGAACCGGAACTCCAACTAGCTATATAGGAACCAAAGATGGATATTGAACTCGAAGTGATGCTGGCTATTGAGCTGCTCACGCTGATGGTTCCGGACTGTTCGAACTGTATAGCTTGGGTCCGGCCTGATGTAGCGGTTAGTGGTGCGGTGAGGCTTTATTGACCCAGTGGTTCACGCAGTTCATGCTGCTCGTCCATTCTCGCCCTGGAACCGGACCGGGAGATCATGTAGCTCAGGAAAACTAGGAAATGAAGAAGGCATTAAAGGGAAGGAGAAACCTCACTCTCCTCTAGCCAAGGATCATCCGGAGCATGCCCATAACCATCGCGTTCATTCGGTCAAGCACTTTCCGTATCACATACCAGAGTCTGATCATAGGTGAGGATACTTTCACTCGATCAACAAACTCTGTCTCTGTAGTTTATGTGAATTCTGCCTTTGCCCTTGCCTCTGTGTCCTTTGCTGCGAATGCTGCTGCCTCTACATATGATGCTTTCATTGGGTAGTAGATTGGCGTGGTCCAAGGTCAAATGGGTCCGGTGGATCGACTTAAATCATAAAAACTGCCACCATATGAAATCTGGTATGACAAGAAACCTAATGTAATTTATTTTAAAATCTTTGGAAGTAGATGCTATGTAGGCAAAGATGATAGAAATGGCAAGTTTTATCAGAAAAGTGAAGAAGGAACATTTCTAGGTTATTCTTCTAGAAGCAAAGCATTTAAATGTCTGATCAAATCATCTAACAAAATAGTAGAAAGTGCAAATGTGAAAATTGATGAAGGAAATTCCAAAGAACCAGAAAATTATGATGAATTTGTCTATGTTCAGCTGACAAGTCCTACCGTGAAAACTGTTGAAGAAAATGAAGAGAATATCCAGTTACCGAGTGATGAAGAAGATCATATAGAGCCTACCAAGCCTATATTAGCTAAGTATGTTAGAAGACATCATGCACCAAGTCAGATTATAGGAGATAAGGATGATCTAGTGATGACAAGGAACAAATTGAGACAGAACACATGTCTGATATCTGAATTTGAACCGAGAATAGTGAAAGAGGCATTTAACAATGAAGATTGGATAGATGCTATGACAGAAGAGATTTATCAAATCAAGAAGAATGACACATGGACACTAATCCCAAGACCAAAGGACAAAAATGTAATCGGTACAAAGTGGATTTTTAGAAACAAGCTAAATGAAAAAGGTGAGGTCATTCGAAATAAAGCAAGACTAGTATGCAAAGGTTATGCTCAAGAAGAAGGAATTGATTATGGTGAGACTTTTGCACCTGTAGCAAGACTTGAAGGAGTAAGAACATTGTTGGCATATGTTACTTTCAAAAACTTCAAGGTATATCAAATGGATGTCAAATCTGCATTTCTGAATGGAATATTAGAAGAAGAAGTTTTTATTGAACAACTTGAAGGATTTGTTGAAGACAAGAGTAAAGATCAGGTATGTAAATTGAACAAAGCATTATATGGTCTAAAACAAGCACCTAGAGCATGGTATGAAAGATTGCACTCTTATTTGATTAAGATTGGTTTTATAAGGACAAGTGAGAACAACAATATTTACATGAAGAATGATGAAAATGGAATACTGATCTCAGCCATATTTGTTGATGATATTATATTTTGTGGAAATGACTCTTTATGCAAGAACTTTAGAAATGAAATGAGCAAAGAATTTGATATGTCATTAATTAGTGAGATAAAGTATTTTATAGGTTTACAGATACTACAAATGAAAAATGAGATTTTCATTACTCAATCCAAGTACATAAAGGAAATCTTGAAGAAATTTGGAATGGAGGATTCAAAACCAGTAAGTACTTCTATGACTACCAACTGTAAACTATCAAAGAATGATGAATCTGCATCTGTTGATGAGACACTTTACCGATCCATGATTGGAAAGCTACAATATGTTGTTCACAACAGACTAGACATAGCACATGCAGTAGGTATAGTTGCAAGATTCTCTACAAATCCTAAGGAAACACACACGACATCAATCAAAAGAATTTTCAGATACTTGAAAGGCACTGAAGATTATGGCTTAGTATATCAGAAAGGAAATGATTTTGATTTAAAAGTGTATACTGATGCTGATTGGGCAGGCAACATTGATGACAGAAAAAGCACAAGTGGAGGAGCTTTCTTTTTAGGAGAAAGACTAGTGAGTTGGCTTAGCAAGAAACAAGGATGTGTTTCACAATCAACAGCAGAAGTTGAATACATTGTTGCAGCATTGAATTGTACCAACATAGCATGGATCAAACAACTGTTGGAAGGTATAAATGAGAAAGTTATTGAGCCAGTAACTATATTTTGTGACAATACTAGTGCCATTAACATTTTGAAGAATCCTATTATGAACTCTAAGACAAAACACATCTCTATCAAATATCATTATCTTAGAGAAGAAGATCAAGAGAAGAAAGTGGTGTTGGAGTATGTTAGCACAAAGGAACAAATAGCAGATATCTTCACCAAGCCACTACTAAGGGACACTTTTGAGTATCTCAGAAGTAAGTTAGGGGTCCTACCCCTATCTCTTACTCACTGACCGAGTTCGGTGAAAGCATCAATTCGATGACTCTACAAAATATCTTTTAGGAGTTGATGTTGATTTACACACTTTAGGATGTTTTCTAAAGGTGTACAAGAAATAGTGTAGGATACAATATAGGAAACAAGAATTGAAGACAAAATGCTCTGACCGAGACTAATTTGACACATTACCGCAAGAATTCACTTCATACAGGAAGAAATTATGTTTTAGTTCTTTACTTTTTTTTGGCATTGTTGTCAAAGGGGGAGAAGACTGAAGAAGATTGAAGAAAAAGGGGGAGAAGACTGGAGAAAAGAGGAGAAGTCTAATGTATGGGGGAGAATTATGATGACAAGAAGAGAGCATTTCAGAATCTCACAAACAACTCACAACAATTTCAATCAATTAGGTCAAATCAATTGGTTTTGCCATCAATGCCAAAGAGGGAGATTGTTGGCATTTGGCATTATAACAAACAATTGGAGATTGTTGGCATTTCAATAAGAATATTGAGAAGGTTGTTGATGATTATGGATATAACTGATTAAGGATGATTTACAATCTTAATATCATTATTTTGTCATTGATGTCAAGAAATTGATTTTCTAATTCAGTATGATGTTGCCATATCTTGAGAAGTATGATTTGATGAGTATAAAGATGTCGGTAAAAGACACATAAAAAATATGATGAATAAGGGGATGAATAAGGTATTCAATGGGAAACTGTTACCGAGTCAGACAATGATGAGATCATGATGTTTAGATTGTTTTAACATCATACATATGTTGTAAATTGTAAGGTTAAGACTATACTATGTTACCGAGCAAAGAACCTAGTCGGTAAACCCTAAGGTTATCGCTATCGGTTAATGAAGGTGGAATGTCTACCAAGTGAAGTTTAGTATTTATCAAGTTGTTACCAAGTTGTAACCAAGCTGCAACAAAATACATTAAATGGTTGCATGCGTTATTTAATGAAGGAAGCTGATGAGCTGGAACTGATTAAATGATTGGTATGTTGTGCATGAAGTTTATTAATGAATCTATGGCAAAGGAAAATCGGCTTGAAGATCTATAGCGCAGATTGAACTGCATTACCCTAGCACAAGTTCCAAGAAATATATGCAAGTTCCAAGATGGGGTAAAACATTTTTCAGATCGAAAGATACATTGAACCTGGACAAGATTGAAGATTTGATGGCTATGATTGATCATGGGAAATGTGATCAAGGAGATTAACCGGTTAGCTAATTGTTTATAAATAGGGAGATGTTGATAAACAATGTATGCGGGCAAATGTATGCACAGGGATGCTACATAGTGATTACCGAGCACAGAAGCTTGAAGACTTGTTTGAATAACAGAGTATAGAAGCCTAGCAGATGGACAAGATTAATTCTATGTCTAGATTGTATTGAGCAAATAAGAATCTGCTTTAGCATTTTAGATGTGAAGTTGTAGAATGATTTTTATTACTATTATTTTGTGAAAGTGACAGAAAATCTCTTAACCGAGTGGACTTAATAGTCTTATTTGTAAAACCCTCTAGCAAGGTGACATTCTGATTGAGTGTTCGAAATCCTTTAACAAGGTCACTTCTAACAAGGTGAAGATCCTAACAAATCTGAGGGAAATCCCTTAACCAGGTCACATCTAGCAATGTGTTTGTAATATTTAATAGGATTTTCTTTTAACCGAGCATACTCTAGAAGAGTATATTTCTTAGTGGATCCAAAATCCCACAGTTGTTTTTCCCTATTTGGGTTTCCACGTTAAATCTAGTGTTATGAGTGTTATCATGTTTATATGCTTTTGAGTTTGCATGTTTAGCAGTTTTGGTTATATTACTAAAGTATATGTTACCGAGGTTGAATCTAATGTTTTTATGGAAGATTAAGTTTGTATGATTCACCCCCCCCTCTCATCTTGTTGGCTATTGGATTTGTACTTACATTAAGTATTAGAACTATCATATAGACGTGATAACAATATGTAGATACGTGGTAGAAATACACTTATACATGTTGAAAAGAAATGCAAATGTGCTAACAATGATCACAGATGTGCCGACAACAAACACAAACGCGACTCTGATGAAGACCTGCAAAACAAAAAATTGACACACAGATGTGACTGAATGATGTTTGTATGCGATTTTGCCTGGAAATATCACTGATCTAATTTGCAACTTGACAAAAGGACTAACAAAATGCAAAATAATGTTAAAAACAAGGGACTAAGGTCCCATTGGGAATGCCAAAATGTATATGGTGAAAATGGGATACTAAACTATTGTAAAACCAAATAAAGATCCAACCACATAAAACCCTAGTTCTACAATTAAAATCCACCATACACCAATGAAGAACCTAAAACATGCAAAACATTAAATCTATTGAAATATTATACCATTCACATGCTTAGTAGGGTTTGATCTCCATTGTTTCCTATCTCCATTGATCTTGCTTAATATGGTTGCTCTCAAATTTTGTATTGTGCACAAGAGCTCAACAAAGAACGGATTGTGGTTGTGTAGACACTTGAGTGATTGATCACTATTAAAGGTCGCATGAAGATTGATTTTCTTGATAGGGATTTTGATCGCATTGGAATTCACATTAGGGATTCATAAGGATGAAAGGATCCTCTTTTATAGAGAGTACCTTAGAAATGAAGGGATAGGATTAAGAGGTGGAAGGATAGATGGGCAGCTAGGATTAGAGGGTAGGTATAGAAAATAGGAAAATATTAGAGAGGTGGTTTTTGGTAAATTAACAGATGATTGACAAGTGTCAAGGAGGGAGAAAGCTAATGAATTAATTAAATAAAAAAGATTTATTTAATTAATAGAAGAAGTAGGGCCAATTAAATAAATAAAATATTTATTTAATTTAGGGAAAGGATAATTTAAATAAATAATTTTTTTAATTTAATTAAGCTAGGACAAATTTAGGTGTCTAAAACAACCATACAAGCTCATACTTCCAACAAAATTTTAAAATTACCCAATAAACCTAGCTCTCCTAAAATTTGAAACCCTAGCCCTATCAAATATGGTTGGAAGCTCTAGAGGAGTTAAAATGGGGTTGGAGGAGGATATCATAACTTAAATACCCACTTCATATAAAATGACAATGCATGCCTAGGGCATAGGAATTCTATCAAATAGAATTGTCGATAAAAATGAGGCTTGCAGAGATGTTGTTATCCCAATTCATGGGGGGGACTTATTTAGGCATATATTCAACAAATGGATGGCCACTAAGGTTGTGAATAATATTTGGAGACTGGACTTGGGCAGGCTTGTGGTTCTAAATATTTTCATAAATATAGACCTAATTAGGGGAGTTGCCAAATGTTATGTCTATTGTTTTTCCCAACTAATTTCCTAATAATTCCTATCAACAGCTACCTTCAATGATAAATATTCTCAGATTAATGGCCAATGAATAGGAGATAATACTTGCTCTCCTCTTCACTTAAACCTAGCTAATAGACATAGGGGGTATTCCCTTTCTACAATATCTAACATATTTATCTCTGCATATTGAGATATTGATTATAGTATAATGTTCTCATATCTTTATCAATTGAACTATATCTCAGACTAGCTAAATCATTGATATTTTTATCTATGATGAACTCTTTCAGAACATGGAGTAAAGCAAAACATAAAAACATAAAAGATTTTTTTTTCTAATTTTAGGGTTTAAGAATCTAGACTTTGAATAAGAATACTATTCTTAGATTGGTGCCTACCCAAGATAACAAAGTCTAACCTCACATGTAAGTGCCTTTTCTATGATAGTGCAACTTCACACTTAGATAACTAATTACTTTTATCTCACTGTATTGTAGCAATATGTCCAAGAAAGGGTATTATCTATGACTCTACTTTAATGATCCCTCAACACAACACATCTTCCCCCATATCTAATTTCAAGAAAATTAAATCTATTTCTTGAATAAAGAAACAAATCGGATATACAATATATCAAATTTATATTAACAAGTTTAGAGAGTCTTAGCAAATTTACTCAAAATGAAAATATTGATATCAAAGGAGAAAATCATAAGGAACATGCACATTAAGTGCTTCTCATATAAGTCAATCTGAATGAAAACTTGCCACGTAAAATGCAAACAAGTCACATCCACAATTTATCCTACAACTTTGAACTGCACTTCTCTTATTGAATTTCCTTCATGATTACAAAATATTCAACTAGATCTGGTCTGATTAGTATATGACTTGGATATTCAAAATAGTTTATATCTGTAATACCCTAAAAATGGTCATCTAAACCATGGACCCCTAATCTCAACAAACATCACCAAGGTCCTAACCAAAGGCAATTAAATCAATCTTGAGCACATTATTAATTCTTTAATCATCAAATATCACATGGCAAATCAATTACTCAATATTAATTAAATATTTATTTAATTAATTGAACCATTTCCTAGAATATCATTTTGATCAATTATCTTATTTAATTTATTAAATATCCTTGCATATTTAATTAATTAATAAAATTGCCATTTAATCATGCAAAAGGAATTAATTTATTACAAAAGAGGAATTAATCACAAATCAAGAGTTGAATTGAAATTAAACAAAAAGAATTGGATTGAGAGAGAAATCAAACTTGAGATATTATTTCTTTTTCTAAATTTAGAACTTGAAATCAAAAAAGCAATTAATTGAATTATTGAATTATTCTCTAAAATTGGAACTCAAAGCTTTTTCAAAAAAAGAAGTTCAGTTGCATTGAAAAGACTCTTTTCTTGAATAAATAAAAGAATTATCTATTTTTATCACAAATGCATGGAATTAATTTATTATTATTTCCAATGCAAATTGGACTTCTAATTTGAATGCATTTCAATTAAACTATAATTGGAATCTATCTCAAGGTTAACTAAACCTGATTTCTCAATTATTTTCAATTAATCCCAAATTAAGCTTTTCTTTTGTAATTCTCTATAAATACAGTCTTAAGCTCTCATTCCAATTTACCCCAGATATTTTTGAGAACACGCTTGGAGATTATTATCACGCTAATTTTGCTCTGGAGTCATTGAATACATTGTGCTTTTTAGATTATTTGCGTCCATCATTGCTTGAATCCATATTGCTTGAATTTGTTATTTGCTTGAATTATTCATCCATTTTGCATCCATGTAGTTAATATCATATAGATTAAATCCTTCGTCTTGGTGTAGTCTAGTCATTGGTATTGCTTATAAAAATCTGAGAGCAATCTTATACTCTCATCTTTTAGAAGGCAAATAGTCGCTTTGTTATGGTTTTTTACTTATTGATTATTTATTACTAATCATGCATATAATGACTTAATTGAAGTTTTGTGCTTGCAGATACAGACCCTTTTTCACACACACATCTCTGGTGCCCACCGTGGGGTAGAACATTACATTTTTCAGCCTCTAAGACTGACAGCTTATTTTTTTGTTATTTTCCAGATTTTTGATTTTTTGATTTTTCGTCTGTACATCTCGTACAACATTTTCCACGGGCTGAAACGACAAACTAAAGGTATCGTATGAACTGGAATCCCATCTTGTATGAGTTGGGATCCTGTATCATACGAGTTTTCATTCTATTGTACGACTCTGTATTTTATGGTAAATTTTTTTTTTAAAAAAAGAGGCAAATTTTCATGATTTTTAGTGATTATTTTGACAACTGACCCTGACTGTTTATCTGTCTATCTCAGAATTTTTCACAGCCTAATCAGTTTTTTGCAGAACACTTGTCAAAGAATATGCTTATCGCATAAAGACAATATGACTACTGATTCATTGTCTTTGTAGGTTGCCTAAGGAGAATCGACTAAACATCGTGTATTCTTTAAATTCATTTTTAGGAACCTAACTTGCTATCTGGTTAAAGAAAAAATCTGTCTTTCATGTTTTTAGAAGATTCTGAGAGGTAGGAGAGTATGCTCTTGTCCTTTTCTAGACAATCAGAAATCCAGACCCTTGAGGCTTTTTCTTTGTTTGAGATTTGTACATCTTCAGCAAGCCTGCCCTCCCGAGGGGTTGAAAAACTCTTAAAGTTGTTACAGTCAATGTGAGGGGAACGACCTAAGTGGGAATGGCTAAATGCCAAGTACTCCAACCCACTATAAAATAAACATGATTTGATGAAAATAAAGTCAACGATAGTGCTCGGGAATAGCTCTCCTACATACCTTCGGGTATATTAAACCTTGGTTTTTAAGGCTGGGAGACCTCTTAATTGAGTTTATACCTCGACACACCGAATGGATCCCTAACTAGTTCCAAATAATCTTAGAAGCTACTTTGTTCATCTCCGAAAGGGGGATAATCTTTGTGCAAGAGAGATAGTAACTCTCCCAATATTTTTTGTACGTCCTGATTTTTTCTGAAATCATACATTTAAAAAAAAATATAATGATTTAAGCTTTAAGAGGTCTCATTTTAAATAATTAATTGAAGAGAGTTAAATCAAAGGCTCTTAGATCAAAATTTCTTGGATAGAACCTCTCCACTTCTAAATCATACTTGCAATGGAGTCTCCTTTGCATGTATCAAATGTTGATAAAAAACCAATTTTACATTAGCTTTTGGGGGGTCAAATTAATTCATTTAAAAGTTTTTTTTTTTTTAGTATTTAGTCCTTATTATAAGATTTCCAAATAGTATAACTTTTAATATATTTAATTTCATTAATATATTTTTATTTTATTTCTTATGAATGTAGGTTTTTCACCAAACATGAGCTTCTTTGTTCAATTCATTGGAAAAAATAGTAAACTAATTCAAAAAAATTCTGAAAAATATCTATGCACTAGGTATTGATGTTTTCTTTCTAACAAAAAAAAGAAAATTGAATTTTCATATATATAGAACAAGTTATGTGTTCAAACGTACACCTATATCTAAATTATAATTAATCAAACTTCAAAACTTAATAAAATGAAAAATATTCAACATATCACTATAAAACCAACTGCATGCCCTGGGTATTGATGTTACAAACCAAATTTCAAAAGAATTAAATTTTTATCATTTATAGAAAAAAAATTATGCGTTTCGGGATACACATCACTCTTAAAAAATGTTGTTTGCTGTAAAAAACTACTTTTTGAGGGAGATGGAAAAATCAATAAAATTTCATTCAAACAAATTTGAAAAAAATATATTTAGAATCTACAAACAAGATATTAAAAACCACTAGTTTATATCATCTTCAAATTCTTAATGGTTTAAAAGTTATAGGTGTCGGAAAGTGAAGGTTTTTTTCAAAATATTCATAAAGTGTCAAAATTGGTCAAAAAGTGGGAACTAGTATTGTGAATTCACCTTCATTTCATGCCCCCATTAGCATTTGGAGTCGAATAATACAGCATTGAGAATCCATTGCGTGAGACTCAACAATCGTATTCTGATTAGCTATTGGGTGTGTACCTAAGTCTACAAGCAAAGGTTTTCTTTCCTCACCAAATTCCTTAGGGTTTGCATGCTGTGATTAGAGTCACTATACATACTACTTGTTTTTTTGTGTTTTTATCCCTAAAATAAAAATTGATATACCAAATTAGAGAAGACAAGAAACCAACTCAGTGATTAGAAACTATGTCCGTGTCAAAAACTAGTCCATCCTAAGTTAAAACTTTGTCTGTGTCAGAAACTAGTCCATCCTAAGTCGAAACTCTGTCCATGTCAGAAACTAGTCCATCCTAAGTTGAAACTCTATCCATAACTAGTCCATCTTAAGTTGAAAATCTATCTGTGTTAGAACTTGTCCATCTTAAGTCAAAATTATGTATCCTAGTAAAAAATTAGTCCATCTCAGAATTGGTCATACTTAGTTATCATACTCAGCAATTGAAAAAAAAAACCTCAGAATTTCTAGGCTCTGTCTAATGAACAGTCGTACGAGTTTGATAATTTATCATGTTGCACCTGATCCTATGTCATATGAGTCTTTTGATTTGTCATCCTATACCTGATCCTATGTCGTACGAGTCATTTTCATCTGTCATCTGGCTCTATATCCTATGTTGTATGAAACAAAAATACTCTGATTATTTTTTCGTCCTGCACATACCCACCTATCGTATGGTACGAGGCAGCAACTCGTAGAAAACATAAATTTTGTCATCCTGTACCTGCTAAATTGTCGTCCGATTCAGAAAATCTTGTCGTACGAGTCTCTAGTTTTGTCAAAACAGAATAGTCAAATTTACCTAAAAATAGCTTATAGTGAACATAATATTGGTTATCAATTTTCCTAAGCATAAACAGATCAAGACAATGTACCTCCGCCATTTGCATTGCACGATTTGGTCGATCATGTTTCAGCTAGTTCAATCAACTACCTATCAAATTTTAGTCACTTAGATAACGTCTTATACATGATAGATCGTTCCTGAAGGCAGACTGAATCTTACACTACTCTTAGAATCAACTTAGATAAATGTCGTATACAGGATAGATCGTTCTTGAAACTAGACTAAATCTCAGTTGTTTCTCCCAAACAATACTCTAAACAGGACAACTAGCTCTAAAATTGATCTTGACCCATGCATCACAAACAACTTTAGGTCGCACTAATCCATAAAAATGCCTACACAAACTAGGAGTTCTCATAAGAAAGAAGCCAAAGGCAAAAGAATACCCTTTTCATACACTGATAATCCATTTTACGAAGGGGATCCACTCACTGGCATACCGTCGTCATCAGGCGGACTAATTTTTGATGAGCCTAAATCTCCCACTAAATATGAGATGGAACACAATGATGGAAACAAGGACGGTAATAAAATTCCCAAAAATGATAATGATTCCTCATCATCAAGTGAGGCTAACTAAGACACTAAAGCTCTAGAAAAACAAATTTGTGACTGTCAAAAGGACAAAGACTTTAGAAAAATGATGAAAGCTATCATGAATCGAGAGAAGGAAGACTATTTCTTAGAACTAGCAAAACAAGGTGCTAAACTTCCTACTGGATATAATGTTTAGACACTCATTACTAAATAGAAAGAATCACCTATACTCATGGTACACAAACAATTACAAGCCTTACGAATGGAGGTCACAAAATTCAAAAATAAGGACAAGTCCCCAAAACAATATTCTCTAGAAACAATATGTCCCTTTCCATTTGACAAGAATCTATACATGCCTCCATTTCCCTCATGAGTGGAGATCCCAAAATTTGATAAGTATGATGGTACCTCAGATCCTAAAGATCATGTTAGAGAGTTTTGTGTTGCATGTATGGAGTTCATGCACAATCAAATGTACCTCATGCACCTTTTCCCAAGGAGTTTAGTCAAGCAATGGAATGGTTCTCAAGTCTACCCAAGGGAATTAAAACATTCGAAGAACTAATCCAACTATTTTTACAACAATACTCATACAACATTCAACATCCTATGACTATGATCGAGCTTTGCAATACTAAACAAAAAATAGGGGAGCCTCTTCTTACTTTCCTCCAATGCTGGAGAAAGATGTTTTCTAGGTATTCTCAACCTATTCCAGACTCTAAGAAAATGGATATATTTGTCAATAACTTGGTCCCTGAACTGAAGTATAGTGTACAAATGCAAGTACACCCATCATTTAACAAAATGGTAGATAATGTCATTCAAATGGAAGATGTGCTCATAAAGAAGGGGCATATCACACCTTGGAAAGAAACACAACTAGGATCTAGCTCTAAAGAGAAGAACAAGTATTGGAAATTTGGCAAAGACAACAAGAATGTTGTTAATGATGAAGCAGTAGACACTGTTCATGCCAACCCAAATCCCACAAATTTCAACTTGGCTAGTGGTACACAAGCACTTAAAGTTGTTGAGGCTGTAGCAGAAAATCCACCAAAGAAAATAAAGGAATGGTTCAAAGAAAAGCCTTGGCTTTCCAAACCTAAGAGTGATTTTACTCCTCTTGAAGAATCGTATGAATCCGCTTTCAAAACTCTGTTGGCAAACAACTTGATAACACTACCAGATAACTCTAGCCATATGATCTAGAAGTCAAACCAAGATGGTGGAGAGAAAATGAATGCTATGAATTCCATTGAAATAAAGGTCATAGCATAAACAATTGCATGAAGCTAAAACATGAGATTCAAGATCTCATAGACACTAGTAAAGTTGTTGTTGGGAATCATCTGACCAATGCAGATCATAAAGAATTTAAGGACCCTTTTCCTGTTTATGAACAAGGTGATTCTTCAAAGACCAAAGGAGGTGCCAAGGTAAATTATACTTATACCAGTCAGGACAATATTATCAACATGATTGAGCCTTCCCACTCGGAATATTGCAATGTGATTATAGTCCAAGATAAACCAAATGAATCACGATATGCAAGAGCTCTCACCCATTCTCAAAAGAAAGTCACCCTCCAAGGAGCTAGTTCTTCTGATCTGGCTCAAGCAACATCAAACCCACCAGCTCAAACAAATAAAAAGAATCAACCTTGGACAAATTTAAAAGGTTAACTTCATCATCATCTTCTGGATATAGCATTGTAGAGCAATTAAAAAGGACAAATGCTCAAATCTCAATCTTTGAATTGCTAAAACTCTCATCTGCACACAAAGAGATCCTAGACAAAGCATTTCTCACCACCAATGTTCCAAAAGATTTAGACATTGATCGGTTTCAGTCTATGGTGGGTCATCTGACTTCACCTATGGTGGGTCATCTGACTTCACCTATGGTGGGTCATCTGACTTCACCTCACTATCTGATCTTCTCTGAAGAAGATGACAACTCACTAAATCATCCACATAACTAGCCATTGCATATTGAAGCCATGATCCACAAACAATAAGTCAAACGTGTTTTGATAGATGGAGGCACAGGGTTGAATATCTGTACTTACAGTCTGCTTACACAACTAGGATTCTTTGAAAATGTCATTGATCTTGGCAAGAAAATAACAATAAAAGCCTATGATGAGGAAGAAAGGACTTCTAAAGGTCTGGTATCATTACCTATCAGAGTGGGACCAATAGAAAGAGATGTCCTTTTCCAAGTACTTGATGTTCCTTTGTCATATAATATATTATTGGGCAGGTCATGGATTCATGAAATGAAGGCAGTACCGTCAGCATACTATCAATGCTTAAAGTTTCCTTATAATGGAGTTGAAGTCAGTATTCCTGCTGATACAAATGTCATATGTAATGCATTGACAAAAGGTGCAGATACTTTTGTGCCTCATAATAGGGCAGCCTCTCCAAATGTAGATCCAGAAACACTGATGAAAGACTTAGAAAAGAGATTGAAGATTACAAATACCAACATGGATGGTTACAAGATAGAACTAGTACTTTCATTAGTTTCTCTCCCTCCATCACCAAAACAGTTGGGAAAGCTATCAGAGGCTATGAGAACACAAACTTCAGGTCCGAATACCATATATGATGGTCTCTTTGTATAGTCTTCTACCTCCTTGGTAGATGAAATAGAAGAGGATGATGTTCTTAACTAGCTCTTTAAGGAAGATAGTCAAAATGAGGAGGTACGACATTGTAAGATTTCCTCAAACCAATATGGTCCTGGCTACAAAATGATTCAATGCATGGGGTACTTAGGTACTGGTCCTCTGGGAAAACAAAAGGAAGGTATTACTGAACCAATTCAGCTACAAACCAAATCCACAAATGATAAGGATAGACTAGGATACAATCCAAAAAAAACATCAAACCAAAAACATGTTTCTAAGTCTAAGTGGCAGAAAAATATATCGCCTTCAACACTACATGAAGAAGACACTCAACAAACAAAAACAAAGTGTAGAAAAGAGAAGGAGGAATCAATAATCAAGAAAGAAGAAATAGTCAATGCTCAAGCTTTGATGGTATCAGCTACAATAATATAGGAAGTTGAGGTCCTTGAGGATATAAGAGATGAAGTAGTAAGAATCAGAGAATTGTTTGTACCACTAAAAGTTCCAGTCACATATACTGGCGGGAAGCAAGTAGATGATTCGAAGAATGATTCAAATGAGTATGAATGGGGTCCTGACCACCTCTTAGACACATCCACTATAGAAACTCCAGAAGAGTCTAGCGGTGTCACAGATGATACTCAAGAGCTGATGTGCATAAAACTAGAGAAAGAAATACAAGAGATTAGACAAAAGAGACAAGCAAATTATGAACAAGGCCTAAAAGAAGGAAGAATACCAGAAAACTTCTCATCTATGTACCCCTATCCTAAAATAGAAAAAATCAGGTATAGCACTACACAAGAAGAGTTGGAAGCTATAGAACAAGAACCAGTTATCAGCCCAGAAGAAGCTGAATGGAGTAGAAGCAGCAAATCATAGAAACATCAAGATCATGTCAACAGTTGTATCAGATACAAATGAAAAATGAACCACAACATGAAGGAACTTGCAATATTAAAGATGTTGGTGTTGATACCATACATACACTTACTAAATCACTTGAAGAAGACTTGGAAACTTCACTTGATGACTTTGATGACAGTCGTATTCAAGACAATATCTACTCAGCCTCAAATTCTGAATTAGCTGATACAAACAATGAAAATCTATATACTGATCTTATCGCTATTAAACCATGATATGATGTCCAGTCTGGCATAGTGAACAATGTTACAAGTATTTCTATCAGATTAGATCAACTAAATATTAATGTGAACTTTAATAATCATGATCTGACTCTTCCTAGTCTCGAGACACTTACGCAAGGTATTTTTCTGGAACTCAACTTTTTGATATGCTGCAATGATAACAATACCGTGAATGCTCTGGAACCTATCCAAAATTTATCCTTAGTACACCTTGAATTGATTGATTATACTTTACAAAACCAACCCATGAGTATACCTACTTTTGCCAATGACTATACGTTAGCCTATTATCTCAATGCAGTCAAACGTATAGACTCTTCCACTAGTGAACAGAGTGAAAATATGACTAAAATAGATATCAAGTATCTTAGTCACAAAAACAAGAAAAATAAAAATAAAAGATCTGATGGTGAAAACCACATTATGGCGGTGTCAAAATCTAAAAAAGAGAAAATAAAGGATGTACCTAAAGGTGAAAACCTCTCTAAGGCGCCTAAAGGTGAGATACTTGATATACTACCAAGTCATTTCTAGGAAAGGTCCTCCATATTGATTGAGCCAACTCAACCAATGAACATTGGGAGTCAAGAGACACCACACATCATTCATGTAGCTTAATCACTATCAGCAGAAGAAATGAAGGAGTTCACTCAGCTATTCTTAGAAAAGAAAATTAACTTTGCATGGACGTACTCTGATATGCCAGGCTTGGATCCTGATCTCATTATGCACCATCTTTCAATTACACTAGGAGTAAAACTAGTTAAGAAAAAACTCTATAAGATGCACCTGCATGTAGCACTATTAGTCAACGCTGAACTAGAAAAACTGCTCAAAGTTGGATTCATCAGAGCTATAGATTGTGCCGAATGGATTTCAAACATAGTACCTGTGTCAAAGATAGACAAGTCTATCAGAGTTTGCACTGACTTCAGAGATCTTAACAAAGCTTGTCCGAAGGACAACTTTTCATTGCCAAACATTGATATGATAGTCAACATGACTGCTAGGTATGAAACATACTCACTAATGGACGGATTCTTTGAATATAATCAAATCAAAATAGCTCCTGGAGATCAAGAAAAGACAACTTTCACCTTTGCATGGGGAACCTTTTGCTGGAACGTCATGCCATTTGGGCTAAAGAACGCAGGAACAACCTATCAAAGAGTAGTTACAACTATTTTTCATGATATGATGCATAAGAATATGGAAGATTATGTTGATGACACCTTAGTGAAGACTATGAAAAGATCAACGCATATTCAAGAGTTAGGTCCTATACTCGACAGAATAGAAAATTTCAAACTCCGGTTAAATCCAAAGAAGTGTTCATTCAGAGTGACATCTAGTAAACTACTTGGCTACATCATTTCAAAGAAGGGAATTGAGGTTGATCCTGGGAAGGTCCAAGCCATAATGGAGATGTCACCTCAGAAGAACATCTAGTCAAATAAGAAGTCTACAAGGACGTCTCCAATCCATCAGACGATTCATTTCTCAGCTAGCAGACAAAGCTCAACCTTTCAAAGGTATTGAGAAAAGGAGTAATTTACAACTAGGATCAGCAGTGTGAACATCTTCAGAAAATCAAAGAGTACTTGTCGAATCCACCGATATTGATGCCACTGATTCAGGGTAAACCACTAATCTTATATATATCAGCAACCGATTCATCATTGGGGACACTTCTGGCACAACAAGATGACAATAAAAAGGAACAAGCTATTTATTACATCAATGGGACATTGGTGTCTTATGAAATGAACTACACTATAATAGAAAAAGCATGCTTGGCATTAGTCTTTGCATCACAAAAATTGAGACACTACATGCTAGCACATTCAGTCAAGCTAGTGGCCAAAATTGATCCACTCAAGTATCTTCTCAATAAGGCAACACTTACAAGAAGATTGGCGAAATGGGTCATGATCCTTACAGAGTTTAACATTGAATATGTGGAATGCAAAGCCATAAAAGGATAGGTAATTGCTGATCAACTTGCTGAAGCTCTGCTTGAAGACTCTCAACCACTACACATAGAGTTTCCAGATGAATCTATAATGCACCTTACTCAACAATCTTGGAAAATGTTCTTTGATGGGTCCTTTACTCAAAATGGTTCAGGTGCTAGCATATTATTCATTACTCCTCAGAAGTATTCAATCTCAAAGTCTTATAAGATTCTATTCCCTTACACAAACAACATTGCAGAATATGAAGCTTTGGTGAATGGGATAAAACTAGTTATTGAATGGAACGTTGCAGAATTGTATAGCTATGAAGGTTCTCAGCTAGTGGTTAATCAAATCAATGATACATATCAGACTTGAGATGAGAAATTGATGCCTTACAAGAGGATGGTTGATGATCTGAAGAAGTATTTTGCTTTTGTATCATTCCAATAGATTTCTAGATCCACAAATAGAGCAGCAGATGCTATGACCCCTTGGCATCTATACCTGAGTTACAGGAGTCCAATTTTCCCTTTGATTTCCTCGTGGAAGAGTTATATTACCCCGCTTATGATTCTCCTGAGACCCAAATATTCTGTTCTATTATTGGACATGACTCATCTCGATATAGCCACATCTACTCCTATCTATGCGACCAAATTATCCTTGGAAATCTTACCCAAAATGAGAAAAGAAACCTAACTCGAAACGCTTCACGATATGTTACTATAGCTAACTATTTATTTAGATGAGGTTTGGATGGTACATTGCTAGATGTCTAGAAACTGAAGAATTTAAACATGCATTATCGGAAGTCCATGAAGGTATTTGTGGATCTCATTTGAATGGCCTTACTTTAGCTCATAAACTACTATGGGCTGGCTACTACAGGCCAGACATGGAAAAAGACACCATCCAATTTGCTAAGACTTGTGAGAAATGTCAACTTCATGGAAATATCATACATGCCCCAACAAGGGACCTCATACCATTTATTACAAACTAGCCTTTTCAGCAATGGGCCTTTGATCTCATTGGTCAAATATATCCTGCTTCATCTAATGGACATAAATTCATCATAACTACCACTGATTACTTCACCAAGTGGGTAGAAGCGGTTTCGCTTATTAAAGAAACCGGTAAACAAGTCACCTTGTTCATCCTGAACTGTATCATCTACAGGTATGGGATACCTTCGTCCATCGTGATTGATAATGGAGGACAGTTTAAGAATAATGATCTCAATGAGCTTTGTGAGAAATTAAAAATAAAGCAACACTTGTCATTAGTATATTACCCTCAAGGTAATGGATAAGCTAAGGCATCTAACAAAAACCTACTGACTATCTTACATAGAATAGTGAACAAGTCTGGAAGGATTGGCATCTGTAGCTCAATCCTGCACTATGGGCGTATAGAACAAGTATCAGAACACCTAATGGGGCTACACCTTTCTCTTTGGTGTATGGGTCTGAAGCATTACTACCTATTGAAGTAGAAATACCATCTCTAAGAGTTTCTTTGCAAGGTCTTGTTATTGATGAAGATCATAGAATATCTAGATTGCAAGAACTCAAATTGTTGGATGAGCGTCGGCAAGTGGCATTTGATCATCTTAGAGTGTATTAGAAGAGAATGTCTAGAGGATATAACAAGAAAGTTTGACAAACAGAATTTCAGGTTGGTGACCTAGTTCTGAGAAAAAATCCAAAAAATCAACAGTTTCGTGATAATAAAGGGAAGTTTGAACCCAACTAGCTAGGTCCTCACATTGTTACTACAGTATTCGGCTCTGGTGCCTATCAACTCTCAAACTCAGAAGGAGAACAACTCCATGAACTGATTAACACCATCCACTTGAAGAAATTCTTGGCTTAGCATTCTCTATGCTATCAACATGTACAACTGGAAAAAGTCTTGAAGAAATACTAAAAATCAGAAAAAGTCTTGAAAAAAAAAAATCAGAATCATAAAATACAAAAAGAAAAATCAAAAAACTCAGAAAAAGAAAAAGAAAAAGAAAATATAAAGAGAGAAAATGCCTTGGTGAAAACCTGGTAAACAGGCACCTTGGTAAAAGAAAAATGAATCTTTGCCAAGCATGTGAAAACCTGGCAAACATGCGCCTCTTGTACTCAAGCGCTCCATCTATCAATGCAATATTGGCATTTCCCACTTTCATGCATCTTTTGCTTTCACTTGTACATATTTTTTAGTCACTTTCATGACATCCTGGTTTGTTGGAACCCTCATGACTTGAAACTGATCAACGTCCTAGTCTTAGGTTACTCGACATAGCACATTACATATCCTAAGCAGTGTCAACCAAGTCATCTTTCTATCAGTGAAACTTGGTCATCCACTCTAAGTCAGTCACCTATCTCCTAACTACCAAAGAGTTTTTATCACTGAGTAAACAAGAAAAACAACATAACGGAAAACAATCACTAAACAGTTTGAGCTATGAATGAAAATTTTCTTTTTGTGTTGTCTTTTATATTGGTTTTTGATGATTATCCCTCTGAGTAACTCGAGGAAGTCTATTGTGACTAAGAGGAGAAAGGATTGGGGGCATAATATTTTCTTTGTTTTCTACTTGTAAGAATGATCCCAATGATCTGGAAACATCTAAATTAGTTGGGTGTCTATGATAAGAGCCTTCACAACAAGGTGAAATCGCCTTACATACCTCAACTCCACTTATTTGTATGCTACAGGGAGGTCCATATCATTTCTTTGTCTGTTTTGAGGGAATTTCTTTATGATGCAATTCGGGTCCTTGCAAAATCTATCCAAGGATATGAACAAAAAAAGGGTCATTGCGGACAAGATAATTAATATTGCACATTGAAAAAGAAAGGAACTCTAACCTGCATGTTGTGTTCGTTATGCTCAATGATGAATCTTAAGTATTTTAAATCTAGTGACTAGGTTTAGGTTGCATTTCGCATATCATTTTGCATATCAGTCTGCATTTTTGTGAATTTAGAGTGATTTTGGTATGGTAATAATCTCTTTATCTTCTGAATGAGAGCTGAAAGCATCATCTTTTCTTACGCTAAGTGGTCTATTTATCATCATTTCTTTGATCAAGTACTTGTGTTTTTTAGATGTTAGCTACATACATAACATTTAATATAGATTCATACATTTCATTATTCACTCATCTGCATTCATCTTATTGCATAGAAAAATGAAAACATTACATTACTCATATTACTCATTGCAGATTCATCTATTTGCATATGAAAAGAAACAAAAATAGACATCCATAATCATTTGCATTACATACATTTATATTGAAAAGAAATGCATACATATAGAACAAAGCATATAAAAAATATCTCATAAATGAATCAACACAAGAACGATGAAGTCAAATCAGATCTCATATATATATATATATATCATCTCAAGTCTAAAGGTACAAAATGATGTCGAATGACATATACAAACTCTCATCGAAGCAAGAATCATATAGGCTACAAAAAAATGGGTGTGTCTACAAAAAATATATCTGAGCTACAAGAAGAATATCTAGCTCTGAGCCTCTTCCTCATCACTTGGTGGAGGAGGAGGAGCCTGATGATCGAGATCCTATCGAGGTGCATGAGCTCCCTCAGAACGTGCCATATACTGAGAATAAGGAATCACCTGCTGCGCTACTGGAACTACCATGCTATATGCTGCAACATAGTAGGATACCCTACTATTCTGATACAAAACCTCCTACTAGAGGGTGTCTCACTCCGCTCTCATTGCCACAACCTAACAATCATGCTCTACTCTTAGCTCCGTAAGCTGACGATCTCGCTTCACCAGTTGAGTCTGAGCCACTATCAACTGTGATTGCAGCTCTGCAAGACGTGCTCTCATCGACCATCCTATGTCTATCCCCTGCTCTCTCGTCGGCTCTACACCCCCATCTCCACCTCAAGTACCACCCTGCTCCTCTTGCTACTACTAGACCTATCTCGGAGCTACTCACTCCTCCTTAGCTCCACCCAATATCACTCCTACTCTCCCAAGGGATCTACCCTCACCCCTCTGCTGTCCACCCTCAGCTGGAACCCTACTGCTACTAGCACTAGGATCACCACCTATCCACCTCAGAGCCTTGACTCTCTATCCCTAGCCCTATCTCTGGCCCTATCTTGGACCCTATCCCTGTACCTATGCAGGAGCATCATCCTCAATATCCTTACTACGTAGCGCCTGCTCACCTAGATCAGTAAACCTAGGAAAAGGATGCTGCTGGAACCACTCTCTATATTGGGGCAATACCCCTACATCTGCTACATCATCCTTATAATCCCATTTGAAGTGCTATAGACCAGTCAGCTCTTGCATGGCTAAGGCATAAGATAACCATGGAGACCATCCCTGTCTCTCCTCATCCACGTAATGCACATATGTTGTAAACTCTTGTGAGATCTCCTAAGGCCAGCCATACTACCTCATCACTCAAGAAATGACGAATTGCTCGATAATAGTCTGTGATCTCCCAATAAGAGGGCACGTAACAAAAAGGTCCCTGGGGAGTAGCTGCCAGTCATCCCATGGCTCCAAACCTCTATAAGGTCTCCACACTACGGCTATCAAATCATCCAGTTGTCACCGCCAAAAATCTATCTTGCCCAGATGGGGTTGTGTAATATAACCAGCATACCTGTATATAATCCATTGCCCAAGCTCTCTACTATCATCTACCACTGGCCGACAAATGGGAAGATGCTCCCAAGCCCAAACCTATAAAATATATACACCTACAGCCATGCTCCTGCCATCTCTATACACGATCTCATGCATCTTGTGATACATGTGAGCTAGCAAGCAAGAACCCCATCCAAGCCTCTGAGGGGTCTCCATCAATCTCATCAACATCCTACCCCAACCACACTGGAAACCATGCAACCCTTTATTTGGCATCAAAAAATAGCCTATAAATCCTACTAGAACACACACTAGAGGAAACTCCTCACTGTATCTTCTCATCAAAATGTCCCAACTAATGGAACGAGTCAAAATTTCAAGATCCCTGAAGACATGCCTCACTGCCTGTAATCCTGGAAGGTGCCCTAAATTGTAATCTACCTTATCCCCAACAAAAGGGATACAGAGGATTCTATATACATCCTCTAGAGCGATAGTAAACTCCCCCACCGAAAGATGAAATGTGTTATGCTTTGAATGGAAATGCAATACCAATGTCGTGAGCATTCCATGATTCACACAGAGGGTTAAAATGATTTGAAAATGACACTTTTGTCCCATATATAGCCAAAAATAATTTTTTAGCTTGCTCTGATGGACATGAAAATTGTACCCTTAGCTAATTTGACCATTCTGATTCCATTTTCGGGATCGAAATTGAAATTCAAGATCATTTTTCTAGTCAATTTCACAATTTGGACCACTTAGCGCTCTTTTCATCAAATGCTCATTCTTTCTTCAAATTGCGCTCAATTTCAATGCTGAATCTTATTTCAATTTCATTTCTACACATCAATTTTATGATCAACTCTGCACTCAATTTTTCATCAATCAACATCGATTCTTCAAATATTCCTTACAATCAATTTGTGCTCAAATAGCTTATTTTCACCACACAATTGCCTATAATCATGTACCCTCGCTATCTTTCGATTTCACTCCCGAGGGGGCATACTTGTGACCTTATGACCTCACATCTTCACATGTCGAGAAAATTTACAAATCTTTATCAAAAGTTGAGCAAAATATTTTCAACTAAAGAAAATCAATTCTTATTGCTAAGGGGCATCTCAGCTTCATCACTTCAAATCAAGTTGATATTTGTCTTTCATTTGAATCAGTCTCTTAACATTAATCAATTTCATTGCTTCAAATCAAGTTGATTATTCGTTTAAACTCAATCAAAAGTTTAAAGAGTATCTTTGATTACACTCAATTTAAACAAGTGTTCAGTATTGATTTCTTGATCAAGCTAAATAGTTTATCTTCATCATATCTTGATCAGTCAAGTTCAAGATCAATTTTTATCATCACTCACTATGTATAGATCAATCAAGTTCTAGATTAGTAAGACCCACTTCTTGATCAATCAATTTCAAGTTTGTTATCTTTTGTTTCTATCGTTCCTCAGTTCAATCAAGTTCGAGAACGATATCACTTTAATCAAACTTCATTCAACTTTTTCGCTTCAAATCAAGCTAAACACCTTGCTCTTCATCTAGTTCATGATCATTCAAGTTCAGAACTGGCATCTTCTAGACATCACACATTCTTTGAACCAACGTGCTGCTTGCACATTAATTCAAAGAGGGGCAAATGTAATACCCTAAAAATGGTCATCTAAACCATGGGCCTCTAATCTCGACAAACATCACCAAGGTCCTAACCAAAGGCAATTAAATCAATCTTGAGCACATTATTAATTCTTTAATCATCAAATATCACATGGCAAATCAATTACTCAATATTAATTAAATATTTATTTAATTAATTGAACCATTTCCTAGAATATCATTTTGATCAATTATCTTATTTAATTAATTAATAAAATTGCCATTTAATCATGCAAAAGGAATTAATTTATTACAAAAGAGGAATTAATCACAAAGCAAGAGTTGAATTGAAATTCAACAAAAAGAATTGGATTGAGAGAGAAATCAAACTTGAGATATTATTTCTTTTTCTAAATTTAGAACTTGAAATTAGAAAAATAATTAATTGAATTATTGAATTATTCTCTAAAATTGGAACTCAAAGCTTTTCAGAAAAAGAAGTTCAGTTGCATTGAAAAGACTCTTTTCTTGAATAAATAAAAGAATTATCTATTTTTATCACAAATGCATGGAATTAATTTATTATTATTTCCAATGCAACTTGGACTTCTAATTTGAATGCATTTCAATTAAACTATAATTGGAATCTATCTCAAGGTTAACTAAACCTGATTTCTCAATTATTTTCAATTAATCCTAAATTGAGCTTTTCTTTTGTAATTCTCTATAAATACAGTCTTCAGCTCTCATTCTAATTTACCCCAAAGATTTTTGAGAACATGCTTGGAGATTATTATCACGCTAATTTCGCTTTGGAGTCATTGAATACATTGTGCTTTTTAGATTATTTGCATCCATCATTGCTTGAATTCGTTATTTGCTTGAATTATTCATCCATTTCGCATCCATATAGTTAATATCATATAGATTAAATCCTTCTTCTTGATGTAGTCTAGTCATTGGTATTGGTTATAAAAATCTGAGAGCAATCTTATACTCGCATCTTTTAGAAGGCAATTAGTCGCTTTGTTATGGTTTTTTACTTATTGATTATTAATTACTAACCATGCATATAATGACTTAATTGAAGTGTTGTGCTTGCAACTATAGACCCTTTTTCACACACACAATATCTCTACTACATCAAAATTTCCCTATTATATAGAAAAGGTACAAAATATGTTTCCCTAAAGCCTCAAATAACAATTTTTACAATATTTTGACTTTTACATGGCAAAAAGGACTTGGGAACTTATTCCCATTATACTATCTAATTTCATCATTTAAAATTGTTACTATATCACATGATTGATGATGAAAAGATCCAATGATGATGCTTGATCCATTTGCATAAGCCAAAAATGTTGCACTACTTGAAAATTGGAAATCCCTAACTCACCTTTTTCTAGATTTGGTTCAACTAAAATCTAATGAAAAATTAAAACATAAACAGGTGTTAATTTTCATACCTATCCTCCCATGATTCATACACCCTTACTTCTATTCAATATTCTAGAATCTTAACAACTTTCTCATTATGACTTAAATATTGGGCATCCAAGATTTCTCTTGATTCTCTGCCAATGTTGTCACACAATTTCTCCAATGAGATCAATTAACCTAGAACTATATTGAATGAATTAGTATCCAAGTCTCCATATACACATAGTAAGGATACAACCTTATGGACAATGCCATCAAATTCCATCCTCCACTGCTCTAGGGTTTTTTCTTGGCCTTGCTCAACTTGAATCTTGGCACAATATTGACATCCATTTTGCCAATTGCCTTGACCTTCTCTTTCAATTGTTTGTCCAATTTCATCATGTAAGAGACAATATCATGCAGGGCCTTCTTTTTTTCTAATACTCCCTGCAATTCAAGTGGCTTATTGGGATCATACTAGTATGACTTGATGGATTTATGGATTGTAACACTTCTAGGCATCCATCTATTTATTATGTCCTATAGACTAGCGAAATATTTCTCATGCTTTACTAAGTCTTGATTCAAGTCTATTATGGCCTTGAATTCATCATCCACCTTTCTATTTATTTTATCTAAGAAATTCTTACCTATATCTAATACAACCTTGCTATAGGCTTACATTTTGTCTCCCTTCAATCCTTGCACTTGATTTTTGAGCTCTATAATCTTTGCAAGTAAGGCCCTCTATTTGATGGAAAAAACTCCATTAAAGGGCTTGTTATAATAGGAACAAAGCCACTTTTATATGTTGTATTTTTATCTTCTTCATTTCTTATTTTGACCAATTCTTGCATATACTTTTGTTGCAATTCATTCAAATCCTAATACACCTTCTTCAATATGTCCTAACTAAACATGGTTGTATCAATTGCAAGGGACATTGCATTTGGGGCTGTTATATTTTACACTCTCCTAAAAAATATATTACCTCTCAATTAATCAATCCTCTCCATATTTTTAAGCTTATTTGTGTTGAGTGAAAGGGTTTCAAATGTTAGACTAAGGCTAGACCCAAACACCTACTCAAATTGCTCCTTATTTGAGTATACCTCTTTATTCAGCCTTTTGATTGTTTCAAATACTACGGCACTAGCTAAATCCCAATTTGGTAATAAAATCATGCCACTTTCTTGCACCATCCTTCTCCCCTTCTCTAGAGTGATGTTATTTGACTTGAAATCAAATTCAAACAAGAATTTTTTTGACAATTCATTGGATTGTGATGGATATACTTTCTCTTTTTCCTCTTCAAGATTATTCTGATAACCTACCTACTTCCTTCTCAATACAAAATATTTAAACTCTTGAATTTTTATAAACCCATTATCTAAAAATAATCTATTACTAGCCAAGGCCCTTATATTTGTTGTATCATCACTGGAAATTTTCAATGCTCCTATTATAAGGCATTGAAGGCACTACCATTCTTGTAGTTTCTTCCTCTTCTCTAATAACTTCAGACCCAGTTTGCATCTCTTCCTTAATATCAATGATTGCAATAGGATCCTTGCCTTTACCTTTATCAGTGGAGGTCTTTTGTCTCTTAATTTTTTTATTGTTGACTTCCTCTACATCTTGAGATGTCAAGGCCTCCTCTAATGTTTCACACCTTTGTCTCATATAATGATTCATAGGTATATTTTGATCTCTATGTAATATGGGTTGTTCTGCCTCAAAATCCATGATCTATTTTGTATTCTCAAACATCTTCTTGATTCTAACAATATTGTTTTCTTTTTTTTCATAGAATCCTTATAGAAATGGATCCTTGTCAATATTTTCTTTCTCTACCCTCATAATTAGATTCCATTCATCTCTTATATCTTTCACCTCTTCATAGGATAGAACATTCCTCATTATATCCTCTTTCATAAAAAATTCAAGCACAAAAGTAGAGTTCTTGACAAGAAGCCTCACTTCATTGAGGAATTATTCAAGATCAAAATTGACCCTAGCAATAACAGATGATAATCTATATTTTCTTAAAATGAAATATATTTGATCTAGACCTTCCTTGTTAGCCACTTGAAAATATGATGCAGAGTGTCTTGAAAAACCAATCACAACTCTAGGATCATGCTGATCCATCCATATTTTAATTATGAGAACAACTCATTAGAGGCATATTTCATCATACTTCCACAATTAATCAATCAAGAAAACATAAACTTAATCTAGGTATCAAACTTGCCAACTTGTTGTCCCATTGGATAGACCTGTACACATAGGTCTATAACTCTCTAACTAGATAAAAAAACCTCAATCCCTTCAGTAAAACCCTAAATAACTATATTATAAATAACGTGTCCAAACATTATCCACATCCAACAATTCAATTAAAAATTATGGCCACTTCATTGAGACCCATTTTTGTTGTCCCCAAACAAAGCATGTGCATCAAATATCTTTCAAAAAACAAACCCAAATGATCCCAAACCAATTTCACATGAACCCTTTATGGATTTAATTTCATAATATTTAATCCATTAAATTTTCCAATGGTTTAATCATTATATAAAGACAAACCATTGCCTGCAACTCCATTGAAGACGATTTAAAACCAATTTTCACCAAAATCTTCATAACTTCCACAAATATACACAAAAATGACTTAGACCAAAAGAAAAAGAAATATGATTCACATATATTTCCAATAAATCTATTTATAGGTCATAATTATTCCACATGAATCCATACCATACGCTGCAACATGACTGTTCTCAGGAAACCTCAAATCTGCAAACAACAACTTTCACCCAAAATTCCGTAACTTCTTCATTTATAAAGATAATCACTCCAAACCAAAAGTAAAAGAAAGATAATTAACATATATAACTATAAATTATATATATACAAAGTTTTCCAGGCCATACATGGTTCTACAAGGCCTGGAATCAACATAAAAATAGGAAAGCCAATCAAAATGACAATAGGAGAATGCACCAAAATGTATCAAAATGTTCTCCTTTCTTCCCTTTCTTATTTGCAATGACCATAAAATGCCTTTTTATAGACTCTTGGTCAGTTTTTACCTTACAACTACCTCTCATAACCAACTTTTAACCCCTTTTGCAACTTTTGTTGCATTTTTGCAACTTTGCTTGACAACATTTTGTTGTCAAGTTGACAACTTTTACACTTTTGTACAAATGACTTCATGGTTTTATAAAAACCTTCAATACATGTCAAAATGTCAATTTAAAAATCTTATACATTCTTATTACCATTTTAAGGGTCATTTCACAATTTTTAACCCATTTGACCAATTAAGACCTTAACTAGGACAATTTGACAACTTTTTACAAATGGCTCTAATTAGCCTTACATATTGATTCACCATGACTTAAAATGAACATAAAAACTCAAATGTGATTTAATTTACTCATCAATTGTATTTTATCTTCTTGTAGCCTCTTGGTGCTTAGGTACTCCTGCACCAAAATCACACTATTTCAAGGTTACTGGAAACATGGAGCCTATATTTTGACTCCTAAAAATAACTTTATCTAGCTCATTCAATTTCTATATAATCTCCAAATAGGCAATTCTCCTTGGCACACATACCAACAAAAGATGTCGTTTCATTGTAAACCTATAATCACGGAGTATTGGTTCAAATACCGATCTCCCAATTTATTAAATGTGTATTGTTGGAATCCTACCAATTTTCTTCAATTGATGATATTATTATTAGGGATTGAAGATTTAAGATACTATGGTGGTGCACAATATTTTTTAACACTATCACCAAAAAATAGCATTTCTAGGAATTGAAGACTAAAAATCTTTCCAGCTGACTTTATAGGGAAATTCATTACCTTATTTCTCCATAGTTATATTTAATGATACACTATTGGTGGATAGAACCATCTTGTACTTCCATTGAGGACATATTTTATCTTGATTTTTTTCTCCTCTCCATGATTCATATGTCTTTATTGTGAGTTTTTTTGTTTAGAATGAGGCCCCAAGTTTAATTTTATTTTTTATTGTTTGATAATAATGGGTTCATGCACATGGTTGAGTGTATAACTTTTATTTTTTTAGCTAGTTAATCTTTATATCATCATAACAAGAGAGCATAACTCAATAAAAAAATGGAGGTTTTGATTAAGGTGGGTAGTAATCAAGAGTTTATAGCCTTAGGCTATAAGATATTTCTACAAATTTTACTTTGCACCTTTATTTTCTTTAATGCATTAGCTTCATATTTGCGTTGAGAACTTCCTAGTTGTGTTCTCATGTACTGACTATATGTATAAATTTTGGTAGCTGTTTGTGTTTTATGTTTATATTTTAGATTGTTTATTTTGTTTTTTTATATAATTTGTTTATGTTTATTCACTATTCCCTCTCCCCCATTTTCTCATGGTCTATTTTTCTATCCTAGATTCATCTAGATTTTTCCTATACCTAGAAGATGTGCATGTCCCTGACAAAGCATTGCTAACACTCATTTTTATAAAGACTGGCCCTCTTTATTTCTTTTTAGTTCTTTGGCATCCTTTATGATAATAACATATACAAGACTTATGAGTAGGATTCCATTATCTTGGGTCTTTATTAAGCTATCAATTATTCCTTTGTGCATTTTTCATTGTCCCTATGTTAATTTTCCATACTTTATGTCATGGCTAAGACTTTAATTTATTTTTTATGACAGAATATTTATAAGCTTATGTCCTTTCATTTAGTCCCCATGTACTTTATTCTATTTGGGAGTTTACTTGTGTAAGTAGTCAACATTAACTTAAATGAGGCTTTATCATTATGCAAAAACCTAGTACTAACAACCAAAATGATGGTAATGGATTTAGCTAGTGATGAAATTGTTCTTTTATGGCATTTGGTACTCCACATTAGTGGTATTTTGGAGGTGATTTGACTTTTTTAGTGACATCTTCTTACATGTCCTTCTCTTATTGGTGTAGAGATAGGTGTGTAGACACTTATATGGTCTTTGTATCATAATGAGCCTATTATTGTTTAATAGTAGTCCAACAGTGCATTTAGTGGCCCCAATCATCAATGAATAAGGAAATTTTAAATATTTCATGTCTTTATTTTCTATTGGTGGTGGTGAAATGGCTAAACAAATGACATACAAATTTTCTCTATATTGAAAATGTTAGAGAAACAATATGAAAGAAACTACACCATGATACAATTCTCAACTTCCATACCCAATAGGTATATGGGAAAAATATGAACAAATAATATTATTTATGAGAATACGAGTACAAGTACAAGTATGAGTACGAGAATAAGGGTACAAGGAAAATATTACAAGAATATTCTTTTACGGTTAGGGTTAATTTTAGCCGATTTTGTATGTTGCCCTAAAAATTGCATGTTATAAGAGGTTGGAATGTAAAAGGCATTGTAATGGTGTTGTACTATTTTACTAGATAATAAGAAAAGATTGGACAGTTGTGTTATGTGGATGAAACCCATCCTGGGTGAACCATGTTAAATATATGTGTTATTTGTGTTGTGTATTTTTCTTCATCTTTGCTAATTTGTATCTGCATATAACTGTTAATTTGTGTTTTCTCTGGATCTACCTAAACCCTAACAGAAGGAAGATCTAAAAGAGGACGCATGGGTGGACAAGAAGGATTATTTTTAATCAATGTCCCATTGTTTGATGGAACAAACTATTCTTTTTGGAGCCTAATAATGGAAACTTACATAAGTGCCCTAGGTTTTGAAATCTAGCAATCAATAATAAATGGATATAAAGATCCATCAACTCCTCCAACAGATACAATAGGAAATAAGGCATATGAAATTAATACAAGATTAAAGAATACAATTTTAATGTGGATTAATAGAATCAAAGCTTATAAAGGTGATACATTACAAATCTCCCAAGGACACATGGGAAAAAATAAAAAATATTGATGAATGAGACACCAAAGTGAAGAAAGAAAAACTTCAAACTCATAGAAAGAAATTTTTAAGGCTCAAATTGTTGGATGAAGAAAACATTGTGACATATCTACTTCGAGTTGATAAAATGATGTATCTTCCTAAGAAATTTGATTCTAAAGTCTCTTCCATAGAAGAAATGAAGGACTTGAGCATTTTGGCCATGGATGAGTTACATGGAATCCTTACAACATACAAAATGAGCACTAGGAAAGGGGATACATCTAAAGGAGAATCAGCCTTGAAAGCTACAATGATATTAAAGGATAAAGAACCTATGACAAGTAAAAGCTTCGATGAATAAATAGATAAAGAGGAATCCCTTTTTGTTCAAAATATAAGAACAAAGAATAAAGAAAAAAATGTCATTTAAATGCTTTAACTATGGAGAAGTTGGATACTTTATTAAAGATTGTAAATATTTAAGAGAAAGTGATAGTAATAAAGAATAGAAGTCCTATCCAAGGAAGGAGAACAAATATTATCACAAGTACAATAAAGAAAATAAAAAGAAGAAATATTATGACTACAAGAAAATCTTCTATGATTTCAGAGATGATAGTGGAGCTCTAATGAAACTGATTGGGACATTTATAAAAAAAATGATTTTTATTGGCATTTGAGACAAAAGGAATAACATTGAAAATAGCGATAAAGAGAAAAATCACTCACATGAAGTTAAGAAGATAAAATCTAATAATGAAGATAAAAATGAAGATATCTTTGAAGAAGAACTCTATTGGGCCATAGACAGGATTAAGAGGATTGGGAAGAAGAATTCAAAATACAAGCACCTATATCATGAAGAATGAAAAAAGATAAAATCACTTGAAGAAACAAAAAAGAAAATCATTAATTGGAAATTTTAAATTAAGGAAGCAAATAAATTTGACGAAGTAATAAGATTTCAACTAAAAATGAAGGAAGAAACACATGAGCAATTAGAAGTTGTTATTGTTTATCTAAAGAAGAAATAGAGAACACAACCACCAAAATGAACACAAGCCACAAATTTTATAAAATCTCTAAAATTATATGTGATATCATTGATACCCAAAGATCACCTTCAAACAAAACAAGACATGGTTATGAAGAAAAACAAAAGTCAAAAGAAGATGGAAAGCCCAAGAGCTATGTTGATAAAGGAGAATCTAGAAAAGAAAAAGAAAGTGCATAACAAAAGGATAAGAAAAACACCTTCAAAAATTTATTCTCACAAAGATAGGCACATATGAATAGAATCTATCATCCTTTCACTAGCTATTGTATCAATTGCAACAATTTTGCTCATATGGCAAAAGAGTGTAGAACACAAGACAATAGAAAATGGAAGAGAAACAAAAATTTTCATGGGTGGAAAAACAAAAACTATAATGCATATTCTTCTCAAGTGAAGTATAACATTGAATTCTACAAGTGCAATAATTATGGTCACATAGCATAATTTTGCAGAAGTGGTTTTGTGAAACCACCTAGACAACACATGATAAAGGACACCATGAACAAGAAAAAAGTAAATATTACTAAGGTATGGAGAAGGAAACAAGAGCAAGGTTATGAAAAGCCTGAATCTATGCATTATGCACCTCATGAATAAGTATGAAAAAGCATGGATTAGAGAGAGCTTTTCATTGCACTATTTTTCAACCCTGTGAAAAGACAACTAAAAAGATGAAATCTTCTAGAACATTAGAGAAGAGAATTCATGATTGGATAGAGAGGATAAGAGCAATCCAAATAATTATGTTTGTATATTTGCATTTGACAAGTATGTTTTGGCAAAAGAATAATAAACTTGATAGAAGAAATTTGGATGCTTATGTTCAACTTCACATTAAAGTTCCTATTGATATAATAATATCATAGAAGACATGGATAGAATTATGATGAGTATTTAATCATCTTAAATTTCAAAGAGGATAGTTACAACAAAGAGAAATGATGGCATTGATGTCAAAAATTACGAGAGAAATCTTCAAGAGAAACTTAAGCATGGAAAGGGAAATTGTATCAAAGATCAAGGGAGTCAAAGTATCATTTTAGATCCAAATCTATTGTGAACAATAACAATAGAGAGTATATTGTCTTGAAGGTAATAAATTAGGAAATCTCCAATGAGAGTAACACTTGGAAAGAGAATGGTCATTTATAGTCTAGAAAAAGTCTTGAAGAAATAAAATAAGAGAAAGAAAAAGTTATCGTGTAAGAGGATAACACAAATATGAAAAACAATATTCAATGATAGAAATTAAAAAAAATGAGAGGAAGAGAATGAAGGAAAGAAGACTCCAACAAAGAGAAAAAAGGATGATCTTCATCTAGCAGCCATGAATAAGAGAAGGAAGAGGTGAAAATACATAATAAAGTGATGGTATAGCCAAGCTAAGTGTAGCATCCTAAAATTGTGACACTTGCAATTTCGACTGCATTTGGGTCTTCACTTTGGTGGTGCAACATTGAGCCTGAATGGAGACCTTGAAACCTGCTTGCGACATCAAAAACTGCATCTTTCTACACCTTGGCCTGATCCTCCTTGCACCCTGTTGTCTCGGGAGGTGGGACCATGGCGCCCAGCGCCCTAGTCCTTTAGGACCATGGTGCCTAGCACCCTGGTCCCTTAGGACCATGGCACCCAGCGCCTTGGTCCCTGGCCCTATTTTGGGCCTGGTCTCTTGTTGGGCATCGGGTCTTCAAGTTTGCAATTTGGAAAATAATGTTCCTGGGTCGGCCTAAGGTCGGAAAAATCAGTCTCCTAACCCTAATTGACAAGTATATAAACTAATTTTCCTCTCCTAGAAAGGGAGGAAGGAGGTAAGCAAGAGCAAGACACGGAAGCGATATTCAAACATTCAAACATTCAAGCATTCAAGCATTCCTTCAAGCAATTGAGTATTCTAAGTCTCTATTCAAGGCTAGGTGTTGCATTCAAAGACAAGGATTCAACCATTGAAGAGGAGATCACCTACAACATACAACATACAACATACAACATCATTACACCTTCGCATGTAAGAATACAAACATTCTTACAACAAGGTATTAGTACTTGATTACATTACAAACACTTACATTTACAACATTCTCATTTCTTGGTCAATTCCAAAACTGGGGTTTGACCTAAAGGCAAACCCCTAATCCCTACCCCCCCAATCATCCTCTCTTTTCTATGTGTAGGTTGCAGGTACGCGGCTATAATTGAAGATCTGGAATCCTTGTGCAGAGACGAACAGATCCCCCTTTGTTTCGCGGATTTTTCGGAGGACCATGTGCACTCCGGGTGCCATCGTCCCGTCAACTTTTGCTCAAATTTGCAAGATAGCATCGTCTCGACATTTTACTGCTAATTTTAGGTCTGTAGCTTCATCTCATGTCCCTATCTCTATCTACAAGTGAATCTTTCTTACTTTACATGCATTCCTAGTTCAATCATTCTATCTACATTATTTACAAAAGAGGGTATCCTTGATGTCTTAACCCTTGAAACTCATTTAGAATCCAATCTTGCATTGTGTGGGATTAGATCTTGTGGGTTTCAACCCCTCTTTTGAATGTAAAGTCTCTCCTAAGTGAAAACCGTCAACCCTAGTGACCTCCTTTCTCTCTCCTTGGAGTGGGGGGAACGTTTAGGGTTCGATTTTCCGCTTTACATTTTGGTGAACTCGGACATGAACATCCTAATTCTGATTATTCATGGTTAGATCTGAAATTTTTATTTTTTTTGCTTCTTTAATTACATTTCCATGTTTGATCTTTTGCAAATTTTAGAGGTTAATTACATAAAAACCCTAAATTTTCCTTTTGAGCTTGTGAAATGTTTAATTGTTAATGCTTGTTTCAAATCTACCCTTCTATTGCAAATTGTCAATTCATATTTGTGCTCTCATTCTGAAAATTAAGTGGTTAAGTGTCAAAACCCTAATTTTTAGAACGTTCTTGATTCAACATTTAACCAATGATTTCACTGATCAAAACACCTCCAAATCAGCTGTAACTTTGGATTCCGCAACAAAATCACAATATCTCTCATCCCTGAAAATTTTGAAAAAAGTTGCGAGGACCATGTGCACCCCGAGCGCCATCGTCCCCGACATTTTTTCTAAAATTTCGGGAGCTAGATCTTACTGTATTTTTCTACTAAAATTCAGAATCTTGGCTGATTTCATCAATTCTAACACTTTCAAAATTAAAGTCAAAGTTGGTCTAGTGATTGCCTGGATAAAGGCTTATAATCATTCAAAAATTGTTGAAATTGAAATTTGTGTTAAAATTGTGTTTCTTACTATCCTAAATCTGAAAAGTGTGTTGGCATTCATTTGAAGTTTCAGTGCTTTATTCAAATTCTTGCAGTTTGTGACTTTTGAAATTAAGTGTTTAATTACAGCAACTTTGATTTCCACTTTCAAAATTGAATTTTGCATGAAATTGAGTCAACTTTTAAATTTCAAAGCTTGCATTGCTTTTAGTATTCCCTCTAAAATCATAAAATTCAAAATTTCAGTTTCCCTCTCTTTTTCAAAATTCAAATTTTGCATTTTTCAACAATCTTGGTAGGGTTCAATTTTGAGATTGCAACTTTAATTTGGCCTATCTACAGATCGTAAAATCACTCAATTTTTTCAGATTAGCTTTAAAATCATCATAACTTTTATCTCTGAAAATTTTGAAAAAAGTTGCGAGGACCGTGTGCACTCCATTTGCCACGGTCCCCGACATTTTTTCTGAAATTTAAGGAGATTGTCTTGATTGCATTTAACAGCTTAAATCTAGGAGATTGGCTGATTTTATTGAAATTTGCTACCTCTAAATTCGAAAATAAATTCAAAATCTTCTCTCTCTCTTTAGTGCATGAGTTTTACAACAATAAGCCCTACTTACACTATTCCCGTTAGACGAATCCTTAGAATTAAGTCTTTCTAGGGTTTAATTACCGAGGAGATGGAACCTAATTTGAATGGTCTTTTTAACGAGGACATGGGTAATTCCTCTAATCCTCTTAATGATGAAGAAGCTCTCCATGAGGTTTCTGTAGAACAACTTTTGAAATTGGATAACCAATTTGATGATTTTCAACAATGGATGTCTCAAGAATACCCTGATAGTGAAGCTCTTTCATTGATTAAGGGTCTAAAATGTATGGTTCAAAGTGATAAGAATGGAATTGATATTTTACGTAGTATTGCACACATTGTGGATTCAAATGTGATGCCTATGAAGAGTTGTGCCGAAACTTTAGGTTATACACAACCTCCTACTCAAGTCAATCATTCTACCCCTTTGACAACTTCTATTGCTAGTATACCTACTTTTACATCAAACATAATGACTACTTCAATACAAAACATTCCACCTATGATCACCAGTCATGGGGGCAATCCTTCTTCTTCAATCAACACTCTTCCTTCATTCAATCCAACTTCCTCATTCATTCCTTCAATGAATGTCCCTGTTACATCTCCACAAATAAACATGACGCAAGGGGGCAATTCATTTAACCATTCCATTCCTCTTTGTAGTGTTCCTTCTTTCCAATCATCTCCTATGACTAACTATCATAGTGTCCCACCACCTTACTCTCAATCAATACCTTCTTTTCATAACATAATACCTCCATCACAATCTAACACGTCTAATATGAACTCTTCGACTGAAGCGACCATTAACAATCTTGCACAAACTGTCTCTTCTTTACAGCAATAAATTGCCTCTATGAATCAATCTAAGTTTAGTGTGCCCACATTTGATGTTGCGAGCCCACTTTCTCTTGACATTGTTCGAGCTAGCCCCCCTAAACATGTTGAAATCCCACAATTGGAGCTTTATAATGTTAAGGGTGATCCTCTAACACATGTTAAGACCTTTCAAACAATATGTACTGATTTTGCTCATGACCAAAGGTTGCTTGCAAAACTGTTTACTAGAACATTAAGAGATAAAGCTCTACAATGGTATTGCTCATTGCCTTCTTATTCTATTACTTCTTTCGAACAACTTGCAAATGCTTTTATTCAACAATTTCAAAACAATATAAGTCCTAAAGTTACTTTGATTGATTTAATGCATTGTAAACAAGGTGTTAAAGAAAAAGTGACTGATTTCATTGGTAGATATAAGCATTTGTATGCTCAAATTTCTTTTCCAGTACTTGACAATGATATTCAAAGAATCTTTATTTCTAATTTACAAAAAGATATTAGAGAAAAAATTCTGTTTTCTGAGTTTACTTCTTTCCAACAGTTGTGTGCAACTCTTCACAATTATCAACTGATTGTGAGTCAAATGGAACAAGCAAATCCTATGGCTCTGAGTGATAAGGGTGATAGTAGTCAACAACCATTTGGGAAGTTTAAACCAAACAGAGAGGTCATTAAGTTCAATGAAAACATCATCAACAACAATGTGAATGCAGCATCAGGTGTGCCTCCTATTTCTAAGTTTTTCAAGAAAGAGAGAAAGTTTACTCCTTTGAATGAATCATTGCATAGTATTATGAATAAGTTATTGGAACAAAATGTGCGTACTCTCCCTCCTATAAAGCAAATAGATCCTGCAAAGATTAATTCACCCTACTTTGATAACAAATCTTTTTGTCAATTTCATCATCAACCTGGGCATGATACCGAAAAATGTTTTGCTTTAAAGGGTAAAATTCAAGATTTGATTGATAATAATACTATCTCTGTTTCTGGTGTGAATGATAAAGGCAACACATCTGTAGCTCCTCCTAACCAAAATCTTAAGATTTTTACTGATCCATTACCTTCTCATACCTCTAATGTGATTGAGACTAATGATTCCTCTTTTTCACCTGATAGTCTTGTGTCTATGACTCCGAATGTGATTAACTTTGTGGAGCAGCAGAAAATCCCTAAAGAACCTTCCATCACATTTGATTCCAGTGAAACTATCAGGGCACCTGATGGTCCTTTATATATAGTTGCAAAAGTCAAGAATACACCTTGCTATGGAGTGCTTATTGATCCTTCTTGTATAGTTAATGTCATTACTAAAGAATTTTTTTTTACTTTGCAATTGAATCAAGTGATCTATGACAAAACAAATGTGGTTGTGAAATTGTTTGATGCATTTTCTTCTCCTGCAATTGGTTCTATTACATTACCTATTGAGGTTCATAACATACCCCTTGATGTGGACTTTTCTATTATTCCATCATCCGAACAATTTCGTGTGAAGCTAGGCTATCCTTGGCTATCTTCCATGAAAGCTATTGCTTCTCCTATTCACAAGTGCTTGAAATTTCCCCATAATGGTGAAGTTGTTACTATCAATCATAGTCTCTTTAAACTAGCTGAAAGAACTTCTAGCATTCCTATTGATTATTTTTGGCCTAAACAATTCCAATCTCTTCCACCGCGGAGTGATCATCTTTTCAAATCTTATCAAAAGTAGAAAAAAGATATGATCCTATCTCTAAGTGAACCTAGAACACCCAAACTTGATATTGCTATCATTCTTGAGAAGGAAGTTCTTCCTTTGAAAGATAAAACTAATGTCTTTCCTCAAGAAGATTCCCAACCCATCCCCATGGATGTGACTATGTCTATGTCTAATAAACTTTCTAAAGGTAGACCTATACCTCCTCATCATGATGGACTTGGCCTCCTTCCTAAACCAAATATTCCTCCTTTATATGGAGCAGTTCCTCCTCCTTCCTCTTATAGAGAGAAGAGACCTTCCTCTTCTCCTATTATTCAACCTAAGAGACCACAACCTAAACACCCAAGTGATAAGGATGAGAACATTCCTCCTCCTCAATCTTCTCAACTTCCTACCAAGACTAGATGAAATCGTTCTGCACGTGAACGCCGATGAAAGCGTCGTCTTAGAGCTCAGGAAGCTACTTCTCAAACTTTTCAATCCCCCAAAACACCTTCAGCTAGTATTATTCCATTTTCTCCTTAGCCGAAAATTGAGCCAGAATCTCCTAAACATAAGATGCATGATGGTCTTGATCCTATGCGAGTTAAAGATCCTATTTTTATAAATCTTGATGATGATATAGATGAAAATGTTATTCATGATGAAAATGTTACTCCTCTTTCTTCTGATAGTGAATATGAATATGTTGATGTTGATAACCATTTATCTAACAAATTTTCTAAAGCACTTATCCTAGCTCCTAGACAAGAACAACGTGGCATGGAACATGAACATAGCCCTTGTTTGGATCTTGTGATAGCTCCATCTGCTATGTTGGATGTTCCTCCTCTAGCGTGTTTCCTGCCTTCCCGAAATATTGATCAGCAAGATCGGGGGGTGGATGATGTGCTAGACTAGTTCATTAGCATAGCAGACTCTCTCCTCCTTTCTTGATCTCTTTTGTTACTTCTTCTATGTGTTATTCTCATTCTTCTATTTGTTGTCCTTAGTGTTGTCTACTTGAGGATGATGCAAAGCATTGAGATCTCTTTTGGTCTCTCTCATGTTGACTCAAAAGACACATGTGTTCCCTTCTTCTAGGTGACCTTCCTTGATTGGGGAATGAAGAACAATTATGCATACATACATATGATATACATGAATTATCATATAGCATACTAACCCCAAGGAAAGTGAAGTCACCTCGTGCTTTGTGTTTTCTGTCTATTATCTTTGGGCTTATCTCACACTTGGGGGCTAAATCCTTGTGATAACGTGCTCCTTTCCCTTCTCATTTATTATATGTATCACTACCTTAAAGAAATCACCCCCGATGAGGCGTGTGCAATCACTTTAACGTAGGGGGGCATACACCCTGTTCATATCTCTTCAAGATACTTGAAAATTTCTTGGCAAACTTAGCTTTGCCTTGAAAATTTTTGGTATTTTTCTTGCATGACTCATAGTGAGGGAACCTTACTACTGACAGTCATGGTTCTCCCTCATGATCTTCCCTTTTACTTTGTCAATCAAAGTCATAAGATCCTTAGTCCACTGGGGGCTTGGTGTATCTTGCCTCCTTGACGTGGTGAAAGTCTTTCAATGTTGTTTCCTTGTACTTTATCGAAAGTATGGGCATACGCTTATACTCCCGCTAAAGTGGGGGCTAAATGTAGTGTCCTAAAATTATGACACTTGCAATTTCGACTGCATTTGGGTCTTCACGATGGCGGCGCAACATTGAGCCTGAATGGAGACCTCAAAACCTGCTTGTGACATCAAAAACTGCATCTTTCTGCACCTTGGCCTGATCCTCCTTGCACCCTGCTGTCCTGGGAGGTGGGACCATGGTGCTGAGTGCCCTGGTCCTTTAGGACCATGGCGCCTAGCGCCCTAGTCCCTCAGGACCATGGCGCCCAGCGCCCTGGTCCCTGACCCTATTTTGGGCCTGGTCTCTTGTTGGGCATCGGGTCTTCAAGTTTGCAATTTGGAAAATAATGTTCTTGGGTCGGCCTAAGGTCAGAAAAATCAGTCTCCTAACCCTATTTGACAAGTATATAAACTAATTTTCCTCTCCTAGAAAGGGAGGAAGGAGGTAAGCAAGAGCAAGATGCGGAAGCGATATTCAAACATTCAAACATTCAAGCATTCAAGCATTCCTTCAAGCAATTGAGTATTCTAAGTCTCCATTCAAGGCTAGGTGTTGCATTCAAAGACAAGGATTCAGCCATTGAAGAGGAGATCACCTACAACATACAACATACAACATCATTACACCTTCGCATGTAAGAATACAAACATTCTTACAACAAGGTATCAGTACTTGATTACATTACAAACACTTACATTTACAACATTCTCATTTCTTGGTTAATTCCAAAACCGGGGTTTGACCTAAAGGCAAACCCCTAATCCCTAACCCCCCAATCATCCTCTCTTTTTTGTGTGTAGGTTGCAAGTACGCGGCTATAATTGAAGATCTGGAATCCTTGTGCAGAGACGAACAGATCCCCCTTTGTTTCGCGGATTTTTTGGAGGACCGTGTGCACTCCGGGCGCCATCGTCCCATCAACTTTTGCTCAAATTTGCAGGACAACATCGTCTCAACATTTTAATACTAATTTTAGGTCCGTAGCTTCATCTCATGTCCCTATCTCTGTCTACAAGTGAATCTTTCTTACTTTACATGCATTCCTAGTTCAATCATTCTATCTACATTCTTTACAAAAGAGGGTATCCTTGATGTCTTAACCCTTGAAACTCATTTAGAATCTAATCTTGCATTGTGTGGGATTCGATCTTGTGGGTTTCAACCCCTCTTTTGAATGTAAAGTCTCTCCTAAGTGAAAACCGTCAACCCTAGTGACCTCCTTTCTCTCTCCTTGGAGTGGGGGGAACGTTTAGGGTTTGATTTTCCACTTTACACTAAGTTCCTAACTTGTGAAATTTAAGAAGATGATGCAAACTCTTTTAAACAACCATAAAGGAAGTATGTCACCCAAGAAAATCAAGATACAAAGAATCAAGAAATATAGAAAGCGGGGTATTGGGGAGTATTAAAGAATATTTGATAGGGAGAATATTAGAGAATCTCCAAAAGGGGGAGAAACATATTCCTATCAGATTAAATGTGAGTATACAACCAATTTCTTCTCATGATCCATTTATGGATACAATATTGTTGAACATCCCTTTTCCATTGATGTCAATGGGGGAGAGATATAGAAAGGGGGAAAGTTAGAGAGATAAGAAATATTATGTTGCCATCAATGAAAAAGGGGGAGATTGTTAGAAGTATTGCCATTGATGTCAAGAAGGTTATTATTCATGTGAAATCAAATGAACAAGGTTATGACCATTGATGTAAGAATGAGTTTGATAGAAGTTTTTTCATTTATGTCAAACAATAATTGGTTGAGAAAGCATGATGGACAAAGGCCACTAATCATTCAAAAGTTTGATTTAGAATAATTGAAAACATTTCTAATGATTTCATGTTTTACACCCAAGACAAAGGCATACATATGAAAGGTTTAGAACAGAATGAATGATGCAAATGGAGAAACAATTAATATGCTTAGTAGGTTTAAGTTCAACATCAATGAAAGTTAAAGATCAATACACTTATTGCAATGATAAAGAAGCCTTGGTGTGCAGTGATCACAAGGTGGTGATTAATGACTTCATATGTTAAATAAACTGATGCTTATGGAGGAGAGGTTACTAAGTAGCATAATACACATCAACAATATTGTTTGGAGAATGAAGGAAGCAACACTTCTGTTTATTAAAGACAAGGAGTAATTAATATGATTAAAATAAGTAAACAACAATTATCATATGCAATAAATAATATTGTTTCTATTAAATATAGCAATAAGATAAAGCATATTTTAGTGAAAATAAGACATCAATTATTAAAGAAATTAAAAAATAATTATCAGTATTTGAAAAGTAGTGATCCAATAAATATATGAAGGGTAGATTTTTAATATGTAATGAGAAACAATTAAAAAGGAAAACTAAATACAAAGTTCAGATAAAGAAAAATAAATAAATAAATAAGACAAAAATCAGAAGATAAAAAAATAGATAAAGTCCAAAAAAATAATTTTTATGAAGTCTATAACTTGCAAAAGGTGTGATTCATTTAGTTAAAACCAACAATTCATGTAAATATAGTAATTAATTTGTTTATAACAAATATATTAAAGGTGTGATTTTGTAGTGCCCCTCCCCGATCTATCCATTGTGATTGGAGGTGTAAGATATTTATGAGACTTTGCTACGATGTTAGATTAATGTTTATGTTACAATAGAATCTGATTATGTTCCTTATGAATAAGTAATTAAAAGTGATCCCGATTTTATGTTGTAGACACATAAATATGTCCACTTAATTAAATGAATATTAGTATTTATTTGATTATTTAACCATTAGTCAACAGTTAATTAAATTGATATTTAATTAATTCATCTTGAACCTCTTCTCCTATTAATTAAATAAATTATTCAATTTATTTAAATTAATTCATTAAACCATATTCTAACAATTAAATAAATAAATAAAGCATATTTGTTTAATTAACCTCTTTCCTCGTTTAAATAAATAAATAAATATTTAATTAAAATCTCTAAACTCCCCCCCCCCACTTGCATTCTCCTACAAATGCAAGTTGTAAAATTTTAGTTGAAATAAATGAATTTTATTTTAATTAAAATCCTATTATCTCTCACCCACTAAACCCACTTGCATCTTAAACCCCTTTTAGATTCTTCTAATCCACTCCAAATTAGCCTAATACCCCTCCCTAATTATTGTCACACTCCTAAGCAAAAATAAGTCACTTCTCAAAGCCTCCAAAGTCTTTGAAAAGCATTAAAGGCTTTTTATCCTTCAACAAGTTAACCCCTAAAGTCTTCTAAACCATTTATGGTTCTTACATAACCATATATGGCTCTTACATAATCATTAATGGTTAAACTCAACTCACCCACATGGTTAGAGGTTTTCCCTCTAACTCAACCCTCATTTAACTCATGGGTCTCTTCAAGCATTCATTGCTTTGACCATGGTTGTCCCCACTAACTCTTGCACAAGAATTTATCCATTGGATAAAGACATTATTCATTGGATAAAAACTGTATTTCCTAACTCAAGCCTAACCAAACCCTCCCAAGGTAACCTTCATGTCATTTCAAGCATTTAATGCTTCTTCCCTCTCCTCTCAAGACATCTCATGTTGACATTTGTCATCATGGGATTGGGTTGAAAGCTATCACATGGATCATAAACCCATCAATCCTGGGCCTTGTTAAGATTACTCAATCTTGACCATCCATTGCCATATTTATCCTATAAATAGAGCTCTCATTCTTCATTGTCCAAAAGAAGAAGTCTTTGTGCATCAAACTTATAGTTATTTTAAGAGAGCATTTAGAAGCATTAGCATTGTTATTTTAATAAAATTTACATAGACTAATTAGGTGCTTTCTCATAGTAACTTATTTATACTTGAATAAGAATTTGTTCTCATTTTCATAACCATCTTGAATCTTCATAAGACATCCATAAATAGTGCTAAAAGTTGAGAGCTACACTCATGTGGGACTTGGAGAGGAGAGGAACAAGGGAGGAGCATCTATGAGCATTTTAGGGAGCATCTTGTGGGATTTTCTTTCCCTTTTTTGTTTATGTATGCTTCTTGTTATTTGCTTTATATCTCTCTTGATATGCATGTTAAGGTTTTTAAGTTCATTTGTATTTCGTTTTGGTTGTGACTAACATATTAACATCTGAACTTTTCTTATGCCTTGTGCCCCTTTTTAGCATGCATCATTTGGTGAACCCGACATGAATCGAACACACAACCTTCTAATCATTCAGTCTGACTTTTATTTTTGTGATTTTCTTATAATTTTCACACATAGGTTGCACTTTAGCACTTTTGTCTCACGTTTTGGTGCCCTTTTCAGAAGAGTTTTAGTGTTTTAGTTAGAGTTTTAGCGCTTTTTCTATAGTTTTAGCGCTTTAGTTAAAGTTTTAGTGCTTTTGTTCATTAATTAATGTTGTTGTAATAATCTAGCACTTTTGTGCTCTCTGTCTATCAATTTGTTAACTCTATCAAACATTTTAAATTAGCGCTTTTGTTAATAGTTTAACATTGTTGTTTTTAGTTTAGCACTTTTGTGAGTACTTCAGCACTGTTGTCTGAAGTAGATCTTCTGTGTTCTCACAAAGTAGCGCTGTTGTAACATAGCTCAAAAAAAATTGTAACCAAAAAATAAAAATTAAACTTAGGCTTGTGGCTAAATATTTGACATTTCATTAACTTTTCTTCTTATAGGTCACTAACAATTTCTCGCAGGATTGGAGGAGTTAGAATTAGGAGTTTGATTTCTTTCTAGCTTTTCAAGTTGGGTAAAAAGAATTCATTTTCCTTTGGTTTAAAAAGAATCTCATCTTTCATTTTGGGATAAAAATCAACTACATCTTCATTTGGGCTTAAACAAAATCTCATTGTGAGGTAAAAAGAACAACAAATCAAAACACTTTGCTTTCTTGAAAGTTGGGGAAAAACATTTCAATTTGGGCTTTAAAAGAACAACAATCTTTCATTTCCTACAAATGGTAAAATTCACAATCAACCTTTTATTTGCAAGTTAAAAAGAACAATCAAACTTGTCCATTTATTTGCAAAAGCGATTTTCTTTTAAGAAAACGTGCTTTCATTTTGTTGACCAGGATTTCATTTTCCTAGTTAGAAAAAAAATTGCTTTGTGGAATAAAAAGAACATCATGTTTGTTGGAGCAACATCTCCAAATAGCAAATAGATTATATTGCAATAAAAGGTTAAAAAGAACAAGTGTTTTTCATGTTTGGAACGCTTGTGCAAATCTACAGAGTGGTCCCATTTCTAACACACACTATCCTCTCCCTTGTCTCGCATGGTCCTAGGTGCAAGAGAAAAGTGTTAGTAATGCTCTAAATTTTCTATTTTTAAGAGAGGCCTACCAAGAGACACATCACTCTTAAGAATGACCTTGCACGGTAAATCCTTTCAGCCACTATAGAAATCAGGTGAGAGTGAAAGCTATAGCCTTGGGTGTAGTTGTTTGTACAGTGTAACTTTTTGAAATGACATATGAGCCCCACCACAAGTTACAAGGCTCTTAAGTGAGTCACTGCAAAATGAACTTACATCCAAAAACAACAAACATTACTAGACACCTCTTATTTTAGAATCCCACCCATTATATTGATTGAGGATATTTGTGAAAAGTTCAGTGCAAGAGCATAGATGGTTTTTCTCCCAAGATACTCACCATACATATTTCCTTGAGTATAAACGGGTCTTTTTGAAAGGCTACTTGTAGCTTGATGAAAGTAGTGACTCCCCCATCATAGGGATCATCTATCTATTATGCTCATGCAAGACTTAGTATATCACATCCTTACCTGCCATGGTGGGATACATAAGGTATGTAGTACCAAAGTCGAAGAAATATCAAGATGTGGGCTGAAAATATCACAACTGCCCATGACCTTAGCAATAAAAGTGTTTGAGTTGTCTTCATCTTGTTTTAGACTAGTAAAAATTTGGGTTGACTTTAGGCTTTGGGAACATAAAATACATTTACAAAGGGTCAAAAAGTTCATGATTGGGTTGATTTAGACCCACACTTGTTGTGCCTTTATTGAAAAGGGGCAAGATTATTGTGCTTGTGTGCTTGTTGTGTTTTCTCATCAAAAGGTTCAAAAATAGTTGAATCAAAGTATCCATCCAAACAAATCTACCTCAACAAGTGAAACAAAGTATTAGTTTGTATGACCATCACTCATATCTTGAGAAAAATAAATCTTCATCGAAAGACCAAATTGAAGAAGAGACAAATTGGTTCAAATGATTTTATCAAGAAAAGAAAATTTTTTTATATCAATAAACAACTCTTTCTCTCACATAGAGTATTCTTGTGTCATATGCACTTATACCTTTAGGGAAAATCCAACGAACTTGACAAAGAGCCTTTGAGAAATAGAGCTTTCACTTAGTATAGAGCTTTTGATTATCACAAGAACAAAGGGGGCAAGATCAATCCTTCTTTCTTTTCTCAAATTTGTATCACATACAACGAAGCTCGAGAGGAACCACCAACCCCTGTGAGAGAGGAAGAAGTAGAAACCCCCTTCATAATGGAATAATTTTATTGCAGCATATATTCTATCCACTTTTGTCATGCCCAACTTTTGGGCACGAACGGAAATTTTATTTTTTTTAAAATGCTTAACTAATTATCGACTTTCTTAATTATTATGTTGCAACTTGTTTGTTCTCAACTACAGTTGGTGTAGATCAGGCGATTAAATTCAGTTGGGTGACAAGGTTTACTAAGTCATCTACGAGCTAAGATGTTCCCCAAAAGGATTAACACTGATCTGCATTAATGATTAATTAAAATCTCCAGAATATCGACTAATCTCGAATTAGATGATCTAAGTATTTTATTATCTTTCTGAACCACCTTGGCACTAAAATTTAGTTGACCAACCCATGGAAGCACCTTATTAAAACAAATCCTTCAAGAAATAAAATTACTTTATAACATTTGACTTAATTTGCCCTCTTGGCCCTACAATTAATTTTGTGTTTACACCCTTCTTCTTAAACCTAGTCTACTTAAATATTCAAAAAAAGGTCTTCTTATAAAATTTCCTCTAATTCATTAGAAATTTAAAAGGGTAAATAACATTACCTAAATTCAAACAATCAATTAGATGATTCTAGTTAAACAAGGAATTAAGCCCTCCTTGAAATAAATCCTCTCTTGTAAAAATTCTTCTACATTTAGCCAATATTGAAGGACTTGGTTTAACCATTAACAAATTTAGTTCTTAATGAATACCAATTTAAGATTACTTACATGTATATATATATATATATATATATATATATATATATATGTACATGTATATATATTTACACACACATATATATATATATATAATTATATTTAATACAACTATTTATACATTATATATATATATATATATATCTATATATATATATAAGAATATATATATATACACATATATATATATTTGCGTTTTATATAATCATTTATATGTTTAGCTATAAACCCCATATAACAAAAAAAGTCTCACATGTTTATTTAATTTGGGGGTGTTGCCCTAACCCGAACTAGGGTTAGGGCGAATAGAATAACTCCCCTTTTTGTTTATCCCGTGAGTGGTGAAGCAGGGTGTGATCGGCGGCCGAGGAGGAAACAACCCACGAAGCACACAGCGGCCGAAGGTGTTTTGTAGCGAAACGCAGCGTGAAGAGGGGTTTGGCGGAGCGCAGAGGGGGGGAAAAGGGAGCCGGCAGCGCGGCACAGCTGGCTGCGGACGGCGCCGCCTGCAGGCTACGGCTCCCGCAGTCTGCGGGTGCCGCAGGCTGCGGCCGCCGCTGCCCACAAGCGCGGTCCCCGCGTAACCCACGCACAGCAAGTTCTTTGTGTTATACATTTTTTTCTTGCGATACAAACAGGGTTTAATACCCCCGTGGGGTATAACGCAGTTTCTCTTGCTTATTTCATTTTTTTCAAGCGATGTTTTAACACATATGATTTTATAATATGTTTTTTTTTTTTAAAAAAATAACACATATATATATATATATATATATATATATATATATATGATTTGGAATATAACATGCATAAAGTTTTCTGTACTGGCAGTTTACTTATAACAGGGATATATATATATATATATATATATATATATATATATATATATATATATATATATATAAGATAAGGTTATATATATGTATATATATATATATACATTTTTAGTGAGAGTCTTAGCATTAAATCAGTTTTTTTTTTTTGTAGTAAAACCAGATCTGTAAATGGGTCATTTGTCTCCTTTATTTTGAAACATATTCTTCAAGTGATATTTACATGTTTAAATATGTATATAAATATATATATATATATATATATATATATATATATATATATATATATATATATATATATATATATATATATTTATATTTATTTATTTATGCAAGGTTATTTGCCACTCTACTAGTTCTATATTTCATTTGAAAACAACTAACAATGCATACTTTTTAGCAACTAATAATGCAACCTTTTGAGTAACCAAATAACCTTAACTCTAAATGCAATATATCTTTTTTTTTTGTAACAAAGTACTAAAACTAATTGCTAAATGTATTTTGTTTTTTTTGGAAGAAATAAACTAATATAACAAGTTTTATTTTCTGCAATAAACAGCAATTAAAAGACTGTTTTTAATTAAATATACAACAACCTAGTTTCATCTATTTTGCAGAATACATGTAAAATGAAATGCATCTACCTTTCCTTCTTGTTAAACATAAAAATTTCCATACAATCTAATACACTATTTCTTTCATTGGCAACTAACTAAAATAGGAAAACATCAAGTATTTCATTTTCTTTTGCAAAACTACCAAGTAGGAAAAAAAAAAAACATGATTATTCATTGACAAATATAAATACAAAATGGGTAAGGATACAAAATAAACAATAATACCAATGGGTTGAAATCCCTACAATGCTTCTCTTTTTTTTTTCTACATAGTAACTTGAGAATAATACAACACCTTCTTTTCTTGAAAACAAATGCTACAAATGCTCATTTTTTTTTTCATTCTATTACATCATTAAATCTATCTTTTTCTCTTTTTTTTTTAAAACACCTTTCTGCAACACAAAACAGCAACATAACCCTTTACTTCATCCTTTCCCCTTCCTCATGCAACCTGCAATAAAACACATTTTGACCATGGGAAGCTCACCTCCCAGCCTAGGCTTACTAGAAGCCACCCCCGAGCTTGGAGAACCAAGCACTAGACGGGTTACAAACATGCAATCCCCACAACAAACATAGGAACACATTTACATTCAAATATCCCTTCCCAAGCTACACATTCACCACTTTCATGGTGACTCTTCCATGGGTGGAAGTGGACCAAGTACCAATGGGGAGAATGCATGCCAAAAACAATACAACATAAACCACCTCATGGCAATACAAATGCAACCAAAAATACTTCCATAATCCTTATGCCCCCCAAAAGGCTCATGGCCATATTTACTCCCCTTATGACCCCCAAATGCATACACAAGGCTATGCATCAAGGGTCACCAAGGACACCCTTGAGAACACTCTCCATGAGGAGAGCCTCTCACCCATGGCTGTCAAACTCCTTCCACCCCAAGATCTTCCTACCCTCCCAAGGATAGGAGATCTTGGACACTCCCAAAAACAACAAGAAATACAAACAAACACATAGAAAGAAAACTACACATTTTAACTTCAACACAAAAACTTCATAAAACACAATCTTTCAAGCAACTCTTTTCTTTTACAAAACAACATAAACTAACATTTACAACATAACAAGAGGAAGAAGGGAGTAACCAACCTTATTTTGCCAAAAAGGTTTGCTAAGTTTAGTTGGGGATGAGCTGCCCAATTCCACACTAACTTTCTCCAAATTCCACCAAAATGCTAAACTCCTACTAACTTTTTTCAAAACAAGCATAATCTCCCAGCAAGGAGAGTGGGTGATTACTCACTAAGCTTTCAAATTCTTGCCTAAGAAGGCCTCTCACACACTTCCCAACCCCCTTGGGTGAGGTGTGAGTTCCCATTGGTTGCCCTTCCCAAACTCTTGCACATTACTCAAATTGGAAAGGGAAAAGGTGGAAGAAGATGGGGAAGAGAGTTTAACTTCTAAAAGGAAGGTTCTCTATCCTAGGAAGAACTTTCTAAGTTCAATTTTCGTGCATCTTGAAAATATCACTTTTTGAAGTGACTACATAGTCACATGGGAGAAGCCACATGTTTCAAAACACCCCTAACCCATAGGTATACCCTTTGGACCTTTGGAAAAGCCTAAAAACTTACCCTAGGAGTCCATTAAACCCTTTGGAAACCCCACTGAAGTTTACCTACGGGTCAAGCTTGAGTTGACCACTCCCAAGACTCCCTACCCAAGGCAGATTTGGGACCACACTCTTGTTTTTGAATGACTTTGGTAGAAACAAAACTCCCTCCAAGAGACAAGTCAAAATTAGTGACACTTAATCAGCACATGTGTCAAGTGACACAATAAAAATACAATATAAAAAGCACACATGGGATTTGTCTCTTGTAGGTTTACACATATACATATAAATTAAATTTTACACTCAAGCATTATACACATCACAAATAAAATACATTACAAGGGGGGTGTTGTCTCTCCAAATAGACAACTCCCGGCTTAACAAACGCACATTGGTCTAGGCTTGGTTCTCCATTAAATTCCATGGTCACATGGATAATTCTCCTACGCATCTCAATTAACACATTAGTAACTCCAAATAATCACAATTATACATAATCAAATACATGGATTTCATTACACATCAAACACTCATACATTTGACAACAATAATTCAATATCTCATTTGTTTCAAATTAAATTTCACATAAGCAATTAACATAATTTCCCAAAATTTAACCATTCGTAAATAAGCATCATTTTTCTATCATCAAAATGAAATCCTGCAAATTCCCAATAACGACATTCACCATCATAATGTAATTCTATTCTAGTAACATATCTAAAGTTTCATAATCCTCATGCATGAAATAAAACATCAACATATGTCAGTGTGATCCAAATCATGGAATCATATAAGTTCTAAGTCCATAATGCATAAAATAAAGCATCCATAATAGTCTCAATATGCAAAAACTGAAAATGTCAAACTGAATCGGGGTAGGGCCTCACAACTTTCACATCCAAACATCACAAATTCACTCAAATCTAAACACAAAGAGGTCTTGTCCTTAGTCCTTTCAGATATTGCTTAAACAAACCAACAAATCACTTTTAGGGTGTCTCTACATCTAGGATCAATCATCCTAAGAGGAATTTCTACACATCTAAGATAGGTTAAAAGTAGTTTATGAGTGCATCCTCTCATTACTAGGTAGCTTGGATTGTAACACATCTCAAACCTTTCTATACTTCATTGCATCAAATTGTTGAAAAACACAAAAGCAATTCACAAAGAACTCTGTTGACATCCAACCTTTAGTATTAGAGATCTATCTTCCACCAAACATTTCACAAAGCTTGTCTTCCATCAAACATTTCCTCACAACCTCATAGTCATTTTTAAAAACATCAACTTTCAAAACGATGGCTCAAACAAGATCAATGACAAATCGACAACCAGAAATTGAAGAGGATGAAGAAAACCTCAACGATTTTCATGAAGCCTTTGGAGGAGGCACTAATGATAAAGAACCTAGCACTCCAACTCCAAAATATATAGAAAGAGAACAACATAATCCAAAATTCAATAGACTCTTTGATGAAATTCTTAGAAACAATGCCAATGCTCATTTCTTGAGACTTGCTCAAGAGGGTGCCAAAGTTCCCTCCAGTTTTGATACAACACAATTATGACAGACCTACAAACAACATAGCCATCACGATGGTGGAGGAGGTGGAGAATACTTCCACTATGAGCTTAATCGTCAAGGAAATCCTCCTCCCCTTTAGAAATAGACATTTTGAGGCAACAAGTAGAAAATCTCACCCAACAATTGAATAGTGGTGTGAAGACCACTTGATTCTCACTTAATGACATTTTTCCCTATCCTTTTGATAGGAACATGCTTATTCCACCTTTTCCATGAGGGTTCCAAATACCCAAATTTGAAAAATATAGAGGGAAAGGAGATCCTAGGGATCATGTGCAAGAATTTCACTCCGCTTGCTTAGAGGTGGCCTATGAGGACACATATCTGATGCACCTCTTTCCTCAAAGTTTGGGAGGCACAACCACACAATGGTTTTCATGACTGCAAGGTGGTATTAGAACATTTGAAGAACTGGTCCAAAAATTCATCGCTCATTATGCGCACAACATAGAATGTGACGTCACCATGGTAGATTTGTGCAACACAAAATAAAAACCAAGGGAGTTGTTCTCAACTTTCCTACAACAATGGAGACAATTGTCTAGCAGACTCTCCCTTCATCTACCTAAGCAAGAACTAGTGGAAATTTTCATCTCCAACTTAAATGATGAAATGTAATTTCATTTGGACATGAAGGGCACATAATCCTTTGAAGAAATGATAACTCAAGGGCTCAAATGTGAAAGAGCCCTCATCAAAAAGGGACTTATCAAAATTTATAATAAAAACAAAGATGACCCTTGTCTACACTATAATAGCAACAAACCAAAATTTTGGAACAAAAACAAGAACATTGTCAATGACATGATAGTGGAGACAAGAACAGTGAAAATTACACAACCTATGGTCAGGTTTGCAAGACAAAATCCCCCTACTAACAACAACACCATCAATAATCCACAAAATCAAGGTTGCAATACACAACAAGAGGAACCAAAACAAAAACAACAAAACTACAAGCCAAAATGCACATATACACCCTTAGGGGAACTTATCAAAATGGTCTTATGCCAATTAATATCCTCCAATCTTGTGACCTTACCAAAAAATTCCAATTATGAGCCACAAGTCAAACCACCATAGTGGCGAGATCATGAACATTATGAGTTTCACCAAGGAAGAGGGCATAAAACAAGCAATTATCATCGGCTAAAAGATCTTGTTGAGGATCTTATCGATAGAGGAGAAATTGATATTGAAGGACATGACCCAAACTCATCCAATGATGATCACCTAATGTTCAAAAACCCACTTCCATCATGTTGGTGTCCAAAACCACAGATTGGAAAACCAAAGACTTGCCTAATCCTCAATTGATCCAATCAGCCTTGGCCAACGAACAGGGATGGTCAAAGACCAAATCCCTCTACACTTTAGGCTCCACTAAACCTAAGTGGGTGTACCTTACACTTTCAAGCACAAAAGAGGTTTGTTTTTAATGAATTTAAACTATGGTAATTAGCAATTGTAGGGATCGCAAAAGGTTTTCCTGCAACTATGTTAATAGAAGTGTTTTTTATTAAATGCCTTTAAAATTGATGAAAAAAGTGTGAATATAGTTCTATTATGCAAAATATTACTGTTAGAACTTTAAGCCATTATGAAAAAAAGTAGTACTTATAGAAATTAGAAGATTTGTTTCTTTGGTAAGGACCTAACGCATACAAACTTATTCAACAAAGATTAATAACAAACTAGTGCTTTTATTTGATAGTTAATGAGTAACTTTGTGGAAAAGGATCACTATCAACTCAAGAGACAATTATAAGACCATCACTATGAATGTTTCATTATGTGTTGCATGAGCAATAAAAACCCAATTTTACATTCAATACAACATCATGTGATGGCACATCACAACAAATCTAAAAGATTTATCAAGTGGATAGATCATTCCATCAAACACAAAATTACACATAATGATATGAGGATAAAAACATGAAATCTTGTATATTAACTTCTAGAATAAGAATGTACACAAAAACTGCACTTACAAAATACTCCAATACATTTAGTTTGCACAAAATAAACTCCTCATTCCTATTAGACCTTTCTAAAACATAAAACTTGAAGCCCAGCTAGTGGTAGAAAATATCTATTTTTTTTCATGATACAAAAATGACTCACTACATATATGTGAGCCAAAGGATTTGAATGAAAGGACACACCCTTTCATCTTGTTAAACTAAACTTAACTAAAACCTAACACTTAACTGCTTAACTACTAGACACAAAATCTCATCAGATTTTCTTCGTGTGGATCCAATCCACCCGATCGTGAGCATTAAATAATGGGTGTCGTATCAGATATTCCAATGGCTAATCGGCGTAACCCTACCCAATAATTCAATTACTTGGCATCACCTTCATTTTGTGTTCCTTCAATTACCTTTTTGTCTTTCTGATCAGTATAGGTCACTCTGATCAGTCCATCGGATCTCGCCCCGACCGTTTCACTTTCTTCCTCCAGGCTTGACTTATCTCGATGGATCCTCCTTTCCTTTCTATTATTCATCTTGTCTTTATGTTGGATCAGGGTATGTTTCTCTGATGAAACCTCCTTTTATTTATCTCTCAAGTTGCTCCATCGGGCTTCGGAATGAATCACTTAATACTTTATTCAATGGTCCTATGACGTTTAACTTTCCTTTTGATCGGCATAACTTTACCCGATTGCTTCATCAGGCGTCGACATAGCATATTTTCCTTGCTTCTGATGGTTATAGCTCCCCCGATAGATTCGCCCTCTATGGCATTTTTCCCATCACGCCTCGGCACAACTTGAAAAATGCTTCCCGATAATGTATGCTATCTCGATGATTCTTCTTGCACCTTACTCTCCTTATTGGGTTGCTTCAGTCTATCGGCGTATGTTTTACCGATGTAATCACTTTGTTTGTGATGAGCTCATCTTTCTCATCAAGTATTGGGATAACTCAAAATGCATCTCCCCAATGTTGTATGTTATCCTAATGAGTCTTGCTCCCCTTCTTTCTTGGTACCGCTTTATCGAAGAAAGTCTCTCTGATAGAGTCGCCTTCTCCACTTAGTGCATCGGGTATCGGGGTAACATAAATTAGGACCTCCTGATAACTCGATGTTATCACTATGAATACATCACCCCATCGGTTATCGGTAAGAGCTCCACCGATAACCCCATCGGGTATCGGGATAACATTTTTTCCTTATTTCTGATAGTGTATATTACTTTGATGACTTCAACTTCTTATCATATCATCGTTGTAACTCTCCTTTATGGATTACCACTAAGTCAGACTTCTTCACACCGCTCACACCTTTTAGGAAACACCATTGGCATGAGTTACTCCGATCAAAACACTTTGTTCTCCCTGGGTGATCTCATTGGGATGACTTATGGTGATAAGAAAAGTTTTGCATTTTTTGCAAAAGAAGCCCTTCTCCATGGATGCAACTTTTAATAACCATACTTTAAGGTTTCTCCCACACCATTGACATCTTTGAACATGTTCACAACCCTACTCTATGCTGATCTTCCAAAAGTGCTTCTGCAATGAAACTAATTGTGAAGATTAGGATTGCCAGAATGCCATCATACTTAACATTCCCCTTGAATATGCCCAAGTGATACTTTTTGATGAAGACACTGCAACATATCACTTGCACATACAATCCAACAATAAATTCTCTTATGATAAAACTATATGCAAAAAGTATCCATATATAGCACAAAAATATTTTGTAAAAATATGTGCTAACAGTGGCTCTTTCTGGGGATGTATGTTCTTTTTAAGGACATAGCAAGATCTTAGCTATTTCTAGAAAGAAGACCAAAATAGAAAATTGAAAACGCAAAACAGAAAACAAAAGGAAAACTATATTACTATGATACAAGAAATACTCCCTGATTATTAAGAGAAGAAATGCTTGAGGTATTGAGCATGGACTGCAAATTCCAGCACTTCGCTATCAATATCCTATAATTAATATGAGGTTTCTCCACTTTTTTCCAAGATGATATAGGGTCCTAGCTAAAGTGCATCAAATTTTCCATGTTTTCCTTTGTCTTGGTCCCAAGCATTCCATTTAAGTACCCATTCTCATTTTTCAAATGTTCTGTCACAAGCATTTTTATCATGTAAAGCCTTAACCATCTATTGCCTTTGAATGTTTCTTTCATGAGCCTCTTTTCTATACTCATCCAACTCAGCTAGCTACATCAACCTGTCCCCCATGAAGTTTACTTCCTCTGAACACTCCTCTACAACAAACCTATAAATTGGAAGCAAATTATTTAAGGGTAATCTTGCTTCTTTGCCATATATAAGCTCATATGGAGCAAAACCTGTGGATTTCTTGACTATTACTCTGTCAGCCCATACTGCTAGGATCAATTTTGAATCCCAAGCTCTTTTATTATCACCCAACATCCTTTTAATAAATAATCTACAACAAGTTCTTATTGCTTGATTATGCTTTCCCATTTCCCTGGGGATTGTAGGGTGATGAATAGGACAAAGTGATGCCATAATTTTCATAGAAATCAGAGAACTCCCTAGATCTAAAACACATTCCAGTGTCCACCACAATTTTGTGAGGTACTCCAAATTTGGTCAGAATGTTTTCCAAGAGAAATTTTGTCACAACTTTTCTTGTAGCCTATCTTCTAGGAATAGCTTCAACCCACTTAGTGAAATAATCAGTAGCTACCAAAATCCATTTATGCCCACCACTAGATTTGTTTTCTATTTCCCCTATGAAGTCAATATCCCACATCCAGAATGGTTCTTCTGTATGCATGGGTCTGAGAGGAATAAATCCATTATACTTAGGCTTTCCTGAAATTTTTTGACATGCTTCACATTTTCTGATATAAGCATGACAATCCTTGAAAACATGGGGCCAATAATAACCAACATTAAGAATTTTATGGGCAGTGGTTTTTGCTAAGAAATGACCTCCACATACACCTTCATGTAAGTCTTTTAAAACAATAGTTACTTGACACTCATCTAGACACAATAAGAGAATACCATCTCTATTTTTCCAGTATAAATCTCCTTTAAGTAATACATACCTAGATATTTGAAGCGTTAAAGTTCTTTTTTGACAATCATTTAAACTATCAAGACATTTCATATATTTCAAGTAATAAACAATATTTGTATACCACAGTCACCTTTCAATGCTCATTTGTGCATCTTCAAACTCTATTTGATTTACTTGTGCTGCTTCAAGATTGGATTCTGCCATCAAATTTGCTAAACCCTGACCCCTCACCAACTTTGTGATTTGTATATCAATATTGAATTCTTGGATCTGGTTTATTCATCTACATCTCCTTCTAGTTGTCTTTGATTGCCTGAAAATGTCTTTAACAACAACATTTGGTACATATGTAATAACAGTGGCACCAACTAGATAGGGTCTAAAAGCTTTTACGCCTTTCAAAAGAGCATAAGCCTATTTTTCATTTAAATCATAGTTCAACTTAGATGCCTGCAATGTTTTGCTAAAGAATTTCACTAGTTGTTCATGGCCCTCATCATTCTTTTGTAACATGACAACAACAATATTATGGAATGAAGCAAATGAAAACACTTGGAAAGGCTTGGAGAAATCAGGGGACTTTAATACAGGGGCTTCCTTGATGGCTCTTTTGATGTTTACAAAATCTTCAAGGGATTCATTCATCCACTTTATTTCAACACCCTTTTTTAGCATTTTAGCAATACATTTTACAATTTCAGAGAAGTTTGATACAAATCTTCTTACAAAGTTAATTTGACCAAAAAAAGATTGAATTTCCTTAACTGTTTTAGGGATTTGAATCTTATCAATAGTAGCAATCCTTTTTGGATTGATTCTCACACCATCTTTTGAAACAAAATGACCTAAAAAAATTCCTTCAGTAACTCCAAAATGACACTTTTTGGGATTTAAAGATATGCCATATTCTAATGCTCTAATAAAGATTTTTTCTAGGTCATTGCAATGATCTTCTACTTTTTTAGAATAAGAAGTCATATCATCCTGGTAAGCTGCCAAGATATAATCAATCAACCCCTCAAAGGCTACATCCATAGCCCTCTAGAATGTAGCTCCTACATTTGTCAGCCCAAAAGGCATCCTAGCATAGACATAGGTGCCCCAAGGTGTGGTGAAAGCAGTTTTGAACTTTTTCACTTCCCTAACTTTGACTTGATTATAGCCTGAGAAGCCATCCATCATAGATAACAATTCATTTCTAGTGACTTTATGCAAAAGAGCCTCTGTGTTAGGTAAAGCATAATTATCTTTTAAAGATGAAACATTTAAATTCCTAAAGTATACACACAGTCTGATATCACCATTCTTTTTTCTAACTGGGACCAAATTGGACACCCATGTTGAGTGCCTTATGGGCTCAATAATACCAACATTCCTCATTTTCATCAACTCTTCTTTCATCTTGGGATCCAAAGTAGGGTTTATTGGCCTTTGCTTTTGTCTAAAAGGCTTTGCATCAGGCTTCAAGGGTATCACATGCTGGAACAAGTCTTCCCTATATTCTTTAAGGTCATCATATGACCAAGTGAAGACATGTTTGTACTTCCTTAGCAAATTAATCAATATTGTTCTAGTTTTCGGTGTGAGCTTGTTTCCAATATATACTTCTCTTGGATTGCTTTCACTTCCCAAATTTATTTTTCAACATCCTCACATCCTCCTGAATTAGGTCTGAAACTTGCTATATCCTTATCGTCAAACATTCTTTCAAGCTCTATCAATCCCTTTGGGATTTTATTTGTTTTCAACTGCAACACCTCTTGCCCAAGTACAATCTCCTTGCCATCCTTGTCCTCCACAAGTCCATTCCAATCAATCCACTGGTGCTCATACTAATTCTCACAAAACAAAAACTTTAGTAAATCCCTGTCATCATCAAATACTTCCCAACTGTTTACATTGTTAGGGACTAATGGTTTGGTCTTGATTTCTACTTGGGTAATATCATCAAAAGGAATATCATTATGTTTGATCACCAGGTTAGCCATGAAGTCTGCCAAAATATTATTAGACCTTTCAATCCAATTGATGGAGAAAGCATCGAAGAGTTCAATGTAATCCCAAACCTTGTTCCCGTAGCTTCTTAATTTTTCTTTTTTGTAGCAAATTTGCCTCTAATTTGTGAAACAACTAATTTTGAATCACCGTAAATTGTTAGTAACTTAATGCCATGTTTATTTTCTATTTTAAGTCCTAATAAAAGGGCCTCATATTCAACAATATTATTAGTACACTAAAAAGATAACAAGAAAGAGTATTTAAAATATTTTCCATTAGGTGAAATAAGTACAACTCTTGCTCCATTTCCATCCTTACTACAGGCACCATCAAAATACAATTTTCAAATTAAATTTTCTTTTTGTTTAAATGTTTCTATAATTTTATCTTTTACAGGTTTAGAAATACTTACATGAAAGTTGTCCATATCTGAGTGGCAAAAGCAAGTCACTTCATCAGGATCAACTTCTTCTATGAGGTAGGGAGATCTTGGTTCTCTATTTATCCTCACCTCTTTCCCTTTCACTAGAATAGTGGCATATGACAAGTCAAGCTGGACATGTCCACCCACCAAGTTAGACCACTGTCTAGACAACAACATCCCATAGTTCACAGACACTTGTACAACTGTGATATCTGTCTTGTATGTAGTGTCTGGGCAGGCTGGGAATCTGAACTCAACATCCTTCATAGTTCCTACTACATGAACTGACCTATTGTCCATGGCATAGCACTTACCGTAAGGTGTATCAACATGCATTCCCAATTCATTCATGACATCCTCTGGCATGATATTTACTGCTGCTCTTGAATCTATCATGCAATTTTTTAGCATTTTGTGTTTATTAGCAATGTTAGATAGAAAGGATCTACCTGTGTGAGATTTTTGGTAATAGATGTGCCAAGATATAACACAGGAGGATCTTCTTTTGATTTAGGATCTTCCCTACTTACTTCTCCAACATTAGATATAATTTTCAATGTCTCATTCTTGTAGTTTGGGAATTTCTTTACTTCTAGCAAAGGAATAGATATCTTTACTTGAGACAATGCCTGGGACATGAATGAATTACTATTTGAAGTGGGCTTACGTACTTGCTTCTTCTCCAAAGGCTTAATTAGTTTTGGCATTTCTTGTTTCTTGGTTTGTCCTGGTACTGCTTCCTTTCCCTTTTTGGCATTTGCATCTTTGCTTTTGAAAATGTTGTCTTTGTTTCCATCTGGTTTTTTAATTTTGGAAAACACACTTGCTATCTTGCCCTACTCATTATTTACATTCCTATTTCTCAACTGATAATTGCTCTTTACTTGTTCTACTACTGGAATAGTGAAGGCTTTCTTTTCTTCCTCAGTTAAGTTTCTTAATGAAGGCACTGTATCATCCTGAAATAATCTTCTCAAAGCTAGAATGTCTTCATCATCATCATTTGAAAAGACCTTTTTTATACTATAATGTTGGTTTTCTCTCATTTGCTGCACATTAGAAAAATGCTCCCCCTTGAATGAATCTTCATCCCTTCCCCAATATGGATAAGATGAAAGTACATTTATAGTAGGTTCACAATCCTCATTATGATTTTCCTCCTTGATTAAACCTTGGGCAATCATGCACTGCTCTACAACATGAGGTAAATTACAAACATCACACCATGGATATTCATCTAAAAAATTTGTGGCCTTTTTCAGTGGATCAGGAGTTTCTTTGCTTACATGAGGCTTTACTGGCTTCCCATCCTTCCAATTTGTGTTATATGACATATCATGTAGCCTCGACCTATTGTAATTCATTTGCTTATTATTTTTATATGGTGGCTTTTCATTAGGATTTTGCTTACCCCTTAGGTCCTTAAGAATGTCCATGATCTGAGTAAGTTCATCTTTCTTGGGGACCCTAGAATTGTACAACTTTGGATCATCTCTCTTGGAAACCTTCCCAGCAAATTTCATGTTATTCTCAATGGTAGTAGCTGTCTTGAATGCTTGTTGTAGAGTATTAGGTCTATGAGACAAAATCTCATAATGGGTTTTATTGTCAAAAGCACTCAAATAAAAGTTAATCGGAAATTAATCAACAGGTCTGACATCTCTAGGTATTCTATTTAGTACTTTATTAGATCTTTTATTAAACTCCGCAACTGATTCATTTTTATTCTTCTTTATACTTGTTAATTCATGCGATGCAAATGAAGGATCATTGTGATCTCCAAATTCTTCAAAGAACAATGTTACAAATTCTTGCTAGCTGCCAATACATCTATCAGGAAGGCTTCTATACCATTCTCCTGCATCTTCTATCAAAGATTGAACAAAAAATTTCATGAATACATCTTCATGAGGAACCTCAAATTCTTAAATGATATTTTTTACATTAACTACATGCTATTCTGCTGAATCAATTCCATTTCCTGAGAATTTAGGGATGGCTAATCTTAAATCATTAGTGATCTGATTTGGATAACCAACAATGCCAATGAAATCCAACTATCTGTATCTTTCAATGATCATAGGCCGTCTGCCAACCTGATTGTTGTTTTGATTGTTCATATTTCCTCTATTGAATCCACCATTGCTACCATAATTACCATTGTTCCTATTGTCTCCACCACCATTATTATTTCTATTATTTCCATTATTACCTCCATTGCCATTATTGTTGTTTCTATCTCCACCATTACCATTTCCATAATTTCCATTGTGACCTCTATTATTTCCATTATTTTGGTTGCTTCCATACCCATTACTTCCTCTATTATTATTTATATTGTTACCCCTATTGCTTCTATTCTAGTTCCCATCATTTCCCCCATTTCCATTTCTTCTTCCATTAGCCTGGTTGTTTCTCTGCCTTTCTTCACTGTGATCCCTATGCACATCCCTCCATCTTCTACTTCCATTTAATAACGGGTTATCAAAAGTTACAAAAGACTGCTCTATTCTTCTCATATGAGGGGGATTGTATTTAGGAGTTGTTGGCCTACTTCCCTCACCTTTACTTTTGTCTTCTATCCCTTCTGACCTAGGGCTTTGAATTGTATCTCTTTTTAATCCTAGTTTTTGCAATACCCAATCTGGTTGTCTCCTAAAAGCCTTTGCCATTTTGGATTCATCTCCATTTAATTCAGCCATTTTAAGTATGATTTCATCCCATTTCCTCTTCTGTTCCTTAGCAATCAGGGTTTCATCATGCCCATCTTTATTAGTTTTTGCATTTAAGGTATAGAAAGGATTTTCCTCCAGATTTTCAAACTTATCACCAGATGAAGAGCCATCCTCTCTACTAGGAAACTTCTTATAACCCCCAAATTCCATACTTGGTGTTGATTTATTTTCTTTGTATCTTTTCTTTGGACTCAATAGAACAAGATTATCTTTTCCCTTATGCAAATACCTTCTCCCCTGCATTAATTTTATTGATAAATGCCTAGGGGTTTCTCTTACTTTCTCAAATAACAATTATTATTCATGTATTAAATGTAGAGTCACCGCCTCCTAAGAGGAACAATATTTTTTATTAATCTCCTGGGCTATTTCCTCCAGTAGAGTCTACAACGAACCACCAAAGACTCTGAACACTTCCTAAGACAACTCCCCAACAGAGTCACCAATCTGTTGTGTGACTCGGATGGGGAAAACAAAACTTATCAAATCTTAAATGAAAAAAACACCAAAGCTTCTAGGTTAATGTCAAACTATGTATGACAACTCCCCAGTAGAGTCACCAATCTATTGGTGCCCAAAACCAAAGACTTACCTAATCCTCAGTTGATCCAATCAGCCTTGGCCAATGAACAGGATGGTCAAAGACCAAATCCCTCTACACTTTAGGCTCCACCAAACCCAGGTGGGTGTATCTTACGCTCTCAAGCACAAAAGAGGTTTGTTTTGAGTGAATTTAAACTGTGGGAATTAGCAATTGCAGGGATGGCAAAGGGTTTTCCTGTAACTATGCTAACAGAAGTGCTTTTCATTGAATGCCTTTAAAACTGATGAAATAAGTGTGAATATAGTTGTGTTATGCAAAATATGATTGTTATAACTTTAAGCCATTATGAAAAAAAGCAATACTTATATAAATTAGAAGATTTGTTTCTTTGGTAAGGACCTAATGCATACAAACTTATTCAACAAAGATTAATAACAAACTAGTGTTTTTATCTGACAATTAATGAATAACTTTGTGGACAAGGATCACTATCAACTCAAGAGACAATTATAAGACCATCACTGTGAAAGTTTCATTATGTGTTGCATGAACAATAAAAACCTAATTTTATATTCAATACAACATCATGTGATGGCACATCACAACAAATCTAAAAGATTTATCAAGAGGACAAATGATTCAATCAAACACAAAATTACACATAACGATCTGAAGATAAAAACATGAAATCTTGTATATTAACTTCTGGAATAAGAATGTACACAAAAATTGCACTTACAAAATACTCCAATAAATTCATTTTGCATATAATAAACTCCTCATTCCTATTAGACCTTTCTAAACCATAACACTTGCAGCCCAACCAGTGGCAGAAAATATCTATCTTTTTTCATGATACAAAAATGACTCACTACATAAATGTGAGCCAAAGGATTTGAATGAAAGGACACACCCTTTAATCTTGTTAAACTAAACTTAACTAAAACCTAACACGTAACTGCTTAACTACTAGACACAAAAACTCATCAGATTTGCTTCATGTAGATCCAATCCACCCGATTGCAAGCATTAAATAATGGCTATCATATTAGATATTCCAATGGCTAATTGGCATAACCCTACCTGATAATTCAATTACTTGGCACCACCTGCATTTTGCGTTCCTTCAATTACCTTTTTGTCTTTCTGATCAGTATAGGTCACTTTGATCAGTCCATCGGATCTCGCCTTGGTCATTTCTCTTTCTTCCTTGAGGCCTAGCTTATCCCGATGGATCCACCTTTCCTTTCTATTAGTCAGCTTTTCTTTATGTTGGATCGGGGTATGTTTCTCCAATGAAACTTCCTTCTGTTTATTCCTCAAGTCACTCCATCGGGCTTTAGAATGAATCACTTAATACTTTATTCGATGATCCCATGAAATCTAACTTTCCTTTTGATTGACATAACTTTCCTTGATTGCTTCATCGAGCGTTAGCATAGCATATTTTCCTTTCTTTTGATGGTTATAGCTCCCCCGATAGATCCGCCTTTTGTGGCATTTTGCCCATCAAGCCTCGACACAACTTGAAAAATGCTTCCCAATAATGTATGCTATCCCGATGAGTCTTCTTGCACCTTACTCTCCTTATCGGGTTGCTTCGGTCTATCGGTGTATGTTTTTCCAATGTAATCACTTCGTTTGCAATGAGCTCATCTTCCTCATCGGGTATCGGGATAACTCAAAATGCATCTCCCCAATGAGTCTTGCTCCCCTTCTTGCTTGGTATCACTTTATTAGAGAAAGTCTCTCTGATAGAGTCATCTTCTCCACTTAGTGCATCGGGTATCGAGGTAACATAAATTAGGACCTCTCGATAACCCGATGTTATCACTATGAATACATCTCCCCATTGGCTGTTAGCAAGAGCTCCACCGATAATCCCATCGGGTATCAGGATAACATTTTTTCCTCGTTGCTGATAGTGTATGTTACTCTGATGACTCCAACTTCTTATCATATCATTGTCGTAACTCTCCCCGATGGATTACCACTAAGCTGCACTTCTTCACACCGCTCACGCCTTTTAGGAAACACCGTCAACATGAGTTTCTCCAATCAACACACTTCATTCTTCCTGGGTGATCTCATCAGGATGACTTATGCCGATAAGCAAAATTTTGCATTTTTTGAAAAAGAAGCCCTTCTCCATGGATGCAACTTTTAATAACCATATTGAAAGGTTTCCCCCACACCATTGACATCTCTAAACATGTTCACAACCCTTCTCTATGTTGATCTTCCCAAAGTGCTTCTGCAATGAAACTAATTGTGAAGATGAGGATTGCTAGAATGCCATCATACTTAACATTCCCCTTGAATATGCCCAAGTGATGCTTTTCCATGAATACACTACAACATATCACCTGCACATATAATCCAGCAATAAATACTCTTATGATAAAAATATATGCAAAAATTATCCATATATAACACAAAAATATTTTGTAAAAATATGTGCTAACACATCACATGATCAAAGGGGTTATTCCACCTCAGGGAGAAACATAGATACCACAACCAATTATACCGTGAATCACCTTTATGATGCGAATGAATAAGTTGCAACTCTTACCATAAAATATTCAAATCCTACATGCAACGTTGTTATGTTTCGTAGCAAGATTACTATTCAAGTTGCACCACAAGGAATGACACCCCTCCCCAAATAATATAATCTTGTAGAGAAATTGGATAAGATGCCAGAACTCATCTCCATATTGGAGATTTTATGGTAATCCCCTCACATAAAACAATCCTGGATCAAGCTCTCCAAGAAGTGTCTGTCCCCACCAACCTCAACACAAATTAGTTTCAAGCCATGGCTGGTAGTCTTAAGTCATCACCATGTCTCCCTTTTATTGAAAGTGACAACACATCCTTCCAACAACCCCATAATGACTCCCTCCATATTGAAGAATTTGTAAACCAACATAGAATCTGTTGTTCTCAAATTTTGATTTTCCTTCTATCCTTCTGGTAAAAATCAAGTAACTCTGTTTGCATATGAAGAGATCAGAGAAATAGAACTCAAAAATAACATATAACAAGGTTTCAAAACTTTCTACACTTTAAACTTATCCAAAGTTCAGGTGGGTATACCTTCTATGAATATTTTCACACTTTAAGATTAAGATCCACAGTAAACCAGAGTCAGAAAACCCATGGATTTCATCACCTCAATGAAACTGAAACATTAAAAGAAAACTTGTGTCCATTTTCAATATTGATCTTCAAGAAAGGTAAAAAGAATCCTACAATTGAATACCAGTGCCTTATTTGGGCTACAGAGTCACCCAAATCAAGTTAGAATTCCAAAACTGAATAATCCCATACATTTCACCACATCAGCCTTAGCTAACCCCATACATGCCTGACATATACATGAGTTTTATCCTCTAAAAACTAAACCGTTCATCAAATTCAAAATAAGAAAACAATTGATTTACTAATAGAGATATTTCAAGAATATTTAATTCCTCTCCCTTGAAAAGAAAAGCTAGAAACATATACATATGACTGCCTTACAATCCATGTTCAATCAAATAACCCTAGATTATTCAAATGAAACTAGAAAATTAATGAGTGCACACCAAAAGACAATACAGATTAAGGCCTGGAAAGTGTTGATCCGCATCTTTATATTCATTTTGAAAATTAATCTTACATGATTCAAAGTATTCTCTGTGATAGCTAGAAAAACCTAGATATATTTCTGTAGAGTTTCTTTAAAAAATTTCTTGTGATGCTTTTTCCAATAGTCCTAGTATCCATTTATAACATTATGGATGCATACAAGCTTCAGACATTCCTAAGAAAAATTTGTTACAAACTGCAATGTCCTCCAAGAAACAGTTACAAGTCCTTTTCAATATCAATGACCTCTTCAACTTGTTGCCCTGTTACAACATCTTCTAACTATTCTGGAACTTCTTCTTTTTGTCTGGCATATTTTTCCTTCCATTCCTGGACCACATCATCATTCAGCCAAGAAAAGCTAACAATCTTCTTCTTCATCCTTTCTATCCTTTTCCAAGTGACCCTTAACTACCCAATCTCTGTTTCTATGAAACCATAATGTGACTTTACCTTTTCAATCTCCTCAATTGTCTTGACAAATAAGGACGTGTCATCAATGTTGATGATTTCATTGACCCTTTGGGACAAGTTATGCTCCAACTCTTCCAGCCATGTCTTCTCCTCTTTTAACTGAGTCAAACCAACAAAACCCCCAGGAAACAACTCATACTTGTGATCAGAATATTCTTTCCTATATAATTGGGCTTTTCTCTTCACACCTACCCTTTCTTCTGAGAGTATATTCATTTCTTTTATGAATTCACAAGTGGATCTGAGACTATCATTTGCCTCTACATTTGCATGAGTTGAACACATAAGCTCTAAATCCTTTCCCCTAGGCATCCACTTATTCAGAATCGGTTCCAAAGTGGTCTCATCTTCTCTTAATTCAGTCAAAATATTCAGAATCCTCTTCATACAAATATTTACGATAGAGGCCCTATCTGAATCAGCAAATTTCAAAATTGTGGCCTTTACCTTTTCCTCATATTTACTTGCTAATAGAGCTTGAGCCTATTTCAACTTTTCCAACTCACATTGAATAGTTTTAGTTGGTTGGAAACCAGAAGGCAAAGGAGAAGGGGGAAATTCTATGATAGGACTTGTAGGTGGAGTCCTTGCTGGAGAAGAAGTTATCATTAGAGTATAGGACTCACCTTGATGGTGTTGTCCTACCAACTGACTCTAAAGTCTAGCAATGATGCTATCTCAACTAGCTATTCCTTCTTTGGCCTCATTATACGCCTTCAAGATTGTTTCCAATTTCAACTGGAGATTATCTTTTTCCTTTGCCTCCTTTTCTACCACTGCTCCATTGAATTTTGCAGTTTCTAAAACTATGCTAGCAGCTTCTACCACCCCTGTATCTTGGACTCTTTTCACAATCATACCTCTTAGGAAACTAGAATCTGAGGCATCTTTTCTTCTTCTATTTTCATCCTTTTTCAATGACCACATGACTAAAGTAGCATTATGTTTTCTAAATGTCACTCCTTCCATAGGCTTGGTTTCTTATTTGATCACTTCAAGTACCAAAGCATCAACTATATCCCACTCAGGGAGGATTAAAACACTAGCCTTTGATACCATCTCTCTTCCCTTTTCAGGAGTAATGGCCTTGAATTCTTCAATCATTTCTTGTTTTACCTCTTCCTCCACTGGAGTTACATCTTTGTGAGGCTGCTCATTCTTGCTTTTTTCACATCTTGCCTTAAATTGTTCAATATTTTGTTTCCATTCAAATTGCATGAAGGCCCCTGTTGTAACAAAGTTACTATCAGCCAGTAACTACTCACTGGCTTGCTTGACAGTTGGGTCTAGATCTTTACCTTTGAACTCACCTTAAGTCAAGTTCATTTCAGCACTAGGTGGCTCTTCTGGCATCCCCTCTTGTGTTTCCTCATATGTGCAAGCAATTTCCTTGAGACTCCCTAACTGTAACAATTGTTCGGCCATCGCCTGCTCATCTCCTATGTGGATAGGGGATTGAGATGGAGAATACAGAGGCTCATCAGTTTGCACTTTCTTCCCCACTCTTTTCCTTTTAGGGGAGTCTTGGATGTCAATGACATCTACAATTGCTCTTTTCCCTCTTGAAGTAGAAGGCTCACTAGTCACTGGTATCATCACACTATATTTTGATTTCTTGTGCATTACATAATCACCTGGTGGGATGGCCTTAGCAAAGGTAGGCTTAGCCAGAACAAGTCTAACCCTATCAGGATCATTTCTCATTATAACCTCCCTCTTTTCCTTCAAAGTTTGCATGAGGTCTTCAAAATAAAGAATTAAGAGTTTTATTTTTTCCTCAAAGGGAGTAAAACTAGAAAGATGGTCATAACTACTATCAAATTGATGAGTGAAATTAAGAGCCCTTTTGTATGCCACCCACTTCTCTTTCCTCAATTCTTGCTCATCTAAATTGAATTCATTCCTAATCATATCTTCAAGGAAATGAAATTGGTGCGGCCTACCTTTACATACTGCTCTCTTTCTAAACATGCCATTGAAAAAAACTTCAAGGTCTGCAAATCTTGAAACCATAGTAGACAACCTATATGGTTTAAAGAATTATGCAAAATACTTCCAGCCACCTTTGTTGATCACAAAATGATGGGCCATGGTAACAGTTGGGAAAATTGTCCCTTTACCCCTATTTTTCAGCTCTGCCTCTTGCACACCTCCAATTTGCCTTAAGACTTCTGCAATCCTTATCTTCCATGGGACTTGATAAGGCAATTATATGGAGTGCCTCTGAAACCATAAACTCTAAAAAATATAGAAACAGGGTACAAATACATATCACCCCAATTATGAACAATTTTAATACCTTCACCAAACTCCTTAGGCCCGAGGAACTCCAAAAGAGCCTTTGGGACCCTAGGGTTTTCTGCACACAAGAGAATCTCGATTTTAGATGCAAAGCATCTATCAAACTTTAGGTAACTGGCGTCTTCTCTATCCCAGGATAGAATGGTGCTCCATAATTGCACTGGCATCTCTTCACCATCTTTTTTCTTTATTATGTCCATTTCAGTAGCAAAATAATCAACACCTTTAAATAAAAACATATGCATCAGAAGGGAGTACCATCCAAAAGGCCTATCCACCTTACCATTTTTTATGCCTACTAGCCCATCATGAATTGCATCAGTGAGGTAAGGTACATAGTCAAATGTTGCTACTAGAGAGGGGTTCAGAATCTGTGCTATCATCTGCATATAATGGGTTGAGATGTTTCTCTCAGCATCTTCTCCAAAAATCTGACAAAGTGACCAATACATGCCCTTAGCCCTTAGAGTAAACAAATTCAGGGAGAAAGGTTCCATGGTACTAGGGCCTACAATAGTTAACCCTCCTATCTTGACAAAAAAATCTTTCAGTGGGCCACTCCTAAGGTGATCCCTTTGCACATTGTAGACTTGTGCAAGTGTCTCAAAGTTGATAGGCTCTAGATAATTGGACACTTCACTAAGCTTGAAAACCTTCCTGAACTCATCATCATTGATCTCAATTAAGGCTTCTCCCTTTATATTTCTGATACATTTGGCTATAGGGTCATAATTTTGTGCAATTAGGGTCAACAAATCTACATCCATGAAGACCTTGGGGACTACGAGCATTCCCACATCCAATTCCCATTTACTATTTAATGGGGCAAGGGAATGTCTTTGACCAAAACCTACCTTGAAAAGTCCTAGACTTGACATCCCTATCTGTGGATCCCTTAACCAATTGCCTTTATCATATAGATCATCTCCAATTCTTAAACGAGGGTTTTTTGGTACCAATTCTTTAGCTTTGGCCGCAACATTGGTAGACATGGTTAGTTGTTCCAGGAAGTCATCATATTTGTTCCTATCTTGGTAATTTACCTTCCCTATGAAATCCCTTCTTGGTGTCATCCCGTTAATACAAATATACCAATTGAGAGTTAAACAAAACTCTAATGAAGCAATTCAATCACTAACACTGATTTTCAGAATGCAATTAGCAAGAAAAACACAAAAACCTGTTACTTGCCTGAAGAAAATCACTCTGCATCAGCTCCTCTACAACAAACTTGTCAAAATGATGCTAGTATTCAATTGATGTGGACCTTAACTCAGAAACTTGGCATTGAATTGAGGCATTAATCTTGCATGCTTCGGACATCACCTTAGAATTGAATTCGCAAATCAAATTCAAAAATGGGCTCCAACGGATCACAAGCCTTCTGAGTATTTCCCTATTTTGTTGTTTCATCATTTTGTGGAGTTTAAAACCCCCGCATCTTTCCTTCACGAAGCAATGACGATCGTTGGATCTCGGAAACTTGCACTGCCTTTACTTTCCCCGGTCACTTTGCATTAGTAATGGGCCCCACCTTCCTTTTGCTACTTCGTGAAAGGTAAACACTACACACTTTGACCACATGAAACAACGCTGGCCATTTGATCATTTTCCACTTGCCTAATCTTTACTTCTTATGGTGGTCGCCAATCTTTTTTACTAATCGCGCATGATCCTCACTGCTAGCGATTTTTGCTACTTCGTGAAGGCTAACCACTCCACATATTCGAGCTGTGAAACAACACCCATCGTTGGATCCACCTCGAGATGTATACCATTTAATGTATCTGACTATTTAAAGTGGCCCTTGGCTTGGAAACCACTTGGTTTGTTTCATCACGAGTGAATGAATGTCATGTGTCAATCAGCTATTCACTCAGATAACTCCACCGGGCTCCATTCTAAGGCTGCTAAATGTTTTACTTTACCCTTCTCTAACACAACCACCGACTATATGACAACGGGCCCTCAACTATCATTTCGAGCCACGTGCATCTGCCAAGTCACCATTTCTCTCCACAGATAAAGCCATCAGTCCTACCATGTCATCCACCATGTGACTACCATGTCACTTTTCTATTTCGTGAATGGTAACCTCCATTTGATTTGGGGCTGTGAATCCACGCGAGCCATCCGATCAACTCCTACTTAATCAGTCTTTAAAACTATGACCTGCTTGTCATTTGGGCCCACTGACCTTTTCTCTATTTCATAGACTTTAAATATCAGGTAACTCTTCTTCGTGAAGCAATGACAACCGTAGGATCTTAGAAACCTGCTCATTTGTTACCCTTGTCATGACTACCTTGCCTGGGCCCTCCACCTTTTCGCTACTTTGCGAAAGGTAAAACATGGACATCTTTCAGCTGCGAATCAATGCCCATCGTTGATCTTCTCTGAATTGATCATCCTTTAACCAAAGGAACCGCTTGCCTATGGGACCCGCTAACTCTTTCTTTATTTCACAGAGGGTAAATCACAAGCATCTTGGGCTAGCAAAGAAACATGAGCCATTGGATCCAATACAAGATGCAGTCCTTTAACCTGATGAACAATCCTTTGGCCAGGCCCGCTTACCCTTTTCACCGTTTCGCGAACACTAATCTACAGGCATCTTCGCCCAACAAAACAACGCACACCGTAGGATTAACATTGACTTGCACAATTATTAAGGAGCCCAACAAAGATTAAAAACAAACATAGGTAAAGATGTAAAATTGAAAATATTTAAAATACCACCTAGGGAAAATCTAATGGGGGGGAACACTTTCATGACGGAGTGACCCTTCCACTTAAGTGGAAAAAGTAATGCAAAAATAGAACGCAGGGGTTTTCAAAACATAGGAAGGGTTAAATCTTTCAAAACCTTAAACCCTCTTTGACCCAAAAAACACAAAGGAAACAAGGCTATGCCAAACACATCTTTGCATATTTTAGCCGGTTATGGGACAAGAATACCCAATTTTCAAAATAATGATGATAGCGGCTCTGACCGGGGATGGTTGATTGCAAGATCAACATAAGAATTCAAAAAATCTGGAGAACAGAACAAGCACAAGTCCAAAAACAAACCACAAAAGAAAACCTAAATATATATAGACTAAGACCTAATGTGCATGGACTTAAGAGAAATAATTCTTCAGGAACTGTCCATGCACTGGAAATTCCTGTACCTCACCATTCATTTTCTGAAAAAAATATAAATCCTTGCCATTAAGATCATAAACCACAGAGGGACCTATCCATAGTGACTTAATTTTTTTGTGTTTTCCTTTATCTTGCCCTTTTGCATTCCATTGAAGAACCATGTCACCAATTTGAAACTTTCTTAACAAGGTTCTTTTGTCAAACAGATATTTGGACTACAACTGGATCTTCAAATTCTTCTTATGGGCCAAAGTTCTAATTTCTTCTACCTCCACCATTTGAATCATTCTATCTTCCATAGGTTCAAATAACTCCATGTCTTCAGCTTGCAGGAACTTGTATACTGGAAGAAGATTATTGATTGGCACCATAGATTGTGTGCCATAAACTAGTTCAAAAGGTGAAACCCTAATTGCTATCTTGCTAGTAACCCCATCTGCCCATAGGGCCAACTTTAACTTTTGGTCCCAAGACATTTTGCTCTCCTCTAGGATTTTCTTAATAATGTTCAAGAGGCTCTTATTGCTAGATTCAACTTGTCCATTACCATGAGGATGATATGGTGAAGAGTAGGACATAACTATTCCATGGCTGATGCAAAATTCAATGAACTCCTCTGACCTGAAGCTCATGGCATTATCCATCACTAGTTTCACAGGAACACTAGATCTGGTTATGACATTATCCATTAGGAAGTCAATAACAACCTTACTTGTGGCTCTCTTAGTGGGTATAGCTTCAATCCACTTGGTGAAATAATTAGTGGCTACTATAATCCACCTATGACCTCTTCCTGATTTCTCAACTATTTCTCCAATCAAATCAATGCCCCATTGGACAAAAGGGGCTTCCACTGTGACTGTGTTGAGGGGTAAAGCTCCCTCATACTTCAATTTGGATGAAAATTTCTGACATGGATCACATCTCCGGACATGTTAATGGGCATCTTTAAACAAAATAGGCCAATAATATCTAGCTCGAACTATCTTACCAGCAGTTGTTTTGGTAGAGTAGTGACCTCCACATACTCCATCATGAATTTCAGTTAACACCTTTTTAACCTGGGATTTATCCAAACACATCAGCAATGCCGCATCTCTATTCCACCAATACAGATCACCTTGAATAAGGACATATTTTTGAGATTTTAATCTCAGTGTCCTTCTCTGGTTGTGGGTCATTCCCTCTGAATATGTTGCATTCCTTAAAAAATGCACTATCTTTGAGTACGATGACTGTGTCTCAATACTTGTGACCAAGATGTTCTCAATTTCAACATTATTCACTTCAACATCAAGAAGGTTTGATTCAGCCATCAGCTTAGAAATGCCTAAACCTCTCACCAATTTAGTGATCTTAATCTCCAAATCAAACTCCCAAATTCTGGTTATCCATCTGCATCTTTTACCAGTGACCTCAAACTGGGATAAAATATGTTTGATAGCCGCATGTGGGACATAAGCAATTACTTGTGCATTTACAAGATATGGCCTAAATTCTTTAACCGCCTTGACCAAAGCATATGCTTGCTTCTCCATAATTTCATATTTTAACTTAGCAGCCTGTAAAGATTTGCTATAAAAAGCTATAGGATGTTCATATCCTTCATTATCCTTTTGTAGAAGAACTGCATCCACTGTATGATATGAAGCAAAAGAAAATAGAGAGAAAGGCTTACTATAGTCAGGGCACTTCAACACTGGTGCCTCCTGAATAGCCTTTTTATTTCATCAAAATCCTTTGAAGCTTCTTCATCCCAGCAGAAATTTGTATCCTTCTTAAGCAATTTAACAATGGGCTTGACTATCTCTGCAAAATTTGCAATAAATCTTCTAACAAAATTTACCTTGCCCAAGAAAGATTGGATACCTTTAACACTCTTTGGCTCAGGTACATTGTTTATAGCTTCAATTCTTTCAGGGTCTATTCTAACCCCTTCTTTGGAGACAATATGTTTGAGAAAATTCCCTTCAGTGACAACAAAATGACATTTTTTTGGATTTAAGGAGACACTAAATTCTAGAGCTTTATTGAAAACTTTTTCCAAGTGCCCATAGTGGTCATCTGCCCTTTTGGAGAAACATGTTAAATCATCTTGATACACTACCATGATAATATTAGTGAATTCCTTGAAAGCTACATCCATCGCTCTCTGAAAAATAGCTCTAGCATTTTTCAAACCAAAAGGAATTCTACATATGTTCCCCAAGGGGTAGTAAAAGCAGTCTTGAATTATTTAGATTCTTTCATTAACACCTGGCTATATCCTGAGAAACCATCCATCATAGACAACAAGTCACAACCAGTTACTCTCTACAACATTGCTTCCATACTAGGAGAAGAGTAATTATCTTTCAAAGAAGCAACATTTAGGTTCCTAAAATCAATATAGAGTCTTATGTTCCCATTCTTCTTCTTAACTAGGACCAAATTAGACACCCATGATGAATGCCTTATAGGCTTAATGATTCCCCCTTCCCTTAACTTGGTTGATTCTTGTTGCACTTTAGATTCCAATAGAGGGTTGATAGGTCTTTGTTTCTGTCTAAAAGGATTAGCATATGGAAGTAAAGGGACTTCATGCTGAAACAGTTCTTGTCTATATGCCTTCAAATCTTCATATGACCAAGAAAAAACATGCTTATATTTCTTCAATAAATTAATAAGGTTACTTCTGACATGAGGAGACAAATTTTTTCCAATATACACCAACTTGGGGGATGATTCAGTCCCTAAGTTCACTTCCTCTAATTCATCTAACTTGGTGGTTGACTACCGATGCAAATGACTGTCACTGTAACTGAACATACCTTCCAGTTCTACTAACCCTTTAGGCATTTCATTAGTTTCCAACTGAACCATGTCATTTGCAAACACAATTTCTCTATCTTCAACCACTTCTACCAAGGCATTGCAATCAATTTTTTGTCCATCATAGTCATCAATGCATTGTATGAATCTAAAAATGTCTTCATCATCACCAAGCACTTGCCAATTATACACATTATCAGGAATGGCTGGCCTAGCTTTTATCTCAACTGTAGATATATCGGTTAGTGTTATATCATCATTTTTTAATGCAACATTTGCTAAGAAATCAGCCATGATATTCTTTGACCTTTCTATCCAATTAATAGAGAATGCACTAAAATGTTCAATCACATCCCAAACTGCATGTTTGTATCTTTTCAAATGATCATTTTTAGATGCATACTTAAATCTAACCTGAGAAACAACCAACTCTGAATTCCCTAGTACTCTTAACAACTGAATTTCATGCCTTTTTGCAACTTCAAGTCCCAATAGCAAGGCTTCATATTCAACACTGTTACTAGTGCACTGGAAGGCGAGCAGAAAAGAATATTTGAAGGTCATACCTGATGGGGACACAAAAAGAACTCCTGCTCCAGATCCTTCCTTAGAGAAAGCTCCATCAAAATACATGTGCCATAAACCATGCTGTTGAGATTCCAATTCAATCACACTAGACTCAGTATTTTTCAATTGAGGCAAAATCGGTTGTATTCTAAAATTGTCAAAATCCACATCAATCATACAGTTTAACATACTAGGGTCTATCTTCTCAATTACCCTAGGGGCACATGGTTCTCTATACAACTTAAATTGGCTACCATTGATGGGGATTGTAGCATATGATAGATCCAACTGAACATTTCCACCTACTGTTGCAGCCCATTGTCTGGATAAAAGCATACCATAATGAGGTTTAGTGTCAGTTACAATGACATCCATCTTATATGTTGCTTCAGGGAATGCTACTATTTTTACTTCCACATCTTTCATTGTACCTATGACTAGCACTTCTCTTTTGTCCATAGCATAACACTTCCCATACACTGTACTTACTGACAATCCTAATTCTTTCATGACATCATATGGCATTACATTTGCAGCTGCACTAGAATATATCATACAATTCTTAATTAATCGGTTATTCACTAACAAAGTAACATAGAAAGGATCAACCTACGAGGGCTCTTGTGTAATAGTTGTTCCAACATATACCTTTGGGGTTTTCAGCTCATGATCCTTTTCACCCTCCATTGAACCTGAAGGGAAAGTTGTATTATTGTCAGAGATCTTAGAAAACAAGGATAAAGCAACTTCTCTATGTTCCTTTATTTTCAATAATTCTATCAAAGGGGTTGTGACCTTCATCTGGGTAAGAGCCTGAGTCATATCAAAAGTGGAACTACTGATCAACTCAGTATTAGTTTTAACTTTCTCTATCTTATGCTGACTTGCCTTCTTCATTGTAGCAACTCCTTGTGTATCACCGGTAGTATTATTATCCATACCTTTGGCTATATCTTTCAATTGGTCATTCTTTTTTTTACCATCTTGAGGCAAAGTGCCATTACTTGATGCCTTCTTCTGAGATATTTCTTTTATGAACATTGAACCAGGTTCCCCTTGATCTTCATCCCTTTTATTACTTCTCAAATTATAATTATGCTTGGCTTTGGCTATGGCAGCCTTGGTAAGACTTTTTACCTCTTCATCACTGGGTCTTCGGAGATGAACTTCTTCATCTTCAATAGTCACCACATTCAAGGTGGGATGCCAATCAAGTGTGAATTGTCCTTGGTAAGATCTATTACTATTTAGCACATCACCTTCGCCAAATTCACTTTGTAATGACTCATCATCACTTTCAATAATAGTTTCAAACATATTAATATCAGGCTCAACCTCTTTTCTCATGGATTCTTCAAGGGCTTGAGCTACATCACATTGATGAGGAGAATGCGGTCCATCACAAGCCATGCACCAAGGAGTGTTCTCCATGTTATGAACATTTCCTCCTTTCAAAGGATCTGGGGTATCTTGGTTTTGACTATTTTTTGGCTTCTCATTTTGAGGTTTGCCATCCTTCCAAGTTGTATTGTAAGGCATGTCATGCAATCTAGGGGGCCTATCTTACCAATTGTAATGAGGCTTATCATTTTTACTCACCTTGGCAGTAAGATCTTTCATGGCAATCACTAATTTCTCTATTTTGTCATCTTCCTTAGCAACTTTTGTAGGTTGTTGTTTTGATTCTTGCCACAACCTTCCATCGGTCCTCCTTCCCACCTTTCCAGATGCTTTCCTATTACTTTCCACATTTATAGCAATTCTAAAAGCATCCCTCAAACTGTGTGGGTTTTTGTCCCTAATAATATAGGCCATTTTAGAATTGAAAGCATTATAATAAGTGTTAAGACACATATTATCATCTAATCTCATTACTTGATATAGCCTATGCATTGCTTTATGAAATCTAGCACTGAAATTTGTGACAATTTCATTATCAGACTTTCTAATATTATTAAACTGATTGAGCATGAAGCTCACATTTGTTTTGTCACCATATTGTTCTTGAAAATAGTTCTTAAAATCTTCCTAAGACCCAATTCTATTCACAGGGAGACCTCCGTACCAGTCCCTTGCATCATCTACTAAGGAATGTACAAACAATTTCATGATGACATCTTCATCTACTATTTCATAATCATTGATTAAGTCATTAAAAGATTTTATGTCCTCTTCTGCACTGATTGCATTGTTGCTAGCAAATTTGTGGAGTCTATCCCTCAACTCTATAGGAACATGGTTAGGGTACCCTAGGATTCCATCAAAGAAGAGCTGCCTATACAATTCTAGATTAATGGGTCTTCTTTGGAATTGGTTGCCAGTAAAGTTATTACCCATGTTCATTCTAACATTAAGGTTCTAAATTGGAAGAGCTTGGCTACTTTGATTTGTAATGGGGACTTGATTAACAGGAACAATACTAGTAGGTGGGGTTGATTGGATTTTTATTGGAGGGAGTGGGGTAGGATGAAACAAATGTTTAGTTGAGTCCACTGAAGGAAAAATTATAGGGGGAGCCTTTAGATAGCTAATTTTTTGTTTAACCTCTTGATTGGCTGCCTCTAATTCAGATTTTTCCAATTCCCTTTGCAAGTCTTCCTTCTCTTTCCTCATCCTATCTATCTCTTTCTCATGTGCAGACAACATAGAAGAGAATTTTGTTGTAGTTTTAGACCCAGACCCATCTTCCATATACTTTTGTTTCCCTTTGTCAATGTTATTCCTAATAGGTTGTGGATCACTTAAGACTTCTCTATTTGGTTGCACAACAAATTTGTATACAAGGTTGATTGTGGGAACTAAATTTTCTCTAATTAATGGACCTTCATCCTCACTTTTAGCTTTCTCTTGGGTGAATAACTCAAGATCAACAATCTGCCTTAGAAGCCTATCCCTCTCAATCAGTTTAGCTTTCACTTCCTTTTCTTTATTTGCTTCCTTCTGTGCTCTTATAGATATTAAGTGATGGACTTTCCTATTAAGGGCCTCAATTTCTTGGGACACCTTATCTTCATCAGGGAACATTTCTTCAAAATATGATATATTGACTTGGTCTATATCAATTAAACTGATATTTCCATCTATTGTCCTAGGCATTGAATCCATTTTGATATTTGAACTATTCATGTCCTTCCCAGAAAAACTAGCATGAGAGATCTTCTGATTTAAGATTTGGACATCCTCATTATTACTAAATAACCCAGAATGGAAACCCAAAATGTCCTGATCGGATTCACGGGAGGAATAATTTGAATTTGCATATATGGGTCTATTAGATGACTTACCCATATTATTGCTCTTTTGTACCCAAGTAGCTTTAGATGGCTCATGTACAACTGATCATTTCTGGACTCTCCATGCCTATTCAAATAATCCCTCTTGCAATGTCTCTTGAGGATGCTTCCTCATGAATGACCTAGTGTTCCTTCCTCTCTGAATTGTGCTTGTTTTTCTTATAAGAATTAAACTTATTCAATAGCTCTGCCTATACTTGTCAGAGTCACCACCCACAAAGACTGGGGGAAATAAGAAAAAAAGCTTAAACAAATTGTAGCTAGGAATTGTGGAAATCATCAAAGCAATGTAAATTATTAGCCTAGTTCAATCACGAAAACTCAAATGCAGTGAGAACAATCCTAATTACACTCAATGAAAACATGAAAACAAGACATGCAAGATTGAAAACTAAGCAAACCAAATGCAGATGTCTCCTTCATGTGGCTCCATTATCCTTCTTTCTCCTTCAAATAGCTTTGTTTGTGGATCTCACCTACTAGTGCATAAGCATGATGTGAAAGCAAGTAGACAAGATGATAGCACAAGAATACTAGAAGCGTGATTGATTCGACCAGGTAGGGATCTTGATTTGAAGAAATTCATCCAATTTATAGACAAATTGGAGAAAAGACAAGATTAGCATGAATTAGATTTGAATGGAAATTGCAAATCAAGAATGACAAATATGACAAATTATGACAAATTTGCACTTTCTATGCAAGATTGATTGATTGTCAATTATGACAAAATTATGACAAATTTCTATGTCAAAATTGATTGATTGTCAATTATGACAAATTATGACAAATTGAAATGTCATTCCCATGAAATTAGGAGAAAAATAGGAGAGAATTGAAAATTAGATGAATTAGAAATTAGGAAATTAGAAAATTGATGAAATTAGGAATTAAGTGAATTAATTAACAATTTTTCATTTAGTAATTAATTCACAAAGAGGGAGGAATTAGTTAGCCAATTAAATAAACATTTAATTGTGACAAGAAGACTTAGGATAAATAAATAAATTATTTAACCTAGAGGGAGAAATGACAAACAAGGTTAAATGAATAAATCATGAAACCCTAGAAGATGCAAAGATGACAATTAGGTCTTGATTGAAGGATCGATTTGATCATGATTTTGACTTGATAAAGGACCAATGTTGACAAACTATTTGATTGATAAATGCACCAATTGACGAGGAATAATGACAAATTGATCCAAATTGACATGATTGAAAAGGACGACGATTGATGACAAATCGATCGCAAAATGACAAAATTGACAAGAAGACAAAGATCAATGACAAAATAGATTGCAAAACGACAAGATTGAAAATGACCACGATTGATGACAAATCGATCGCAAGATGATAAGATTGAAAATGACAACGATCGATGATAAATCGATCGCATGATGACAAGATTGATAAGAGGAAAAAACCCTAATTAGGATTGACGATGTCCAAAATGATGACAAATGAATACGCACATTGATGCGACAGGATAAGATTGACCAAAATCATGACAAATATTGCTATCGACAAGACCAAATTTGAAAGCGAGACAAATGAAGAATGCAGAAGAAAGACTCGATGCTCGCAAATGATAAAGACCAAGTGCGAATCATAGGAGAAATGTTAATGCGACGCAAAAACCCTAAAATAAGGCAATGCGCAAATGTTAAAGTATGATTCCACAAGCATTGACCATTTTTAGACATCTACACAAATCACTAGAAAAGATTTAACAAAATCAAGAAGATTCTCAAAGAGAAAGATAGCACAAATGAGAGATCAAGAAATCTTCCATAACACACAGATATCCGAACAAACTTCTAAACTAATTCAGGCACTATTCCCCAATAGAGTTGCCACTTTTGTTGCTCTCAAATTTTGATTTCCCTTCTATCCTTCTGGTAAAAATCAAGTAACTCTATTTGCATATGAAGAGATCAGAGAAATAGAACTCAAACATAACATATAACAAGGTTTCAAAACCTTCTACACTTTGAACTTATCCAAAGTTTAGGTGGGTATACCTTCTATGAATATTTTCACACTTTAAGATTAAGATCCACAGTAAACCAGTGTCAGAAAACCCATGGATTTCATCACCTTAATAAAACTGAAACATTAAAAGAAAACTTGTGTCCATTTTTAGTATTGATCTTCAAGAAAGGTAAAAAGAATCCTACAATTGAATACCAGTTCCTTATTCAGGCTACAGAGTCACCCAAATCAAGTTAGAATTCCAAAACTGAATAATCCCGTACATTTCACCACATCGGCCTTAGCTAACCCCATACATGCCTGGCATATACATGAGTTTTATCATCTAAAAACTAAACCATTCATCAAATTTAAAATAAGAAAACAATTGATTTACTGATAGAGATATTTCAAGCATATTTAATTCCTCTCCCTTGAAAAGAAAAGCTAGAAACATATCTATATGACTACCTTACAATCCATGTTCAATCAAATAACCCTAGATTATTCAAATGAAACCAACAAATTAATGACTGCACACCAGAAGACAATACAGATTTAGGCCTGAAAAGTGTTGATCTGCATCTTTATATTCATTTTGAAAATTAATCTTACATGATTCAAAGTATTCTCTGTGATAGCTAGAAAAACCCAGATATATTTCTGCAAAGTTTCTTTACAAAATTTCTTGTGATGCTTTTTCCAATAGTCCTGGTATCCATTTATAACATTATGGATGCATACAAGCTTCAGACATTCCTAAGAAAAATTTGTTACAAACTTCAATGTCCTCCAAGAAACAGTTACAAGTCCTTTTCAATATCAACGACCTCTTCAACTTGTTGCCCCGCTGCAACATCTTCTAACTGTTCTGGAACTTCTTCTTTTTGTCTGGCATATTTTTCCTTCCATTCCTGGAACACATCATCATTTGGCCAAGAAAAGATAACAATCTTCTTCTTCATCCTTTCTATCCTTTTCCAAGTGACCCTTAACTGCCCAATCTCTATTTCTATGAAACCATAATGTGACTTTACCTTTTCAATCTCCTCAATTGTCTTGACAAAGAAGGACGTGTCATCAGTGTTGATGATTTCATTGACCCTTTGGGACAAGTTATGCTCAAACTCTTCCAGCCATGTCTTCTCCTCTTTTAACTGAGTCGGACCAACAAAACCCCCAGGAAACAACTCATACTTGTGATCAGAATATTCTTTCCTGTATAATTGGTCTTTTCTCTTCACACCTACCCTTTCTTCTGAGAGTATATTCATTTCTTTTATGAATTCACAAGTGGATCTGAGACTATCATTTGCCTCTACATCTACATTCTAGGCATCCACTTATTCAGAATCGGTTCCAAAGTGGTCTCATCTTCTCTTAATTCAGTCAAAATATTCAGAATCCTTTTCATACAAATATGTACGACAGAGGCCCTAACTGAATTAGCAAATTTCAAAATTGTGGCCTTTACCTTTTCCTCATATTTACTTGCTAACAGAGCTTGAGCTTGTTTCAACTTTTCGAACTCACGTTGAATAGTTTCAGTTGGTTACAAACCAAAAGGCAAAGGAGAAGAAGGAAATTCTATGATAGGACTTGTAGGTGGAGGCCTTGCTGGAGAAGAAATTATCATTATATTAGAGGACTCACCTTGATGGTGTTGTCCTGCCAACTGACTCAGAAGTCTAGCAATGATGCTATCTCGGTTAGCTATTCCTTCTTTGGACTTATTATAAGCCTTCAAGATTGTTTCCAATTTCAACTAGAGATTAGCTTTTTCCTTTGCCTCCTTTTCTGCCACTGCTACACTGAATTTTGTAGTTTCTAAAACTATGCTAGCAGCTTCTACCACCCCTATATCTTGGACTCTTTTCACAATCATACCTCCTAGGAAACTAGAATCTGAGGCATCTTTCGTTCTTCTATTTTCATCCTTTTTCAATGACCACATGACTAAAGTAGCATTATCTTTGCTAAATGTCACTCCTTCCATAGGCTTGGTTTCTTTCCTGACTGCTTCAAGTACCAAAGCATTAGCTATATCCCACTCAGGGAGGATTAAAACACCAGGCTTTGATACCATCTCTCTTCCCTTTTCAAGAGTAATGGCCTTGAATTATTCAATCATTTCTTGTTTTACCTCTTCCTCTACCAGAGTTACATCTTTGTGAGGCTGCTCATTCTTCCTTTTTTCACATCTTGCCTTAAATTTTTCAATGTTTTGTTTACATACAAATTGCATGAAGGCCCCTATTGTAACAAAGTTACTATCAACTAGGAACTCCTCACTGGCTTGCTTGATAGTTGGGTCTAGCTCTTTACCTTTGAACTCACCATCAGTAAAGTTCATCTCAGCACTAGGTGGCTCTTCTTGCATCCCCTCTTGTGTTTCCTCATATGTGTAGGCAATCTCCTCAAGATTCCCTAACTGTAACAACTGTTCAGCCACCACCTGCTCATCTCCTATGTTGATAGGGGATTGAGATGGAGAATATAGAGTCTCATCAATTTGCACTTCCTTCCCCACTCTTTGCCTTTTACGGGAGTCTTGGATGTTAATGACATCTTCAATTGCTCTTTTCCCTCTTGAAGTAGAAGGATCACCAGTCATTGGTATCATCACACTATATTTTGATTTCTTGTGCATTACATAATCACCCAATGGGATGGCCTTAGCAAAGGCAAGCTTAGCCAAAACTAGTCTAATCCTGTCAGGATCATTTCTTATTATAGCCTCCCTCTTTTCCTTCAAATTTTGCATGAGGCCTTCAAAATAAAGAATTAATAATTTGAATTTTTTCTCAAAGGGAGTAAAACTAGAAAGAGGGTCATAACTACTATCAAATTGATGAATGAAATCAAGAGCCCTTTTGTATGCCACCCACTTCTCTTTCCTCAATTCTTTCTCATCCAAATTGAATTCATTCCTAATCAGATCTTTAGGGGAATGAAATTGGTGCGACCTACCTTTAAATACTAGTCTCTTTCTAAACATGCCATTGAAAAAATCTTTAGGGTCTGCAAATGTTGAAACCATAGTAGACAACCTATATGGTTTAAACAATTCTTCAAAATACTTCCAGCCACCTTTGGTGATCACAAAATGATGGGCCATGGTAACAATTGGTAAAATAGTCCCTTTACCTCTATTTGTCAGCTCTGCCTCTTGCACACCTCCAATATGCCTTAAGACTTCTGCAATCCCTATCTTCAATAGGACTTGATAAGGCAATAAATATGGAGTGCTTCGAAAACCATAAACTCTAAAATTTGTAGAAACAGGGTACAAATACATATCACCCCAATTATGAACAATTTTAATACCTTCACCAAACTCCTTAGGCCTAAGGAACTCCAAAAGAGCCTTAAGGATCCTAGGATTTTCTGCACACAAGAAAATCCTTATTTTAGATGCAAAGCATCTATCAAACTTTAGGTAACTGACGTCTTCTCTATCCCAAGACAGAATGGTGCTCTATAATTACACTAGCATCTCTTTACCATCTTTTTTCTTTATTAATTCCATTTCACTAGCGAAATAATCAACACCTTTAAATAAAAACATATGCATGAGAAGGGAGTACCATCCAAAAGGCCTATCCACCTTACCATTTTTTATGCCTACTAGCCCTTCATGAATTTCATCAGTGAGGTGAGGCACATAGTCAATTGTTACTACTAGAGAGGGGTTCAGAATCTATGCTATGATCAACATATAATGGGTTGGCATGTTTCTCTCAATGTCCTCCAAAAATCTGACAAAGTGATCAATACATGCCCTTAGCCCTTAGAGTAAACAAAATCAGGGAGAAAGGTTCCATGGTACTAGGGCCTACAACAGTTAACCCTCCTATCTTGATAAAAAACTCTTTCAGTGGGCCACTCCTAAGGTGATCCCTTTGCACATTGTAGACTTGTGCAAGTGTCTCAAAGTTGATAGGCTCTAGATAATTGGACACTTCACTGAGCTATAAAACCTTCCTGAACTCATCATCTTTTATCTCAATTAAGGCTGCTCCCTTTATATTTCTGATACATTTGGCTATAGGGTCATAATTTTGTGCAATTAGGGTCAACAAATCTACATCCATGAAGACGTCAGGGACTACGAGCTTTCCCACATCCAATTCCCATATACTATTTAATGGGGCAAGGGAATGTCTCTGACCAAAACCTACCTTGAAAAGTTCTAGACCTGACATCCCCATCTGTGGATCCCTTAACCAATTGCCTTTATCATATAGACTATCTCCAATTCTTAAATGAGGGTTTTTTGGTACCAATTCTTTAGCTTTGGTCGTAGCATTGGTAGACATGGTTAGTTGTTCTAGGAAGTCATCACATTTGTTCCTATCTTGGTAATTTACCTTCCTTGTGAAATCCCTTCTTGGTGCCATCCCATTAATACAATTATACCAATTGAGAGTTAAACAAAACTCTAATGAATCAATTCACACAGTAACACCGATTTTCAGACTACAATTAGTAAGAAAAAACACAAAAACCTGTTACTCGCCTGAAGAAAATCGCTCTGCATCAGCTCCTCTACAACAAACTTATCAAAATGGTGTGAGTATTCAATTGATGTGGACCTTAACTCAGCAACTTGGCATTGAATTGAGGCATTAATCTTGCATGCTTCGGACATCACCTTAGAATTGAATTCGCAAATCGAACTAAAAAACTGGCTCTGATGGATCACAAGCCTTCTGAGTATTTCCCTATTTCATTGTTTCGCCATTTCACGGAGTTTAAAACCCCCACATCTTTCCTTCTCAAAGAAACGACGATCTTTGGATCTTGAAAACTTGCACTGCCTTTACTTTCCCTGGTCATTCTACATTAGTAATGGGCCCTACCTTCCTTTCGCTACTTCGCAAAAGGTAAACACTGCACACTTTGACCACATGAAACAATGCTGGCCGTTTGATCATTTTCCATTTGCCTGATCTTTACTTGTTATGGTGGCTGCTAGTCTTTTTTACTAACTGTGCATGACCCTCACTGCTAGCAATTTTTGCTACTTTGTGAAGGCTAACCACCCCGCATCTTCGAGCTACAAAAAAATGCCCATCGTTGGATCCACCTCGAGATGTATACCATTTAATGTATCCGACCCTTTAAAGTGGGCCCTTGTCTTGGAAACCACTTGCTTTGTTTCATCACCAGTGAATGAATGTCACGTGTCAATTGGCTATTCACTCAAATAACTCCATCGAGCTCCATTCTAAGGCCACAACGTGTTTTACTTTACCCTTCTCTAACACAACTGTCAGCTAAATCATAGCGGGCCCTCAACTATCCTTTGGAGCCATGTGCATCTGCCAAGTCACCATTTCTCTCCACGGAGCAAGCCATTAGTCTTGCCATGTCATCCACTGTGTGACTATCATGTCACTTTTCTATTTCACAAATAGTAACCTCCATTTGATTTGGGGCTACGAATCCATGTGAGCCATCTGATCAACTCCTACTTAATCGGTCTTTAAAACTATGACTTGCTTGTCCTTTGGGCCCACCAACCTTTTCTCTATTTCGTAGACTTTAAATTTCAGGCAACTCTTCTTCATGAAGCAATGACAACCGTAGGATCTTAGAAACCTACTTGTCTTTTACCCTTGTTGTGACTACCTTGCCTGGGCCCTCCACCTTTTCACTACTTCACAAAAGGTAAAACATGAACATCTGTTGGCTGCGAATCAACGCCCATCGTTGATCTTCTTTGAACTGATCATCCTTTAACCAAAGGAACCACTTGCCTATGGGACCTACCAGCTCTTTCTCTATTTCACAGAGGGTAAATCACAAGCATCTTGGGCTAGCGAAGCAACGCGAGCCATTGGATCCAATACAAGATGTAGTCCTTTAACCTGATGAACAATTCTTTGGTCGGGCCCACTTACCCTTTTCGCCATTTTGTGAACACTAATCTGTAGGCATCTTTGCCTAGCAAAACAATGCACACCATAGGATTAAAATTGACTTGTACAATTATTAAGGAGCCTGACAAAGATCAAAAATAAACATAGGTAAAGGGGTAAAATTATTAATATTTAAAAGACTGCCTAGGGAAAATCTAACGGGGGGGGAATACTTTCATGACGGAGCAACCCTTCCACTTAAGTGGAAAAAGTAATGCAGAAATAGAACGCAAGGGTTTTCAAAACATTGGAAGGGTTAAATCTTTCCAAACCTTAAACCCTCTTTGACCCAAAAAACACATAGGCAACAAGGCTATGCCAAACACATCTTTGCTGATTTTAGCCGGTTATGGGACAAAAATACCCAATTTTCAAAATAGTGATAATAAAATCAAACGAGTCTTGATTGACAATGAAGTTGGATTAAACATATGCACCTTGCAGTTAGTCATAGCATTGGGTTATGCAGTAGAATCAGTGGATGTCAGCAAAAATATAACCATAAAAGCATATGATGATGCAGAACATTCTTCTAGAGGAGCTGTTATATTACCCATCAAGGTTGGGCTAGTGGTGAATCATATAGTTTGGCAAGTTCTAGACCTTCCTTTGCCATACAATCTCTTGTTAGGAAGACCTTGGATACATGTCATGCAAGCAGTCCCATCTACCTATCACCAATGTATCAAGTTTCCACATATTGGGGTAGAAATTACAATCCTTGGTGATGCTAATACATTTGCATATTGTAATAATATTCACCATCAGCTAGAGATCACCATACCTAACAACGTAGAAGCTATGCCTTCCTCATCATACATTAATCTAGCCTCTTTTTCCAGCTTAACAACCCCTACACCAAAGCAGGAGAAATTGAAAAATGAAAATGGTTGAGGAAGGTCCCGATGAATATAATCTTAGCCAACTCTTTTGCATTGGGAAGTTACTCACATCCCCTAGAACTCATGGCAAATCCCAAGGTTTACTTCAAACACCGTTGGCCAAAAGAACTTGCACTTTGGCACAATTCACCCCTGGTAAAATTCAAGAGGAGGAAACCATGGATGAAGAACTAACAGAATGGATCTACACAGAACCTATCAACAAAGAAATCTCGAAGGCTAAGCTCCCCACTAATAAATATGGAATAGGCTTCACTATAATGAAAAGAATGGGCTACGATGGCCATAGTTCTTTGGGACCTTGCAAGAAAGGATGACAAGAGCCCTTACAACCTGAGTTGAAACCAACAGATAAAGTAGGAGTAGGTTTTCAAAACGAATCTCTTCCTAAGCTTCAATTCAAAGGAAAACCCAACAAATCTGTGCATCAGCCAATTACTCCAAGGATGCAATCCTTGACTATATTTGCAGAACTAGCAACACTAGCACCACCCGCAATCCCACCTCCAAAAGTGCATAAGCCAGTAACTAATGCACTATTCAATTCAAAATACATCCCAGCTTGGTACAGTAATCAGATGCTAGAAAGTGATTCTGAGACAGACTCACATGAGTGGGAATGGGATTCAGTACATTTAAATACTTTAGACAAGGAAGAAACATCACCTCACCCACCTCGTAAGGATATCTTAGTTTAGGAGAAGCATGGATTATAACATTTTGGGTTCCTAAGCTAGAAGAAACTTCCACAGGCCCTACATCAAATCTTGTGTCCAAATCTGACAAGGAGAGTACCGTCGATGAACTTCACGCCTCCATATTAACCCTCATGGATGCCTCCTACAAAATTAACTTAATTGATAAGTAATTCCTATCATTCATCCCAAACTCATTGAATGGAACCAACCAAATTCCCCATACTTTGACCATTTCCAAAATGATGAGGCACTCATAGACTTTCTACAATTACAAGATAACATACCAAGCGGGGATCATAAAGTTGGGTTTGTCATTGAACTTAATAGGACAACATACTTTCAGGAAATTGTCAAACCTTTCAACTGCAAAAATATTATAAGAAAACATGGATCTTCTAGTGAAAACCACACAGTGGCACTTTTTGATCCCAAAAGAGTAAAAATAAAGAGCGTATCTAAAGGTGAAAACCTCTCCGAGGTGCCTAAGGATGAAAGGTTTGACATCCTCCCCTTTAGTAAGAATTAGAAGAGATCAACCATCCTAATAGAAGAAACAAAAGAATTCAATGTGGGGACCCCTGAGACTCCTCACAAAATACATTTGGCATCTCTATTAACTCCAAAAGAATAGCCAAAATTTGTGGAATTCTTCCAGAAGTGCCAAATCAACTTTGCATAGTCTTATGAAGACATGCCTAACTTTAGCAGAAGGAGATAAACCTATCAAACTTCAGATTTAGTCATGCATCACCTAACTGTAGTAGAAGGAGCTAAACCTATCAAATAAAAGCTCAGAAAGATGCACCCATAGATTTTCGTTCTTGTCAAGGCTGAACTTAAAAAGCTCTTGGATGTTGGCTTCATCAGACCAATTGATTATGCAGAGTGGATCTCCAATATTGTACCCATTGGTAAACCTAATGGGGGCATCCGTATCTATATGGATTTCAGAGATTTAAACAAGGCATGTCCTAAAGATGACTTCCCCTTACCAAATATCGACATGATTGTCGATCTAACAGCAGGTCATGTGATGCTTTCTCTTATGGATGGCTTTTCAAGGTACAACCAAATTAAAATTGCTCTAGAGGATCAACACAAAACTGCTTTCACATGTCCATGGGGAACATACTATTGGAATTTGATGCCATTTGATCTAAAGAATGCAGGGGCAACATATCAAAGAGCCATGACTACCATCTTCCATGACATGATCCACACAATAATGGAAGATTATGTGGATGATTTACTAGCTAAATCATTAACAAGAGAGGGTCATCTTGCAGTATTGGATAAAATATTCAATAGATTAGAACAATACCATGTTCATCTCAATCCAAAGAAATGTGTCTTTGGAGTAACTTTTGGGAAGCTCTTAGGATGCATTGTCTCAACTAAAGGCATTAAGGTAGATCCTACAAAAGTCAAGGCAATCATGGAAATGCCACCTCTGAAGAATATCTGTCAGTTGAGGACATTACAAGGGTGGATACAATCCATTGGATAGTTCATTGTACAATTAGCTGATAAATGTCATCCCTTCACCCATTTGTTACATAAAAATATCCTCTTTCAATGGGATGCAAAATGCCAACAAGAATTCCAAACTCTTAAAGATTACCTAATGAAAACACCATTGTTGATTCCACCAAATCCAAGAAGACCTCTATTGTTATACATTTCAGCTACAAACATGACATTAGGAGTACTACTGACACAACATAATGTAGAAGGAAAATAATGTGCTATCTACTACATCTCTCGAACACTGGTAGGCTATGAACTCAGTTACACACCTATTGAGTGAGATTGCCTAGCAGTTATCTTGGCAGCCACCAAATTAAGGCACTACATGTTAACACACAAGGTACAACTTATTTCCAAGATAGATTCACTCAAGTACCTACTCAGCAAGGTAGCATTGATAGACTGCTTGCCCAAATGGGTTATGATCATGAGTGAATTTGATATTGAGTATGTGGACTGCAAAGCTATCAAGGGACAGGTTATTGCAGATTAGTTGGCTGATGCACCACTCAAAGGTGACCATCCTCTTATTTCCAACTTTCTAGATGAGGAAATTTTCATGATCATAGCTACACAACCCTAGAAGCTATATTTTGATGGCTCATACACTAGACATGGCTTGGGGGTAGGTATTCTTTTTATCACACCTCAAGGTGACAGCATCTCGAAGTCCTACAAGCTCACTTTCCCATGCACAAATAATATAGTAGAATATGAGGCCTTGATCATAGGACTCAGATTGTCCATACAATGGAATCTAAAAGAGCTACAAGTATATGGAGATTCCCAGCTAGTCATCTGACAAGTCACCGATGAATACCTAAAAAAGGATGATAAACTCATGCCATACAAAAGGATGGTGGATAGTTTCAAAGAATCATTTACAACTATCACATTTGAGCAAGTACCAAGAGATCATAATCGAGCTGCTGATGCAATGGCTATAATTGCATCTCTCCTAGATCTTCCACAAAATTCAACATGCTATAAGTTCTTGGTAGAACAGCTTTGGATCACTGCTTATGATATCCCTGAATCTGAAATGAAATGTCACCTTACCGGTTTCGACTCCCAATGGTACGGTAATTTTTTCACTTACCTACGTGACCACACACTTCCCCCTAACTAATCAAACAACCAACAAAAAACCTTTATTTGCCAAACCGCTCACCATCATTGTCGAAACCCTATATAGATGAAGTCTTGATGGTACTCTCCTTTGATGTTTGGAACAAGATGAGATAACGAAAGCCTTGGAAGAGGTACATGAAGGAATTTGTGGGGGTCACTCAAGCGGTCCTTCACTAGAAAAGAAAATCATGTGAGCTAGATACTATTGGCCCTCCATGGAAAAAAGACTCCTCCTACTTTGTTAGAAAGTGCAAGAAGTGCCAAGTTCATGAAGATCTGATACATGCCCCAACACAAGAATTACAACATTTCACAACACCATGGCCCTTTTGTTAATGGGCACTTGACCTTGTGGGTAAAATCCATCCATCTTCATCCAATGGTTATAAATTTATCATTACCACCACATAATACTTCACAAAGTGGATCGAAGTCGTTCCACTCACCTAAGTCACTGGCAAGAAGATCACCTCATTCATCCTCAATTGCATCATCTGTCGATATGGTGTACCCATGTCCATCCTCACAGATAACAAACTCCCTTTCAAAAATCAAGACGCCTATGAGCTCTGTGAGAATTTTCATATCCAACACCATTTTTCCACCCCATATTACCCACAAGGCAATGGTCAAGCTGAAGCATCCAACAAGAATATATTGAGGATCCTCAAAAAGATAGTCAATAACGTTGGTCGTGATTGGCACATTCATCTAAATCCAGCACTATGGGCATATCGAACTAGCATTTGAACCCCTATAGGCGCAACCCCCTACTCACTGGTTTATGGAGCAGAATCCATCCTGCCTATTGAGGTTGAATTACCATCTCTATGGGTCTCATTGCACAATCTAATAAATGTTGAAGAATACCAAGTCTCACATCTTTAGGACTTGCAACTGCTTGATGAAAAACAACAAGCTTCCTACAACCACCTAAAAGCCTATCAACATCGCATGAGTAGAAGCTACAATCATAGGGTCAAACCTCACACATTTGAAGTAGGAGATCTTGTTCTCAGGGAGAATCCTCACAATCAAATGAATAGAGAACACCAAGGAAAATTTGAATCCAATTGGCTTGGTCCATATGTCATCACTGGCATCTTCAAGTCTGGGGAATATTAGTTAGCAACTTCAGAAGGAGAACCACTAGCAGATCCGATCAACAACATGCATCTCAAAAGGTTTCATACATAAGTTGTGCAGAGCATTAGGCTCCTCCAATATCAGAAAATACCAAAAACATTCAGAAAATAGTCTTGAACAAAATACAAAAATACAAAAAAATCAAGAAAATAGTAAAGAAAAATCATTCATCCAAATGGTGAAAACCACTTTGGTGGCGCTTTGGGTAAGTATGGTGGTGAAAAACTAGCAAACAGGTACCATTTGTAAAGGATATGGCTCCATTGTCTTTCATACTTGTTGCGATCACATCCATTGCATCCATTCACTCATTATTTGTACTGTGGCTTGTTATTGATTTGCAATCAGGGTTGTTACTTCATATGTCTTGCATCATGCTTTCATAGCAACATCTAACTGGGGGAAAATGTGCTTAAACCTACTGATGAGAGTGGATTCTCCATTGCTTGTGATTCATTGAGTTTCTCATCCAAAAATGTCATGAAAAATACCAAACACATTCATAAAAACTCTAAAAATCCCAAAAACATTTGCAAAAGTCCTAAAGATAATACCAAAAACATTTACAAACATTCAAAAAAAACATGACAAAAACATCAAAACTCAATCAAAAACATTGCAACGTATATCATTCCTTGTACACACACATCTCAAAAGACATAAAATAACATTTTGAGCTACTCAAATGATGACCACCTATCAAATCAACCAACCAATCAAAACATCTACCCACAACCGTCTTCACAAGGATGCATCCTTCCTCACAAACAAGACATGGTAACATTTTCTTTGACAAGAAAATTTGGTTTGGCTAATAAGTACTTGGTTGATTTGTTTATTATATCAGGTTCCTAAGCTACTCCAGGATATCCACAAGTGATTAGAGTAGCTAGGATGGTTCCTGATATCTTTTTCTTTGTTTGCTCTCTACGGATTTTTCCAATGAAGTTTTGGGGCATATACTAATGGTGTATGCGTGTGAAGTTCACTAAGCTACATGATCTTATGCAAAAATACAGTCATGGATCACTATGGCTTACTGAATAAAGCGTATACCTTGACCATTTGTACATGAACCAGAATGGAGGGGAACTTTCCTTGTCTGCGATGTTTGCTTACAGGTTAAACACTCAACCGTGGTTTCGAATACCTCAGCCAAGATCGATACTACCATGCTCAATGATGAAATTTAGCACGATGAATAATCCATGGATCATCATTTCATCTCATCTGTTTATATTGCACTTTGTTGCATATCACCCATCCATTTGCTCATTCATTGTTCATATCTATTGTTTGCATGCAATTAATTCAGGTTTCTAGGAGAAAGCTAAGCCTAATATAAATTTGTCTTGGGTACAATCACGATGGATTTCTCTAATACATCATCTCACAATCTCCATTCCATATCTGCATTTTCTCACCAGCTTGACACTCATATATCATGTAGGCATGGCATTATCATTTAGTTTCATTAAGGTGCATTTATTATCATTTAGTTGCATTTCACATCATTTCATTCATTTAGATTCATTAAGATGCATTCATCATCATTTAGTTGCATTAAGTGTGTATATTTATTATCATTTAAGGTGCATTTATTATCATTTAGTTGCATTTCAAATCATTTCATTAATTTAGATTCATTTAGTTGCATTTCAAATCATTTCATTCATTTAGATTTATTTAGATGCATTTCACATCATTTCATTCATTTAGATTCATTAAGATGCATTCATTATCATTTATTTGCATTAAGTGCATACATATATTATCATTTAAGAGTACATTTATCATCATTTAGTTGTATTTTAAATCATTGCATTCATCTAATAATTTAAAATACATTCATGTTCATTTAGTTCCATTAAATACATTCATCTATCCATTTAGTGCATTCATTTAAACAAATACATGACATTTTCATAAACATTTCATTCATTTAGATTCATCTTAAAAACATGCATCGTTTACTCATATCATCATATCATCATTTCAACATGTACAATATTATCTATCATATATCATTATCTAAATCTCATCATTTAGCATAAATCATCATCATTTCATCACATTAATATCATTACAAAAGCATCATCCATCTATTAACCTGCATCCACGTGTTAGAAAATCATCCATATCATACATATAGAAATCATATCATCAACATGTACATCTAGAAAGTAAACATCTCTATATCATGTATCTAGGCATAACTCGTATCATCATCCTGCAAGTACACATATCATTTCATGGATACATATCATATCATCACCACAAAAATGAGATCTCATCATATATCACATCAAAAAGAATACATGTATCAGAGTACAATGATGTCTAAAAATATTGGCTACCAAGAGCCATCCAAGTATCAGTCTAGTAACAATGTAACAATGCATAGAAATACCTGAAATGACACTAGCCAGATGTTGCTCCCCCACCACCCTCACCATCTTGTCGAGGAGGACCCATCACACCACTACTGCTTTGATCCCTTTGTGACCACTCTGTTCTCACTCACCACATTTGGGAGTAGCTCATTTCTCACTGACTAATCAACACAACCTACTCATATAATCCCCACCAATAGTCAATCTCTGCCCCTACCCACCACATCTCCCTCGACACTTCCCTAGTCGGACCCTATCCCTATGCTCCCTCCAAAACTCAAACTCTATCCTATAGCTCCATCACTCTATCTACCGCATCATCTATCTCTTGCATAACTATAGTCAACTCAACCTCCCATGCAAAAAGTTGCACATCCCTAGTTGCAATCTTTGCATCTCTATCCTCCAATTGTGCCTCGGCTACTATCAATTGAGTCTACAATTATAATGTCATAAAATCTCATAGGTCTCCCTCTCCCCCACCTATGCCTCCCTATCCCATCTCCATAGGCTCTTCTTCACCACCTGCGGCTCCCTGTCCCATCTCCATCACCTCATCACCACCCTCTCCCCCACCAACATCTCTCCCGCCTACTCTTGTTGCTCCCAGTGACAGTCGTAAAGGCTGCCCACCTCTCCCTCTCCTCTATAACCATCCTCCTCTACCTCCAAATCCACCTCCACCCCCAAATCCACCTCCCCCACCACCTCCACCTCCACCTCCACCTCCACCTCCACCTCCTCCTCCTCCTCCAAAACCTCTACCACCCCTACCTACTCTACTCCTTCATCATGATGCTCTGTCATCCTCAAATGCTAGTATGGGCTCTGTAGGATCTGAAATCCATAGAATTGGATGAGCGATGCGATACTGTGTATACTCCTCTGTCACCCCCGCATCTACAACCTCTGGCCTCATCTGCCATGGTCACTCCTGTAATGTCCAAAACTCCACAAGGGTCTGATCATAGGGAAAAATCGGCCCCCACTACCATCTCTCCTGCACTACCCATGCATACTCCCCTGAACCCCCCAACATACTTTGCCTCCACTCAAACTGTCTCATCACTCTCCCTGGCAACTATCTCTCCACAACATAGGATGTGTGACCAATCAAAAAATGAGTCACATATACATATGATAAGGCCTCTCCATAATCCTTTTAGTCCTCACAATTAGTGTAAGGCCTCCATATGACCATATCTAAGTCATCTAATGCTCACCCCCAAAACTCCAACTTCCCTAAGTGGGGCTGGGTCATCAAACCTCCATACATAAAAACATAGGGCTCATCTATCGCCCTAAACCTCAAACATACCATTCGTGTGACTGGAGAGTGCTCCCAAGCCCAGATATGTAACAAAGTGATCCTTACATTTGTTGGTATTATGGATGTGTTGGATTGGTTTTGTCATTGATGTTAACACTTGTCAACACTTATCCTTGTGGAGACCTTTGGTTATGTTCATCGGCATGTTCAGTGACTTATGCACAGTCACTGGTATCTGGTTCACCGATAGGTTATATTGTTCATTGGCACTAAGGATGATCTGTTCTCATCTGGAAATTACTTGGTTATGTTAAAGGCATTGTTTGGACACTTGGTTTTGGTGATTTGATTATTGGTACAATCGAGTTTGCATATTTGATGTTACCGGCAAATAGGTCTAGGTTATGGACTGGCAATCATTATCTATTCCAGATCAGAACGACACGCTGTGGAGATGTTTTATTGATTGGTTATTATTATAAATGCATTGAGCCGGCATCATGCATCGCATATTGATTCATTTATAATTGATTTAATTATAATATTCTTAGTGAGCCGACCTACACATTTGGTCTTAGGTTTTGGTATATATGTAAGATCTCATTTGTGAGATTATGTAGAGGTGTGGAAAAAGGATTGCAATAAGGTATATGCGAATATAAGCAGAGCTATACAAATAGACATCATTTGCAGATTCAAGGAAGGTATGAAGGAGACAATCAAAGATTAATTGGTACTGAATCCAGCATATGAAGATGCTATTTTGAGTAGTACATTATCATTGGATTTAACCATCCAATTGTAGTTAGTGTGACTCCCATTTTGTGTTTGAGCAGTGAGCTCTAGGCAGTTGACCTTCCCCATTTGTACACACATACTATCTATAGTAGTATCATCTGATTGTGGGTAAGGTTTCCCACCATGATTTTTCCCCTTACAGGGTTTCCACACACAAATAACTATGTTATGTGTTGTGTATGCTATTTGTCTTTTTGTTTCATGCAATAACTTTACCGATACTGTTATTAACTGCTAAACTGTCTACCGGCATTAAGTTTGGTTAAGTTATATTTGGGTTAAAATTAATAGTCAACTGATTCACCCCCACCCCCTCTCATTTGCCTCCGGGTCCTAACAATTGGTATCAGAGCCTAGTCCTCTTTTTGTAGAAGTTTAACAGCTTGAGGAGATTCTATGGCAACTAACTATTTCAGGAAGGACAGTCTGAAGCTTGATGGAACTAACTATGGTATATGGAATTTTAGCATGGAGAGACATCTGAATTGTATTGGAAAAGACATATGGGATGTTACAAAGAATGGCTATGTTGGTCCTACACAGAGTCAACCTAATCCACCAACCTTGGCTAAAGATCTAGAGAATGATTACAAAGCAAGAGAAGCACCTTTGAGTGCACTATCAGATCAACAAATCATAGGATTATCAGATCGATCTACTGCTAAAGCTGTTTGGGATAAATTGGAGACATTGAATGAAGGTGATACCACTGTCAAAATTAAAAAAATGGAATTCTTCTGATCAGATATGAAAATCTGAAAATGGAAGAAGATGAAAGGATTTCTGCTTTTATGGAAAGAGTTAATGAAATTGTTTTGGGTATACATTGTTGTGGAGGATCCTTAAGTGAAGATGAAATTGTTCTTAAAGTTTTAAGAGCATTTCCACCGGCATACAAAATGAAAGTAATTGCTATTAATGAATTGAGAACAATGCCTAATACATCAATATCTAGATATACTTTGGTTGGAAAACTTTCAGCTTTTGAACTTGAGGAATTTGGTCCTATTGCTACAATTAAGATAGATTTGGCTTTCAAAGCTTCATCATCTACAACATCATCATCATCATTTGAAAAATCTGATTGGAAATCACTCTATGCTAGAGAACTTGAAGAAATCAGAAGAGAGAATGAAGAACTTGAAGAGCTTGAAGCACTATTTGTAGGGAAAATGCCTAAAGGTCCAGTTGGAAGTAAGTATGAAGGTAAGGCACCATTTAAATGTTTTAACTGCAATAAAATTGGTCATATGGCATCTAGGTGTCTTGATAGACATGCAAGATTGAAAGAAGAAGCTAAAAGAGCATATAAGCCTAACCCTAAATATCAAAGATACAAATTTAAGAAGAATAGAGACAAATCATATTACTATGCTGATGAAGGAGATATTGATGATTCTAATGAGGAATCGACAAAAAATGGATGGGCTTTTGTTGCTATAACAGAAGATCAACCAACACCTACTATTCAACTGGTAGAGTAGGCCTTGGTAGCTAAAATTGAAGAAAAGGATAAATGGATGATTGATTCCAGATGTTCACATCATATGACTGGTGATAATAGTAAATTCTTAACCTTTAAGGAATACAATGGAGGTCTAGTAAGATTTGGAGATGACAAAGCTTGTTTGATTAGAGGAAAAGGCACTATATCTTTTGATGGTAAGCACAACATGGATAATGTTTACTATGTTGAAGGCTTGAAGCATAATATTTTGAGTGGCAATTAGTTGAAAAAGGATTTCAATTACAATTCAAGAATGGTAAATGCAAAATCATGAATAGAACTAGTTTGGAAATAGCAACCGGTAATCACACTAAAGGTAATATCTTTCATTTGAATAACAATGAGAAGACATGCTTGATTGCACATATTGATGAAAGTTGGTTATGGCATAAGAGACTTTGTCATGTAGATTTTGATTGCATTGTGAAAATAAGTACAACTAAGGTAGTAAGAGATTTACCTAAGATTGTTAAACCTCACAATCCCGTATGTAAGGAATGTCAATTTGGAAAGCAAGTTAGAGCAACTTTTAAGAGTATTCCAGAAAAATCCAATAATGTTCTTGACTTAATTTATACTGATTTATGTGGTCCAGCAAGAACTAGAAGTTTACAAGGAGATATATATTTTATGCTAATCATTGATGACTATTCTAGAATGTGTTGGGTTACTTTTCTTAGGGAGAAATCAGAAGCTTTTGGGAAACTCAAACTATTCAAGGTCATGGTGAGAATGAAACCGGTAAGAAAATAAAATGTTTGAGATCAGATCAAGGAGGTGAATTCACATCTAGGGAATTTAATACATTCTATGAAGTGAATGGAATTAGAAGACAATTATCAGCACCTCGAACACCCCAACAAAATGGAGTTGTGGAAAGGAAGAATAAAACTATTTTGGATGCAGCTAGAAGCATGATATCAGAAGCAAACCTACCTCATGTGTATTAGAGAGAAGCAATCAATATAGCTATTTATACATTCAACAAAGTTCACATCAAAGGTGAAATCGGTAAGACCCCTCATGAACTATGGTTTGGTAATACTCCTACTCTTAAATATTTTAGAATATTTGGAAGAAAATGTTATATTAGGAGAGATGATTATATTGGCAAATTTGATCCTAGAAGTGATGAAGGAATATTTCTTGGTTATTCATCTAAGAGCAAGGCATATAGATGTTTTAATAAGGGATTGCAGAAAATCATTGAAAGTGCAAATGTGAAGATTGATGAATAGTTTAGAAGGTCTATAGATTTTGAACCAGCAGTTGAGATAATCACAAATGAACCTACAATGAGTACACCGGTACAAAATGTTGATCTAGTCCCATAGGAATCATCTGAGAATTCCACAGTGTCTGAATAACAGTAGCAAGTGAATACACCCAGGTATGTAAGATTGAATCACTCTGAAAGTCAGATAATTAGGAATAAGTATCAAGGTGTTATGACTAGAGGAAGACTGGCAAATGAAGAGGTATGTATAATTTCTCAAATTGAACCAGCAACTATTAATGAAGCATGTGAAGATAAACATTGGATTAAGGCTATGGAAGATGAATTAGAACAAATTGAAAAGAATAACACATGGACATTGGTTCCCCGGCCTAAAAACAAAAATGTAATTGGAACTAAATGGGTATTCAGAAATAAACTTAATGAAGATGGTAAGGTAATCGGAAATAAAGAAAGATTAGTGTGTAAGGGATATTCATAGAAAGAAGGAATTGATTACAATGAAACCTTTGTATCGGTAGCTAGAATTGAGGCAGTCAGATTATTCTTAGCTTTTGCAGCACACAAGAACTATAAAGTATATCAAATGGATGTTAAATGTGCATTTCTAAATGGTGATCTTGAAGAGGAAATTTACATTGAACAACCTGATGGATTTTCTTTGACAGATGACAAAGATATGGTTTGCAGGTTAAGGAAAGTTTTATATGGATTGAAACAAGCTCCTAGAGCTTGGTATGCTAGATTGGACAAATATCTTTTGAAGCTTGGTTACACTAAAGGTAATGCTGACAATAACTTATATTACAAAGTGACTAGTGATTACATCATGATTATTGAAGTATTTGTTGATGATATCATTTTTGGAGGAGAAGATGGATTATGTAAAGACTTTTCTAATAAGATGCAGGAAGAATTTGAAATGTCTATGATTGGGGAGATAAAATTATTTTAATGATTGCAGATTTCACAGAATGATAAAGGTATATTCATAAATCAATCAAAGTACTTGGAGGAATTACTTAAGAAATTTGGCATTGAAAACTCTAAATCGGTAAGTACACCTATGACTACAACTGATAAACTATCATTGAAGGATGAATCAACACCTGTTAATCTGACAAGATACAAATATATGATAGGAGGTTTACTGTATTTGACACAAACAAGATGTGATATTATGAATGTAGTATGTATTGTTTCAAGATTTCAAAGTAATCCTAAGGAAAATCATGAATCAGCAGTAAAAAGGATTTTTTGATACCTACAAGGCACAACAAATCTTGGTTTATGGTATCCTAAAGATGAAAATTTTGATTTATGTGCATACACAGATGCAAATTGGGCAGGAGATGTAGATGACAGAAAAAACACTGCCGACGGAGCATTTTTTCTTGGCAGCAGACTAATTTCATGGTTGAGCAAGAAACAAAGTTGTACATCGCTATCAACAACAGAATCAGAATATGTTGCAGTAGCAACTAAATGTACATAGGTATTATGGATTAAACAAATGTTGAAGGACATAAAGGTAAAATGCAAAGAACCTATAATCATTTACTGTGATAATATGGCAGCAATTGATATATCAAAGAATCTGGTAATTCACTCTAAAACTAAACAAGTTTCTATCAAATTCAATTTTCTGAAAGAGAATGTTGAAGCAAAAGAAGTGAAATTGGTTTATGTGAATACTAAAGAGTAGATTGCAGATATCATTACTAAACCTTTTCCTAAGGAAACTTTTGAATATCTAAGAGAGCATCTTGGAGTTATACCCTCACCGGTAGAAACTTAGACAGTTGGAGCATGGCATCAGACGAACAGAATTAACAGAGAAATATTTTTCCGGCTTTGATGAAGAAGAGCTACTTCTCAGGGGGAGTAGATTGAATAAATTTGGTTATAACAATTGGTATTTGTAATGAGTTCTATGAACTGATTGTATTTGGTTTTGTATTGCTTAGGCATTTGATGTTAAAGGGGGAGAGATATCTATGGAAAAACACATTATCTTTTGTGGAGAGATTATTCATTGGGGGAGAGATTGTTACTCTCTGTATCTGTATTTTGATTTTTAGTTGATGATCTCTTGGGAAGATTGTTGGTTTTTGGTTTTTGACATTTCTGCTTTGGCACTTAGATGGTTTTTCCATCTTGTGTTGCCATCAATGCCAAAGGGGGAGATTGTTGGTATTATGGATGTGTTGCATTGGTTTTGTCATTGATGTCAACACTTTTCAACACTTGTCCTTGTGGAGATCTTTGGTTATGTTCATTGGCATGTTCAGTGACTTATGCACAGTTACCAGTATCTGGTTCATCGATAGGTTATATTATTCACCAGCACTGAGGATGATCTGTTATCATCTGGAAATTACTTGGTTATGTTGAAGACCTTGTTTGGACACTTGGTTTTGGTGATTTGATTATTGGTACAATTGAGTTTGCATATTTTCTATTACCGACAAATAGGTCTAGGTTATGGACCGACAAGCATTATCTATTCTAGATCAACACGACATGTTATGGAGATGTTTTATTGATTGGTTATTATTGTAAATGCATTGAGCCAACATCATGCATTGCATATTGATTCATTTGTAATTGATTTAATTATAATATTCTTAGTGAGCCGACCTACACATTTGGTCTTAGGTTTTGGTATATATGTAAGATCTCATTTGTGAGATTATGTAGAGGTGTGGAAAAAGGAATGCAATAAGGTATATGTGGATATAAGCAGAGCTATACATGTAGACATCATTTGAAAATTCAAGGAAGGTATGAAGAAGACAATCAGAGCTTAACCAGTACTGAATCCAGCATATGAAGATGCTATTTTGAGCAGTACATTATCATTGGATTTAACCATCCAATTGTAGTCAGTGTGACTCCCATTTTGTGTTTGAGTAGTGATCTCTAGGCAGTTGGCCTTTCTGCATGTACAGACCCCATTTGTACACACATATTATCTACAGTAGTATCATCTAATTGTGGGTTAGGTTTCCCACCGTGGTTTTTCCCCTTACAGGGTTTCCATGTACAAATAACTATGTTATGTGTTGTGTATGTTATTTGTCTTTCTGTTTCATGCATTAAATTTTACCGGTACTATTATTAATTGCTAAGCTATCTACCGACATTAAGTTTGGTTTACCGGTATTATACACTAAGTTTGGTTAAGTTATATTTGGGTTGAAATTAATAGTTAACTGATTCACCCCCCCCTCTCAGTTTCCTCTGGGTCCTAACAACATCTAGCGATCTACTCTCTTTATACACTACCTCGTGTAAATCCCTATAGAGATGTGCCAACACACATGGCCCCCATGCATAGCGGGTCCCCTCTGTCACCATCTTCTCTATCACCTGGCCCCAACTAATGAACCATCCATGTGAACATCGATCGGGGCAAATCAAACCCCCGACAATACTCCTAGTATTGATGGTAGAGATTCATAGAATGCTACCATATCATCCCACGCCATGAAACCATCCTCAATGTATACATCCTCAACAAATATCCTCTATATTGCTACTGTCCCCAGCTGACGATCATATGTTATGAGCTCCCCTCTAATCAGGATATGTAGTATCCTCCAAACATCCTCCAATGTCACAGTCATCTCTCCCATCACCAAATGAAAGGAGCATGTCTCGCTGTGCCATCGCTCGACCAATGTTGTTAGTAATCTATGATTTGTTTGAATCATGAGTAGGTACATCATGTCATATAAATCAGTTGCAAAATACATAATCAATCTCTACCTAAGACAACTGCTCACGAAGCTACTATGTCGCGGGATGTCTCTCCCGCATCTGTAAGACGGGAAGATCATCCTACACATATCAACAAATATCAATTGTTTTGCTACAAACTTTCTTAAGTTTCAACCTAGACTATCAACAGATAATTTTTAATCAAGTATCTTCGGATCTCTATAGGTAATCGATTATGGAAATCCTAGACTACAACACGCATTTATCGCAATGACCTAGTCTCAACGGGGCTGCTATGATTCACCAAAACAACCAATCAATCAATCAACATCGACATCAAGTGATATTTTATCTCACTGGGGAATTTTATCATAATCGTGCCACTCTGCTGACAATAGCACTACAACTAAAGCATAGATGCACTAAAACAACAATCACGCTACAACAGTTATACCATTACGCTATTTTATTGCAATAGCGCCACAAAAAGCGCACAAATGTGCTAGAACTACAAAAGCACTGTAACTATGACACCAAAGCGCTAAATAGACAAACGCACTAAAACGACTATGCAATAGCACCATTATGGCACCATAGCGCTACTTTAGGCAACACAAGCGCTAAAACACAAGTTTAGTGCTATTGTCTTCCTTGGACTTTGATGCTTAAAAAAACATGATAAAAATGCATCAAAAGAAAAATTTAGCATTTGCGTACTGATCCATAATCCTCTGGCTACTGGTAGTGGCAAATCTGCTCTAGCCGGTGATCTTCTATAGGCACGACCATGATGACTGTTGCTCACTCCTTCGCCAAAGGTCACTATTAGAGCTCCAAACTGCTAGGGAAATAGGTGCAAATGAGACCGTTTTACCCCTTCCCCTCCAAATATACCCCCCCAACCCTAAACCTACTTCACCCCGTTCACCGCCATGGTCCCTGTGATCCTCTGGCTACTGGTAGTGGTAGATCTGCTCTAGTCGGTGATCTTCTATAGGCACGACCATGATGACTGTTGCTCACTCCTTCGCCAAAGGTCACTATCAGAGCTCCAAACTGCTAGGGAAATAGGTGCAAATGAGACCGTTTTACCCCTTCCCCTCCAAATATACCCCCCCAACCCTAAACCTACTTCACCCCGTTCACCGCCATGGTCCCTATGAACTTCGAAAGCCTCTTATTTCTCCCTAGTCACTCCATTCTCTCCCATTCTTTCACCATTATTTCTAATTTCTTCTATTCTACCTCCCCCCAACTTCTTTCTCTTTTTCGAGAGATCGCCCGATTTTTTGAAATTTTTCAACCCATCTCTCGAGGGGGCATACCACCTACTAAATTAACATTTATGGGGCATATTTCTCATACCCATATTTCTTTCTTTGAAACAACATGATAAACCACACCGTCTCAAAGAGGGGCAAATGTAGACACATAAATCTGTCCACTTAATTAAATGAATATTTATTATTTATTTGATTATTTAACCATTAGTCAACAGTTAATTAAATTGATATTTAATTAATTCATCTTGAACCTCTTCTATTAATTAAATAAATAATTTAATTTATTTAAATTAATTCATTAAACCATATTCTAACAATTATTTAAATAAATAAAGCATATTTGTTTCATTAATCCCTTTCCTCGTTTAAATAAATAAATAAATAAATAAATATTTATTTAAAATCTCTAAACTCCTCTCCCCACTTGCATTCTCCTACAAATGCAAGTTGCACAATTTTAGTTGAAATAAATGAATTTTATTTTAATTAAAATCCTATTTTCTCTCACCCACTTGCATCCTAAACCCCCTCTAGATTCTTCTAATCCACTCCAAATTAGCCTAATCCCCCTCCCTAATTATTGTCACATTCCTAAGCAAAAAGAAGTCATTTCTCAAAGCCTCTAAAATCTTTGAAAATCATTAAAGGATTTTTATCCTTCAACAAGTTAACCCCTAAAGTCTTCTAAACCATTTATGGTTCTTACATAACCATTTATGGCTCTTACATAACCATTAATGGTTAAACTCAACTCACCCACATGGTTAGAGGCTTTCCCTCTAACTCAACCCTCATTTAACTCATGGGTCTCTTCAAGAATTCATTTCTTTGACCATGGTTATCCCCACTAACTCTTGCACAAGAATTTATCCATTGGATAAAGACATTATTCACTGGATAAAAGATTTATTTACTAACTCAAGCCTAACCAAACCCTCCCAAGGTAACCTTCATGTCATCTCAAGCATTTAATGCTTCTTCCCTCTCCTCTCAAGCCATCTCATGTTGACATTTGTCATCATGGGATTGGGTTGAAAGCCATCACATGGATCATAAACCCATCAATCCTGGCCCTTGTTAAGATTACTCAATCTTGACCATCCATTGCCCTATTTCTCCTATAAATAGAGCTCTCATTCTTCATTTTTGAAAATAATAAGTCTTTGTGCATCAAACTTATAGTTATTTTAAGAGAGAATTTAGAAGCATTAGCATTGTTATTTTAATAAAATTTACATAGACTAATTAGGTGTTTTCTCATAGTAACTTATTTATACTTGCATGAGCATTTGTTCTCATTTTCATAGCCATTTTGAATCTTCATAAGGCATCCATAAAAAATGCTAAAAGCTAAGAGCTACACTCATGTGGGACTTGGAGAGGAGAGGAACAAGGGAGGAGCATCTATGAGCATTTTGGGGAGCATCTTGGGGGGTTTTCTTTCCCTTTTTCATTTATGTATGCTTCTTGTTGTTTTCTTTATATCTCTCTTGATATGCATGTTAAGGTTTTTAAGTTCATTTGTGTTTTGTTTTGGTTGTGGCTAACATATTAACATCTAAACTTGTCTTGTGCCTTGTGCCCCTTTTTAACGTGCATCAGATGTATTAATAAGTAATTATGTTCCCAATGCATCTAGCTAGACTATAAGATGTATTAAGATTTGATTTATGTCTCATGTATGATCCTGATTGTGGTGCGAGGGGATGATGCCTTATCACTCTCTTTAGAGAGATATATGGCAATGATTTCTCTTCACTTATGTGCATGTATATGTTATATATATATATATATATATATTATATTTGTTCATCTGTGATGTAGGGTTGCAAGTACATGGCATCCACTCCACCTGGCTCCACAGGTCTAAGCATTCCTACATAAACCTAATGGAGGTTGTGGGAGATAATATACTGGCCTGATTACCCCAACCCTAAACCTTTGCTCAAAGTTAGAGAAATGATATGAGTTTTTTGTCTACCTAATCCGTTCACCATTTAGGCAAAATCTGATACTCCAGTTTGAGTTTGTTTGCATTTGCGTGAGAGATTATTTGTTGTGTCTTTTGCATTTATTATTAATTGTAAACATTAATCTGATGGATTGTATTTAATTAGTAATAATATAATATATATAAATGCAAATAATCATTTATAAACTTTATAACTTAATTATTAATAATTTAATCAAGTAATATTAAAATTAAGCTAAGCTAATAAATAAATACTATATAAATAATTAAATAGGTCAAACTATAGTTAAGAAGTTAATTAATGAATAATTGAATTCCATTCTCAGGATAGTTGGTTTTAAATAGTTGAGGAAGATTTTATCTCCCGAAAACTTTCTATGAAGAGAGTGGATGGTTCGGGAAAGAAGATGGGACAAAAAATGGAAGAGATTGAAGTGAGGATTTGGCAGAAGAGTTTTGGATTGGATTGGAGTTTGTGGAATGAGCCTCCAGACTTGAATTTTAGTGTTTTCTAGGTTGTCTTTTGTTTCTCCTACTAAGCATGTTTGGTTGATGATTGTTTTCCCCGTGATTGCCAGATGTTGGAATAAAATTTATGCCTACAATGTTTGGGTCTATGTATGTGTTTAGTGATAAGTTTTAAATAATTCTCTGATTCAAACCTTAGCTTTGTTCATATCTAATGTTTCCTACCAGATTATGATTTCAAACCTTGCCTGATTTAGATGACTTCTCTGCAATCATTCCAAGCTCTTTATTTGGAGTTATATATATATATATATATATATATATATATATATATATATATATATATGTCTATTGTTTTAGCCAGCTCT